>NC_068455.1:33073666-33407416 GCF_023373465.1 Oncorhynchus keta
CAAATTAGCATCAACAAATCACAACTTACTTCGGGAGTTATCAAAGGAGATGAATTTGGTGGGTTGGATGTAGTTGACAATGGCAGACATCTCCTCATACGCTGTCACTTCCTGTCCCGCTGTACCCTATAGGAGGATAGACAGGAAGTTAGCTCCTGTCTGAAACATCTACTGACATAGAAAGAGGCTTAGAAACACCATCTTGCCATACCTCGTCCGAGTTCTTCATCTTCTCCTCATCCTGGTCTTCATCCTCCTGCTGTTCTTCATGGTCATCAGTCATGGTCACCTCCTCCCCGGTCATGGTCACCTCCTCCCCTTCTGGACATAAGACACATACAGCCTCAATATTTACTACAACAATGTGGCTGCAGCATTATCTGGAGGATTAATACAGTACAACCACCATACAATGTCATTTGGTTTGATCCTGTATTACACACCAGTCACACACTGGTCCTCAGGGTTAGTAGGGCCTGTCTGGTTGGGCTCCTGGCCAGCGCTAGCTGTGACTATGGGCTGCTCTGACTCTTCTGTCTTCTTGGGGCAGGCCTGGCTGGGCTTCCCATGGCTGCCCTTCTTGTTCTTGATCAGGATCTTCCCCATGAGCTCTGCTGGGCTGGGGATCTGCAGACCTGGCTTCATCTGCTCATGGGAGAAAACACACTTCAGGGAAGGAGGCCAGGCACACACGTACACACACTCAGGTGGCAACACACATACAGTGTACTTGTGCTCTGTTCAGGGAAGGTTAATTGGTTAGCTTAACACATAAATCAGTTTATAAGGCTACAGAGGCTGATACGAGTCAACTGTAGTAGTAATGTGGAACAGGAAAAGGTGGTGAAGGTGAAGGTTCGGTCTTTAAATTCATGTACGTTTAAACTGAGGATATAGACCGTATGTATACAGTACCAGTTAAAAGTTTGGACAAACCTACTCATTCAAGGGTTTTTCTTTGTTTGTACTATTTTCTACATTGTAGAATAATAGTGAAAACATCAAAACTATGAAATAATACATATGGAATCATGTAGTAACCAAAAAAGTATTAAACAAATCAAAATATATTTTATATTTGGGATTCTTCAAAGTAGCCAACCATTGCCTTGATGACAGGTTTGCACACTCTTGGCAATTTCTCAACCAGCTTCAATAATTTGTCACCTGGAATGCATTTGAAATAACAGATGTGCCTTGTTAAAAGTTCATTTGTGGAATTTCTTTCCTTCTTAATGCCTTTGAGCCAATCAGTTGTGTTGTGACAAGGTAGGGGTGGTACACAGAATAAAGCCCTATTTGGTAAAAGAAGTCCATATTATGGCAAGAACAGCTCAAATAAGCAAAGAGAAACAACAGTCCATCATTACTTTAAGACATGAAGGTCAGTCAATCCAGAAAAGTGCAGTCGCAAAAACCATGAAGTGCTATGATGAAACTGACTCTCATGAGGACCTCCACAGGAAAGGATGACCCAGAATTACCTCTACTGGAGAGGATAAGTTCATTAGAGCTACCAGCCCCAGAAATTGAAGCCCAAATAAATGCTTCACAAAGTTCAAGTAACAGACACTTCTCAACATCAACTGTTCAGAGGGGACTGTGAGAATCAGGCTATCATGGTCAAATTGCAAAGAAGCCACTAATAAAGGACACTAATAAGAAGAGACTTTGGTTTCAACCACTTTGTCTTTGTGAGTGTAGGTGAACGGATGATCTCCGCATGTGTGCTTCCCACCGTGAAGCATGGAGGAGGAGGTGTGATGGTGTGGGGGTGCTTTGTTGGTGACACTGTCAATGGTTTATTTAGAATTCAAGGCACACTTAACCAGCATGGCTACCACAGCATTCTGAAGCGATACACCATCCCATCTGGTTTGCCCATAGTGGGGCTATCATTTGTTTTTCAACAGGACAATGACCTAACACACCTCCAGGCTGTGTGAAGGCTAATTGACCAAGAAGGAGAGTGATGGAAGGCTGCATCAGATGACCTGGCCTCCACAATCACCCGACCTCAACCCAGTTGAGATGGTTTAAGATGAGTTGAAACGCAGAGTGAAGGAAGAACAGCCAAAAAGGGCTCAGCATATGTGGGAACTCCAACAAGACTGTTAGAAAAGCATTCCAGGTGAAGCTGGTTGAGAGAATGCCAATAGTGTGCAAAGCTGTCATAAAGGCAAAGGGTGGCTACTTTGAAGAATCTCAATTATAAAATATTTTTAGATTTGTTTAACACTTTTTTCTTACTACTTGATTCCATATGTGTTATCTATGTTTTCACTATTATGGTCACAAGTGTATTTTTTACACCATTTTCTCCTCGCGTTAGGTCTCTTGGCTCTTCTCTGCAAGAGTTCGAGTCATGCATCCTCTGAAACATGGCCCGCCTGGCTCCTACTTCTTATAACCCTGCTCGCTTAACCCGGATGTCAGCCGCACCAATGTGTCAGAGGAAACACTGCTCGCTTAACCCGGATGTCAGCCGCACCAATGTGTCAGAGGAAACACTGCTCGCTTAATCCGGATGTCAGCCGCACCAATGTGTCAGAGGAAACACTGCTTGCTTAACCCGGATGTCAGCCGCACCAATGTGTCAGAGGAAACACTGCTCGCTTAATCCGGATGTCAGCCTCACCAATGTGTCAGAGGAAACACTGCTCGCTTAATCCGGATGTCAGCCGCACCAATGTGTGAGAGGAAACACTGCTCGCTTAATCCGGATGTCAGCCGCACCAATGTGTCAGAGGAAACACTGCTCGCTTAATCCGGATGTCAGCCGCACCAATGTGACAGAGGAAACTCTGCTCGCTTAATCCGGATGTCAGCCGCACCAATGTGTCAGAGGAAACACTGCTCGCTTAATCCGGATGTCAGCCGCACCAATGTGTCAGAGGAAACACTGCTCGCTTAATCCGGAAGTCAGCCGCACCAATGTGTCAGAGGAAACACTGCTCGCTTAATCCGGATGTCAGCCGCACCAATGTGTCAGAGGAAACACTGCTCGCTTAATCCAGATGTCAGCCGCACCAATGTGTCAGAGGAAACACTGCTCGCTTAATCTGGATGTCAACCGCACCAACGTATCGGAGGAAACACTGATCGATTGACGACTGGAGTCAGCTTGCAGGTGACCAGTCCTGTCAAAAGTAGTCGCTAGAGCATGATGAGCCAAGGAAAGCCCCATCGGCCAAACTCTCCCTTACTCCGAACAGCGCTGGGCCAATTGTGCGCTGTCCTATAGGGCTCCCAGATCAAACGCCAGGTTATAGTGGCGCCTCAACACACCATGTGAACTTCTTAGAGACACTATGGTTAACAGATGAAAATGAATATGGCTTGTTTGTACATGAATGGATATGACTGAGACAAATGGACTTGTCTGTTCCTAATAGACAGTCCCACTCACAGGGTACTTGTCCAGAGGATCCATTAGCAGCATATCTCCAAATATGGTCTTACAGTAGTTAGCCATTTTCTCCTGCTGCTTCACCCTGGAAAAACATAATACAGCTTCAATGATAATCCATGATTGTCTACATGCAGGTTACAGGCTCAATCATATGATATAAATAGTCACATAATATTAAGAACCCAAAGAAATGTTTGTGATGGTAGGGGCACTGAACGCTAAACTTGCATGTTTTTAATTTGAAAAGAGGAGTGGAATGCATTGTCTTACGAGTCCACATGGTTCTCAAAGGAGAGGATGACGGGGTACTGTGACGTCTTGAAGGCGCTTTCCGCGATGGCCTCAATCACATCCTGTCACACAAACAAACAGACAGACAGACCAATCTGGACTCTGGGACATACTAAGTAGACACACAGCATGACTGGCAGTATCAACACAACTCTATCAGACCCAGCTAAACGAGCTGGAGGCAGGCCAAACATCATCAAGGCTGGAGGAAATCCGTGTTTGACAGTAAACTATGCTGAGGCGTTTGGTTTGGTCTGTGTGCCAGTTAGAGTGGAGCTCTGGGTGCCCTTAAATGGCAGTGTTGAGTGAGGGGCCCAGGGGACATATGGTGTGGTGTGCTAAGGCTGCCGTGCTGCACGCAGGCTCCAGTGCCCAGGCCCAACATGACACTCTGCGCTGTGTCTCTATTGACACCTGCTGGCAGAGCCACAAAGAAAGCTGTCACTGTGAGACGTAAAGCAGGGGCCACTTCCTGGGGCACTGCTACTGTAGGTGCTTGGGTCTGGACTACCGTTGCGTAACAGTAACAGTCAGGGCCCGGCATTAGTGACACTATCTCTGTTGTCTGTGAGTCTTAATGAATCAGGGCTGTGTAAATGGGGACTGCAACAGTGGTCACAATGGGTCAATGGTGTACATTTAGTTAGATGCTTTGTCTTTGGTTAGCACGCACCATATTGGATCAGTAGGATTGAGGCTAAGGCTAGAATCCCCCCAAAATAGGTTGTATATTCCTTTCAAAGTGTATGAATATTTGGTTTTACAGCACTATTGCACTGTCCAGCACTGAGAGACGAGGGCTGACTGACACCTGACCTTGAACAGAATCTCAGTTGTCATGGTGAAGCCGTGGGTGATAATAGGCTCCTCATCCGGTGGTTTTCCCTTCCAGCAATCCAGCTCCAGGCAGCGGCAGCCGGCCAGCAGACACTGGCGGTACATCTCTGGAGACGACACGCCGGAAAACTGACCGGCTGTGGAGGGATCACAACATTTTTGGGGGGTCATTTTATACTTTAGAGACACTCAAAGACGCATTAAAACCACAGACTATAAGGTTTCCGGTCATTTCAATGAAGGAAATAACCAGAAAGGATTTGTCAAAGATCATTCAGCCATTGTCTTTCTATTGCTTCTACTACTAGCTCTGGGCTCACAGTTTCTGATAAGAAAAATAGGCATTCCCATTTGCATTGCTCTGAGTAGCCTTTTACAACCTTGTGTACCATAGCTTTGTTGAAATGTGTGATAGTTTAAAGACTGTTCCCGTCTCACCCGTCAGGTATGTGTTATGGGAAGACTTGATGAGGTAGTGGGGCAAAGGTTGGCTCATGTCCTGACACTTGGCCAGCTTGTCCAGTATGACCACAGATGTCTCAGGCCCCATCAAGTAGAACAGCAGACCTTCCGGAGAAATCTGACCTGTAGTATAAGATACCTGTGCATTATAACTGTGTTACACATCTCTCTTCTATAAAACACTGGATTTAGAATACAGAAACGATTGGGAATAGAGTGTAGTCAATGATGATGATTGGCTAATGCAGTAGTAATGTGATGATTTAGACTTCTATGTTAGTTCTCCTGTTCTGACCTTTAGTAATCAAACTGTATATATGTGTCTCTTACCTCTGTTGGAATTGGAGGAGCAGGGTTCGTACTTCTCGATAAGGGCCTTCACCTGGTCAGGTCTGAAGCGGGGGAATAGCTCCTCATTGAGGCGGGAGTCACGCTGCTTTTCGTTGACAAACTTGGCCAGGCTCTCCTTGGTCATGTAGGGCTTAGCCTTGGCAGAGCTGGAGGGACAATTAGCCGTGACAATCCCATCAACAGCATCTTACATCAGCCAGGGCCCAGACAAACCCTGAGCCAGGGAACTAATGCATGAGCTGGACACTCGACCGACCAACCATTGAGGAGAACATGATGATAATTACACCTGGCATCACCTCATGCCTGTATTCTCCAATTGGTAAGTATGAATGTTACTTACTAGGATGTGAAGATCTCATAGATCTCAGGCCGGGGACAAAGACTCATCAGGAAGAGCTTGAAAGCAGCTTCAGTGAAGACGTCCGGCTTCATAGTGTCACCCTGAGAGAACACACAACAGCCTGTCACATTATGACACTTTACTGAAAATAATTCATGATACACCTTTAAAAAGGATTACGATAAGTACTTGGACTACATGGGTGCAGACCCCAGAATTGTGACTGTTGAAAAACACTGGGGTTTCTCTCTGACCTTTCCTTTGGGGAGGTGTGCTGAAGCTAGAGCTCCCTCCACCCTCTTCTTATCAGCTGGAAACATCTTGTAAATACTGAGGATGGAAATAAAGACAGCTAATGAGAGGCTTGAATGTAGTTTAAATTGACTGAATCTGTTCAACTGTTGTTGTACACTCGTAGAAAAAAGGGTTCCAAAAGGGTTCTTCAGCTGTCCTCATAGGAGAACACTTTTTGGTTCCAGGTAGAACCCTCCATGTAGAACCCTCCTATGGGGACAGCCAAAGAACCCTTTCAGGTTCTAGATAGCACCTTTTTTCCCTAAGAGTGCAGGTGTTAAACCAATTCGACATGACATTGTCTGTGACTCACTTTTTGACAGGGATCTTGCCATCCTTATTGGTCTGAAGGGAGATGCGGACATACCTAGGATGGAGAGGTTATTAAAAAAAACGTCATCTAATTTACTGGCTAACAACATAGAGAGAGACCGGTCCATGTCCACTCACATTTTCTCCATGAAGACTTGTCTGCATGCGTTGTTCCTCGATGGGTTGTAAGCAATGGACAGGATATCAGCAGCCCAGTTCTACAACATCACACCATAGCTGCATGAAATAGCTGTCTGGATTTATGACATGTCCTGATAATATTGTTTTATTTGTGACCAATATGGGGCACAGAACTGATCTGTGCTTCAGGAAGAGAGAGTCACGCATGTTGACTGTCTATCAATTGTTATTTTCATTAGAGTTTATTAAAACCGGATATTGTAGTCGTAAACTCAAAAAGAGGGCTAGGACAGAGGCTGCTTTGTGGTGGAAATGAAGGCTTATATATTAGTGGTTGACCTGAGGATAGAGCTGCAGAGCCAGTATGGAATCAGGCAACGAATATCACTTAAACAAATGTTGGTGGTAAGGTGATGCTGATAGGTATGTAAACATCGAGAGTAAATTTGCCTATCTCATTATGTTTAATTTATATATATATATATATGTATGTATGACACTTAATCATTTGAAGTTATTTTACATGCAGTACGGGCAGTATGATCTCTGGTTATGTCATGTTGCTGTAAAGAAGATGGAACGATGTAAGGATTATTAATGTGTATTACCTGTGTCACTTTCTCCTTGTAAGCAAAGAAATTGTGGTAAGTCAAATTCACCATGTCTGGGCCTGTGACAACAGTCAGGGTTTTGACTAGATGGTCGCTGTTTGGAAAATCCAGGTTGAACACATTCCTGACTTTAGGGTGCTGTTGATGAGAATGGACAGACATTTGTAAAAACCTAAATTCCAGTGACCACAAGTAATTGTTCCTTTGTACCTATGTTATCGCAATGTCTGTTTGGAGAGAGGGAAATGAGCCCTGCTGCACCCTAGTGTCTGTTTTCCATACACAGGACGCCTGGGAGCTCAAGCTGGACCAGGCAAATCAATGCATGCAAACTCCCGACCAGAGCTGAGAAACATGAGAGCAGCAGCTCAGCAGAGGAACTGGGGAGTTACTATGTCCTCAACCACTACAGTACCAACAGATCAATGATGTTACAGCATTTGTTTTGATACAGTATCCATGGCTTATAGAAGACCAACTGCTCTCCTTGACGGCAACACATAAGACAGACTGCATAGATAGATGGCACACCAGCTATGGGGATGATGTTGTTTATATCCCCCAGGGAATAGCTGTGACCTCCCCCAGTAGTAGGGAGTAATGGCTGCATACTGAAACTCTCTATGGAGACAGCTCAGTGTGGGAGAAAGCAGTGGGAGAAATTCAAACTGTCAAACTCAATCATATCTCTACAGCTTGATCTGCAGCACAGAAATCACACAGCTGGGCTCTCGCTTTGGCTGCAATCACATCACTAACACTGTGTGTGTCTGGGTGTGTGTGTGCACTGGCATTGTGTTTATTGCTGATTTTGCAATGCAAATTCCCCCTCAATTATACAACACACTTCAGAATGCATGCAGAGGTTTTTACAGACAAACAGATAGAGAATGGTTGTATTGAGTGGATCACGCAGCAGTGAAAGCATTATAGCTCTTACATAATGGTACTCACTTTAGGAAGTTTTGCATATTTTCCTGATCTGGTATCTCTGATGTTTGCAACATCCAGGAACTCTGTCTCCTAGGAATGGGGAATTACAAAATGAAAACCCACTGAGTGTACAAAACATTGAGGACACCTTCCAATTATTGAGTTGCACCCCCCCCTTTCCCTCAGACTAGCTTCAATTTGTCGGGGCATGTTGTCTCCAATGCTTCCCACAGTTGTGTCAAGTTGGTTGGATGTCCATTAGGTGGTGGACCATTCTTTATACACACAGGAAACTGTTGAACGTTAAAAACCCAGCAGTGTTGCAGTTCTTGACACAAACTGGTGCACCTGTCACCTACTACCATACCCCGTTCAAAGGCTCTTAAATCTTTTGTCTTACCCATTCACCCTCTGAATGGCACCCATACACACTCCATGTCTCAATTCCATGTCTCCATGTCTCAATTCCTCCACTACATCTACACTAAGTGGATTTAACAAGTGACATCCATAAGGATCATAGCTTTCACCTGGATTCGCCTGGTCAGTCTGTCGTTAAAAGAGCAGGTGTTCCTAATGTTTTGCACACTCAGTGTGAAGTAGAACCCACTGCATACTGAGAAAACAAATGATATCTTTCTGACTATGATAAAACACTTATTATTTTATGATTGCATCAAGATATAGGCTTCACCCATATTCAACTGTAATATGCTTTTCTATTACTTGCATGAATACTCTGTATGGAAGCTCCCACACTGTAAGCACATGTGTGTATTTAAGCCTCGGTGGGCATCAGAATGTACTGCAGACCAGAAGGTGCCGAGAGAGAGGAGAGAGGAGAGAGAGAGAGGGAAAGAAAAAAAGAGCAAAAGAGAGAGAGAGAGAAAGAGAGAGAGAGAGAGAGAGAGAGAGAGAGAGAGAGAGAGAGAGAGAGAGAGAGAGAGAGAGAGAGAGAGAGAGAGAGAAGAGAAGCCCAATGAACATTGTTCTGAATTCATCTTTGCAGCGCAGCAGGCTGGTAAAACCCACATCAGCTTCTATCAATACAATCCACAAGGCTGCTGGGACTGTGAGGCGCAATGCAACACTCTAAACCAATTCCTCAGCTAAATGTAATTCACTGTTAACATACAGTACATTGTGGTTACAGCGGTTGAGGCTCTAAGTCATCCCACAGCCTGATGGACCCCATTCTAGAGCAGTGGAGCCTGAGGCAGCCAGAACACATTTCATATGGCCTGGATTTAACACATAAGGACCTAAACTGCTCAACTAAGCAACCAGGCAGATTATATAAGGGGGCAATATTTGTTCACTGTAACCCAATTATTTGGCAGTAATTATCTCATTGTGCAATGTCACTTCTGTTACCTTACCTTGCTTTGGTTAGTCCAGTAGAGGTAGTAGCCCTTAGGGTCCATTTTCATGGTGACAGGCACAGTCTTGGTTGACTCCTGATTGAGGAGAAATACATTTTGAGTTATTGCAAACCTTATCACAGAATTTATACTTGGCCCAGCTAGTTTTGTGACAGAGCTGTAGCTCGGGGTCTTGAGGACAGACAGCTTGTATTATTTATAGAGGCAACGCTGGAAATTGTAATGGATGTTTTACATCAATGGAGTCTTTGTAAATGCAATGTATTTTGGAGAGATCTTTCTATGATTCTCATTCAAAGTGAACTAATGAACTTGTTTTCAATAGAAGATTTTCTCCAGGGATTTACTGCACTTTCAAGAGTAGCCAACTCACCTCTGACCATTTGGTAAACCTGTCTCCTTTGACCAAGTAGAGTTTGACCTCTGGTGGCTCCAGGGTATACCGTCTCTTGTCCATTGTGTTGGTCCCTCTATTGTCTTCTCTCCTGTTGTGTGACTGGTGGAGGTGACCCCTCTACACCATGGAGCTGACCAGTGACTGATCAACCCTACCTCTACTCTCACTGTGCCCTTGGAGAGATGTACTGTAGCTACAGTCAGACACAGGTAGGGATGACAAGGGAGGAGGCACCCCAACAAATATGCATTGCAAATGAGCCCAGCAATAAAAATGACATTATTTGACTTGGTGAAAGGGTTGTCAGAAAATCTAACTTAAATAGTGTGACACTGAATGCACAAAATGTTTGATGATGATATGAATTAGTATTCTGTTTACAAATCGAATTTATTTTGATCATCCCCTTGCCACTGGCAAATAATGACTGAACTTCCATGGACCTGAGCTTTAATTAAGTCTGTTAATGTTTTTCCTCTTCTCCAGACACATATTTTACAACACAATCACAGCATGCTGCTGGACATAACAATCAGTTCCCAAATGTAGACTGCATACTGTACAATATTGAGAGACAATTGCCAGGATGCTTGTTCTATCTGTGATGGATTACTGGTCTAATGGTATATTGATTTTAATTTGCTTTTAATAATGTGGTGTAGAGAAATGAAATGTACTGTATCATGTTAGATGGCCAGAGGTGGCAGAGAGGGCACTGATTAATGCTGATTCATTGCTTCTGCTTCTGACTGTTCCCTGTCATTTGTGTAATATGCAAATATCCACTTGATAGCAATACATTAGGACAATTGCATAGGGATAGGAGGACCCAAGTTACATAAGGACAGGAGTGTTTGTGGTAGGCCTAATAATAATGTCCTACATTAGATCAAATAGAACATTACATTAGATCAAATAGAACATTATATTAGAACAAATAGAACATTATATTAGAACAAATAGAACATTATATTAGAACAAATATAACATTATATTAGAACAAATATAACATTATATTAGAACAAATATAACATTATATTAGATCAAATAGAACATTATATCAGATCAAATAGAACATTATATTAGAACAAATAGAACATTATATTAGAACAAATAGAACATTATATTAGATCAAATAGAACATTATATTAGATCAAATAGAACATTATATTAGAACAAATAGAACATATTAGAACAAAGAGAACATTATATTAGAACAAATAGAACATTATATTAGATCAAATAGAACATTATATTAGATCAAATAGAACATTATATCAGATCAAATAGAACATTATATTAGATCAAATAGAACATTATATCAGATCAAATAGAACATTATATTAGAACAAATAGAACATATTAGATCAAATAGAACATTATATTAGATCAAATAGAACATATTAGATCAAATAGAACATTATATTAGATCAAATACCACATCATTCACACTTTTCAAGGGGAAACTTGATGTATGGCAATATTTCCAAGGCAGCAATAAAAGCATACAGTATATACAACATACGGTATATACAACATACAGTATATACAACATACAGTATATACAACATACAGTATATACAACATACAGTATATACAACATACAGTATCCAGCATGTACACTGTAGAGTTTATAAGTCAAAAGTACCTGCATGTGATTCATGACCCAAGCCCAGCTCAGTTACCCCCTACCATTGTGTCACAGAGTCATCATAATGCTTTGGCAGATGTACATTATAGCAGGGGCATTGGTAGACGCCATGTAATTAATCTAATGTATGTCCCTCTAACTGCCCTGAATGCCTCTGCTGATACTACAGCTATTGTATGCAGCAATCATGTGCCTATGAACCAGATTTATGCTGTGAGCTCTGAGGAGGTGTGCTCTAGTAGGAAGACCACTGGATGCAACTCACCCTGCACTAGCATAAACGACATGAGAATATCTACTTCTGCTAAGCTTCCCAGTAAAGCAATGAAAACAAACAAGCATACCAGAAAAGTGCTCAAAATAGCCTACATTAACATATGTAGCTTAATAAAGAAGGTTCATGCAATTACTAACTTGCCAGTAACAAAGGACATTCATATTCTGATTATCTCTGAAACTCACTTAGACAATACCTTTGATGATACAGTGGTAGCAATACAAGGTTATAACATTTACAGAAAAGACACAAATGCTAGTGGTGGAGGTGTTGCTGTTTATAGTCAGAACCACATTCCTGTCAAGATTAGAGAGGATCTCATGTTAAATACTGTTGATGTAATATGACTACAGGTTCATATGCCTCACCTAAACACCCATTCTTGTGGGAAGCTGCTACAGACCACCAAGTGATAACAGTCAGTATCTGGATAACATGTGTGAAATGCTTGATAATGTATGTGATATCAACAGAGAGGTATATTTTCTGGGTGATTTAAATATTGACTGGCTTTCATCAAGCTGCCCACTCAGGAAAAAACTTCAAACTGTAACCAGTGCCTGCAACCTGGTTCAGGTTATCAGTCAACCTACCAGGGTATTTACAAAGAGCACATGAATTAAATCATCCACATGTATTGACCACATCTTTACTAATGCTGCAGAAATCTGCTCTAAAGCATTATCCAAATCCACAGGATGTAGTGATCATAATATAGTAGCCATATCTAGGAAAGTTCCTAAGGCTGGGCCTAATATAGTGTATAAGAGGTCATAGAAGAAGGTTTATAGTGATTCATATGTTGATGATGTAAAGAATATTTGTGCTGTGTAATGAGGCGCAACCAGACACTACACTTCACACATTTAAGAAATTGCTTATCCCAGTTACTAACAAGCAAGCACCCATTAAGAAAATAACTGAAAGATGTTAAATCCCTGTGGATTGATGAGGAATTTCAAAATTGTATGGTTGAGAGGGATGAGGCAAAAGGAATGGCAAATAAGTCTGGCTGCACAACCGATTGGAAAAGTTATTGCAAATTGAGAAATTATGTTACTAAACTGAATAAAAAGAATAAACAATACTATGAAACAAAGATAAATTACATAAAGAATGATAGTTAAAAGCTTTGGAACACCTTAAAAAAAAGGAAAAAAGGCCAACTCTGCGCCATCATTCATTGAATCAGATGGCTCATTCATTACAAAACCGACTGATATTGCCAACTACTTTAATGATTTTTTCATTGGCAAATTAGCAAACTTAGGCATGACATGCCAGCCACAAACGCTGACACTAAACATCCAAGTATAGCTGACCAAATTTTGAAAGACAAGAATTGTACTTTGAATTCCATAAAGTGAGTGTGGTAGAGGTGAAAAAGGTATTGTTGTCTATCAACAATGACGAGCCACAGGGATCTGACAATTTGGATGGTGTCACCGCCGTCGATAGAAGTGGACCATGGTGCATTGTGGTGAGCTTAAATTGTATTTTTTATTTAAAATGTCGCCAACAAAACAAGAAACAAAGAAACAACCGTGAAGTTTACAGGGCTATAGTGTCACTAACAAAGATAACTAACCACACTGAAAGGAGGGAAAACAAAACAGAATGCCCACTCCACATCACACCTAACCAAATAGAGAAATAAAACGGGTCTCTAAGGTCAGGGCGTGACAGTAACCCCCCCACCCAAAGGTGCGAACTCCGGTCGCAAAACCTGAACCTATAAGGGAGGGTCCGGGTGAGCAACTATCCGTGGTGGCGGCTCTGGTGTGGGACGTAGACCCCGCTCCTCCTCTGGCTCACCCCACTTTGGTGGCGCCTCTGGTGTGGGGACCCTCGCGGCGGGCCCCAGACTGGGCGCCGTCGCTGGGGGCCCTGGACTGGGCGCTGTCGCTGGGGGCTCCGGACTGGAGGCCGTCGTTGGAGGCTTCGTGCCATGACTCCTCACTGGAGGCTTCATGCCATGGATCATCACTGGAGGCTTCGTGCCATGGATCATCACTGGAGGCTTCGTGCCATGGATCATCACTGGAGACTTCATGCCATGGATGGATCATCACCGGAGGCTTCTTGCCATAGATCATCACTGGAGGCTTCTTGCCATGGATCATCACTGGAGGCTTCTTGCCATGGATCATCACTGGAGGCTTCTTGCCCTGGATCATCACTGGAGGCTTTGTGCCATGGATCATCACTGGAGGCTTCGTGCCATGGATCATCACTGGAGGCTTCGTGCCATGGATCATCACTGGAGGCTTCTTGCCATGGATTATCACTTCAGGACTCACCAGGTTCACCAGGCTGGGAAGACATACAGGAGGCCTGGTTCTGGGAGCGGGCACAGGATACAGTAGGCTGTGGAGCCTCACTGGAGGTCTCGAGCGTAGAGCCTGCACAACCAGTCCTGGCTGGATGGTTACTTTAGCCCGGCACGTGCGGGACGCAGGCACAGGACGCACTAGGCTGTGCAGATGCACCGGAGACACAGTGCACAGAGCCGGCGCAGGATATCCTGGGCCGTAGAGAAGGTAGGGCACCGGGCTATGAACGCGCACTGGAGACACCGTGCACTCCACCGCATAACACGGTGCCTGACCAGTACGACGCTCGCCACAGTAAGCACGGAAAATTGGCTCAGGTCTCCAACCTGACTCAGCCAGACTCCCCATGTGCCACCCCCAAAAAAATGATGTGGGGGCTGCCTCTCGTGCCTGCTCTGTTGCCGTGACTCCTGGTAGCGAAGTCATTCCTCCCTCGCTACTTCAGCCTGTTTCCATGGCAGGGTCATGTCCCCTGCCATAACCTCCTCCCATGTCCAATATGTCCTCCATTCTCTCTTCTCCCGGGCCCAGGATCCCTGCTCCTCCTGGCCACGCTGGTTGGTCCTTTGGTGGTGGGTAGTTCTGTCACGGCTGTCGAAAGAAGTGGACCAAGGTGCAGCGTGGTGAGTGTACATTTTCCTTTTTATTTAGAATGTCGCCAACAAAACAAGAACAGAAGAAACAACCGTGAAGCTTACAGGGCTATTGTGCCACTAACAAAGATAACTACCCACACTGAAAGGAGGGAAAAAGGGAAACCTAAGTATAATTCCCAATCAGAGATCACGATAGACAGCTATCCCTGATTGAGAACCATACCCGGCCAAAACATAGAAATAAAGAAACATAGAAAACAAAACATAGAATGCCCACCCCACATCACACCTTGACATAACCAAATAGAGAAATAAAACCGCTCTCTAAGGTCAGGGCATGACAGATGGAAAATTACAGAGGATAATAGCAGACGATATCGCCACTCCTATTTGCCATATCTTAAATGTAAGCCTACTAGAAAGTGTGTGTCCTCAGGCCTGGAGGGAATCAAAAGTCATTCCACTATCTAGGAATATTAAAGCCAAATCTTTACTGGCTCAAATAGCCGACCAATCAGCCTGTTACCAACCTGTTACCAACCTGTTACCAACCAGCCTGTTACCAACAAAATTGTGTTTGACCAGATACAATGCTATTTTACAGTAAACAAATTGACAACAGACTTTCAGCACCCTTATAGGGAAGGACATTCAACAAGCACAGCACTTACATGAATGACTAAGGATTGAGAGAGAAATTGATGATAAAAAGATTGTGGAGGCTGTTTTTTTAGACTTAAGTGCTGCTTTTGACATTATCGAAAAATGTGATATGTGTTACGGCTTTACACCTCCTGCTATATTACGGATAAAGAGTTACCTGTCTAACCTGTTCTTTAATGGAAGCCTCTCCAACATAATCCAGGTAGAATCAGGAATTCCCCAGGGCAGCTGTCCCTTACTTTTTTCTATCGACAAGCCACTGGCTTTCAGTAAAGTTAGTGTGTCTATGCATGCGGATGACTCAACACTATTTTTACCTTTATTTAACTAGGCAAGTCAGATAAGAACAAATTCTTATTTACAGTGTGTTAACTGCCTTGTTCAGGGGCAGAACAACAGATTTTTACCTTGTTAGCTCGTGGATTCGATCTAGCAACCTTTCGGTTACTGGTCTAACGCTCTAACCACTAAGCTACCTGCTGCCCACTAGGTAACAGGCCGTCCCTATACACATCAGCTACTACAGCGACTGAAACAGAGAGCTGCAGTTAGTTTCAGAATGGGTGTCAAGGAATAAGTCAGTTCTAAATATTTAAAAAACTAAAAGCATTGTGATTGGGACAAATCATTCACTAAACCCTAAACCTCAACCAAATGTTGCATTTACATTCACATTTAAGTCATTTAGCAGACGCTCTTATCCAGAGCGACTTACAAATTGGTGCATACACCTTATGACATCAATACATTGCAATACATAATGTGGAAATTGAGCAACTTGAGGTGACTAAACTGCTTGGAGTAACCCTGGATTGTAAACTGTCATGGTCAACACATATTGATACAACATTAGCTAAGATGGGGAGAAGTCTGTCCATAATGAAGCGCTGCTGTCAGGATTTGGCCAGGGTTGTTCCGGTTTTTGGTCACTAGATGCCCCCATTGTGCTTTTTGACCTTTTGTTTTCCCTTGATCCCCATTAGTATTTGCACCTGTGCCTCTTTTCCCCTGATTGTATTTAAATCCTTAGTTTTCCTCAGTTCTTTGCTCTGTGTTTGTATGTTAGCACCCAGCCCTAGTATTCTGTGAACTCTTGTTGATCCCGGTGGACTCTCTTGTGGAATTCTGTTTTTTTGTTCTTGTTTATTTATTTTTGAGTATCTTTTGAGGCTTTTTATGTTATACCTACCACCTTGTGGATTTACCTTTTTGTCTTGGAGGATTACCTTTGTTCTTGTGGAATTCCTTTTGAGGTTGTGGAGTTACATGTTTTCCTGAAGGACTTCACTTTTTACTTCATTAAATACACCGTCTCAAGTACTGCTGTGTCTGCCTCATCTTCTGGGTTCTGCCGACTATTCGTGACTCAGTTGGTTAAGTGACTGTTTCTCACTCCGGAGACCCGGGATCGTAACCGGGTCCTGACAGCTGCTCTACCTTCTTAACAGCACTATCAACAAGGCAGGTCCTACAGCCTATAGTTTTGTTGCACCTGGACTACTGTTCAGTCGTGTGGTCAGGTGCCACAAAGAGGGGGAAAAAATGTGCAGTTTGTGTCACGCCCTGACCTCAGAGCTTTTTATGTCTCTATTTTGGTTTGGTCAGGGTGTGATTTGGGTGGGCATTCTATGTTCTTTATTTCTAGGTTTTGTGTTTCTATGTTTTGGCCGGGTATGGTTCTCAATCAGGTACAGCTGTCTATCGTTGTCTCTGATTGGGAATCATACTTAGGCAACCTGTTTTGCCAACTGAGGTTGTGGGATGTTGGTTTTTGTTAGCTCTGTGTAGCCTTCAGAACGTGACTTTGTTGTTTTGTTTAGTGTTCAGTTGAAGTAAAGTATGAACACTTACCACGCCGCACCTTGGTCCACTTCTTCTGACGAGCGTTACAATTTGCTCAGAAGAGGGCAGCACGACTGGCCCTTGGATGCACACAGAGAGTAAACATTAATAATAATATTCATGTCAATCTCTCCTGGCTCAAAGTTGAGGAGAGATTGACTTCATCACTACTTGTATTTGTGAGAGGTAACGACATGTTGAAAGCACCGAGCTGTCTGTTTAAATGACTAGCACACAGCTCAGACACCCATGCATACCCCACAACACATGCCATCAGAGGTCTCTTAACAGTCCCCA
This sequence comes from Oncorhynchus keta, assembly GCF_023373465.1. Classification (NCBI taxonomy): domain Eukaryota; kingdom Metazoa; phylum Chordata; class Actinopteri; order Salmoniformes; family Salmonidae; genus Oncorhynchus; species Oncorhynchus keta. The sequence goes on from NC_068455.1 coordinate 33,091,092, forward strand.
AGTCCAGAACAGAATATGGTAGGCGCACAGTACTACGTAGAGCCATGACTGAACATAACCTGTTGTTGAAAAAAACATGTGTTATATATTTTCAGAGCTATCAATCTTATAGAACTAATATAATTATTTAATGGAAGCTTCTCTAATGTCAAACATGTAAAGTATGGTGTACCACAGGGCAGCTCTCTCGGCCCTCTCTTTCTATTTTTACCAATGACCTGCCACTGGCATTAAACAAAGCATGTGTGTCCATTTATGCTAATAATTCAACCATATACCCATCAGCAACCACAGCTAATGATGTCACTGAAATCCTTAACAAAGAGTTGCAGTCTGTTTTGGAATGGGTGGCCAGTAATAAACAGGTTCAGAACATCTCTGAAACTAAGAGCATTGTATTTGGTACAAATCATTCCTTAAGTTCTAGACCTCAGCTGAATCAGATAATGAATGGTGTGGCTGTTGAACAAATTGAGGAGACTAAATTACTTGCCGTTACCTTAAATTATAAACTGTCATGGCCAAAACATATAGATTCAATGGAAGTAAAGATGGGGAGAGGTCTGTCCGTAATAAAGAGAGGTCTGTCCGTAATAAAGCAAGTTCTGTAGAATCTAGTTTAGTCTAATATTTATTATTGTCCAGTTGTGTGGTCCAGTGCTGCAAGGAAAGATCTAATTAAGATGCAGCTGGCCCAGAACAGAGTGGCACATTTTGGCTAAGAGTTGAGGAGAGACTGACTGCATCACTTATTTTTATAAGAAACATTGTGTTGGAAATTCCAAATTTTCACAGTCCCCAAATCCAGAACAAATTCAAGAAAGCGTACAGTATTATATAGAGCCCTTATTGCATGGAACTTCCTTCCATCTCATATTGCTCAAATAAACAGCAAACCTGGTTTCAAAAAACAGATAAAGCAACACCTCACGGCACAACGCCCCTCCCCTATTTGACCTAGATAGTTTGTGTGAATGTTATTGATATGTAGGCTACATGTGCCTTTAATTTTTTTTAATGTAGTTCTGTCCTTGAGCTGTTCTTGTCTATTGATGTTCTGTATTATGTCATGTTTCATGTTTTGTGTGGACCCCTGGAAGAGTAGCTGCTGCTTTTTGCAACAGCTAATGGGGATCCTAATAAAATACCAAATACCAAATGACTAACTGATGCAAGCAGTAGAATCAGATAAAAACAACTGATACAAATACCTTATGGAACAGCGAGGACTGTGAAGCAACACAAACATAAGCGCAGACGGATACACACATGATAACATACACACTATACACACACGTACACATGGATTTTGTGTTGCAGATATGTGGTAGTGGAATAGGGGCCTGAGGGCATACACTTAGTGTGTTGTGAAATCTGTTATGAATGTATTGTAATGTCTGTCTTAATTTTGCCAGACCACAGAAAGAGTAGCTGCTATTGGGGATCCATAATAAATTCAAAATACAAATGTAATGTAGCCTATCAATGGATGTAACAGGATCAAATGGAAAAACTGTTTTTGATCACTCATATTTCTCACTCTTCATCTAAATCTGGCAGTTAAATAATTCGGTCAAGCCCCCAGTCACCTGCTCAGCTAGCAATGAGGAATCGGCCCAGAAGCGGCCCTCTTCCGGGGGGCTGGAACTGATTGAATCGGGACAGAATCGGGTTTCGGACTCGGCCCGGAATCAAAATGAATGACTTCCCAGAATCGGCCTGAAGCAAATGTAAATAAATGTATACACAATTACCCGGTTTAGTTATTTTAAATATTACTATAATATATTTTATGCATACAAATTATACGCATCTACCCAAAAAATATATGTTTTGTCGGAGGAAACACTCTACACCAGGTGATCGTGTCAGCTGCGCTGCTGCGCCACTCCGGAGGCTCCATTCACAAAGTCTGTCATGCTTATCAATCACCTTGCACAAAGTACCGAAATACTCAAATACAACTTGAACAGGACTCTTAAAGAATGTCATTGAAATGTTAATTGTATTTTTTGATCACAGTAACAATGAGAAAATATGGAAAAATAAATAAAAATGAAAAGTTAATTATATTAATGAAGACATTATTTAGAAATGGCATTCTCAGAAGATATGTGAACCTGTTTGTTAATCTAAGAACATATACAGTAAGTATGAGTCAAATAATCCCAGATGATCCCATGAGCTGCCATGATTCGCAGACGCTAACATATTTGTTTAAACAGCTGACCTTTCAAGCTATTGACTCAATCCGTAAATCAATGATGTTTAAATAAAAGGTTTGTATTTAATTCACATATGCTATATGAAATATTTTTCACGCAATGTCCGACTGCTCTGCCAATTTAGGATCAATTGTTGCCATATGCACTTGTAGGACTATCGCGTAATTATCAGCTACTGGCCACTGTCCAAGGTGCTGAAATCATAATGGGTTGAACTCCTGCAGCAAGCGTTGGGACTGCTAAATGTGTCAATTTGAGCCTTCAGTAGTGGTCTCTAGATCATCACAAACTATAAATTCCTAGTCATCAGTTCCACGTTGATGTCAATATGTAAACATAGGCACTCGCTTTGGACAGTTAAACTATGCGCATAAAAATATATGTATTTACTCATGTCGTTTTGGGATGACGTTCCATTAGTTAATACAGCCGGCTGCATAGCTGCTGGCACTTTAAGAACCTTCACCCCCCCCCCCCCCCACACACACCCTTAAGTATTTTTAGCTGAGCCATTCACTTCGTTTGTTGTAGGCAACCGTACAGACAGTTGTGTAGGCCTACCGTATGGTCTCACTTAATCGTTTTAATAAATTACATCGAATCCTTTACTGCTGATTCGCTATATTGCTGATTCCTTCGGAAATATTGTTGGAATAAACATTGGTTGTCTGGGATTCTGCTGGCGGATGCTGAAAATCACAAGAGCCCCTGAGCTGCTTGCCTCATCCGTGATGTCCATGATGAAACGCAATACTGCACTGGGTTTCTGAGACAAACCGCAGTGCCTTCTAGGATGAAATGAATGAACCCAAAATATATTTAGAAATAAAATAGACAGTCAAAGAGCGCGGACGGTCCACAGTAAGGCTGTGGCTCTACGTCTTCTCTCGACCGGATAGGTTCCTGTGTTCTTTTGTATTGTGGATAACAATAAACCTTCAAGACGGACGGGGTGGTAGAGCATCGAGGGAAAAATCGGGGCAATATGAGAGAGCGGGACTTTATGCCCAACATGGAGAGGGGCAAACCTGCCACCTATACGGGGGACAAAAAGGCTAAGATGGCTGCGAAGACGAACAAAAAGTGGGTGAGACTAGCCACTGTCTTCGCATATGTATTGTCTGTGTCCTTAGCAGCCATCATTCTAGCCATTTACTACAGCTTGATATGGAAGCCAACGAGCGCATCCTCTCCAGCGGGAAAGCCGGTGGTGCCAGAGGAGGTCACAGCCTCCGCTAACATCTCAACAAACAGCTCCACAAGCATCAACGTCTTAGACACTAACTCTACACAGACAGAGCTTTTATCTGTCAATGACACCAGGTTAAGCGCAAAGCCTCAGACCAAGGCATTTAACTGGGAGGGCAGAAGCAAGAGCCCGGCCATCATCTCCGACGGTATTTTATCAGAAAGTGCTCACTCGCAACCGAAACGGCTCTACGAGTCTACTCAAAGACACACAGCCGCACAAACTGCGGATAGACCAAACACTGTGGGGAGAGACAGTCAACCGTCTCAGCTCACTGGGGACAATTGGGGTCCGTTGCGCACTGGAGCACCCAACCCCATGCATGAGAGAGGGGAGAAGGATGCGGACCGACCAGCTACTGGCAGTGTGGATCAAGCAGCTGCAGATGCTGCTCCTTAAACCTCAAAGGCTCAGCTGCGCACCTCCGCCACGAGCCAACAGGGATTGCACAAAGGAGACTGGCCAGGCCTTGAAACAGTGATCTAACCAGTGTTTGACAGACTTATGCTGCGGTCGGGTACAATTGCCTGCAGACAGGCGTCTTCGTGGAACAGATGTCGAAGAACAGGGGATGCTGCGAGAATTGCACAGGCTTCATGCACGTATTTTATTGATATGTTATATACCAATAATCTGAATGAGTATGACTGACAATTATAGACAAACTGCTTCAAAGAAATATTGTTTTTCCCTAAAACACGATGCGTTTTCTGTTAGGCTACTTTAGGCTATGCATTAATTGATGTAGGCCTACGTCATCTTTCCTTTGGACATCTCCACCAAGGTCATTTATTTATATCCATATTATGGACAAGGACATGACATACACCTGTATTTAAAGCTAGAATCCTTACTTGAAACAATAACAAAGCGGCATCCCACCTCTGTTTTGGTAAAACGCTAAGGGATGGGCCTGGAGAAATGTAACCATTCTCAAAGTTATAGACAGAGTTATGGGTGCAAGGACTGGCCATTCATTATATTTTTAAAAAAAAATCTAGTTTAACCATGTTTTGAGGCTATACAGTGTTTGTTACTATTTACATTGTTTACAAACATTGGGGTAAAACAAGCTTATATGTTGGGTTCTCATGGGGTACGACAGTTGAACTCTAAGCTCCTGAGGCATTTAGAGGTTCAATTCTTCGAGAATCAATGGTTATATATCCTTAATAAGTCAAACAATTTAGCACCTAAGGATTCTAGCTTTATTAACTGGTACAGGAGATATGCCTGTGGTTTGTAGGATATGTAAATTACGCATAAACTATGGGCCTCCAATTTTATTCAATAGCATAGCCATTTATTATTGCCATTGATTGGCCGAGCTATTGAACAACAGGAACGCATTTACAAAGCATTGTGTCCTCTATATTTTCCTTTCGCGGATACATCTGGATTCCTGGTATATAGGAACCTGTATTATTGAGTTAAGCTCAGGTATATGTGCATATAACCATGTAAATGTATTGTGTATTTGGTCATGTATATAGCGCAAATAGTGTACATCCTTTGGCCTTGATCTAACTCTAATTAGATACTTTTTATTGAGACTATGTCACTTAGGTCTAAATCACAAGGAAAATAAACGTCCTATAACATGTTTCTTCGATTAGATTTTTTTTTTTTTTACATGCAACGCAGATGCAAAGCAACTTAATAACAACCCCTTTAATATGAAACATTCTATTATTTTGAGTGATCTGAAATCGTACATGGAAAATAATGTCAAGTGTTGATGTTTTGGAGTTTGATAGAAGCTGTTTTCAAATCGCCTAGTCTAATTATAATATAATAAAATATGATGCATTAGATTATCAGGTACATTATATCTCTATCCAGTCTACGGGATTATTGTTGACATAGTTCACTCTTTATCAGCTACCCAGTGGAACAGAGAAGCAGTAATATTCCGGCCAATTATTAGTCCGACAGCTCAAAGGACAGTCAGTTTACAGTCAATGTCTTCATGTGAGCCTGTCATTAAATCTGAGTTTTGCAGCAGGCAAGTGAACAGAGGTATAACATTTTTTTTTTTAAATGGCCCATTGTTTATCAGTCTGCCACATCTTATAGTCAGATCTCTCTCTCTCTCTCCTTCCTGCTTCTGACTCACTTCTGGTGAACTCTGGAGAGGGGAAAAACAACAAGCCTGTATGTATGTATCTACTTGAACTGAACACACTGAACGGCATGTGAGGGAGGTGTATCGATTGAGCGCTCGGTAGTTACGGTGCAGAAAGGAAGAAGGAATGCATTACACAATACTGGCCGGTACTATTTCCAGCTACCGCTCTTTGAAAGGCTTCTTTTTTTCACTGAGTGGTGGAGAGGTTTTGTTGTGTGTTGCTGGTGGCGAGCATCACAGTGAAATGTAAGCCTCAGTTGAGTAGTGCTGCACTGCAACCCTGCCATGACGACACCTATTGTAAAAGAGCAGGCAGTATCAGGGTACTTTGAACATAATTGTGCACAGAACACACTGGATATCCCTACAGTAGTTTCCCTATAGGCCCTACAATATGTCCGTGACAAGGACGGGGAGGGGCAAGGTAACTTTTGACCTCCCAGTCACCAGGGAGAATGTTTACAGGATGGAGTACTCCGTAGGAGATGGAGGTTGCTGCAACAAAGATCCTATTAAATTACACATTCTTTGGTTGCTGCTCTTTCATCACTGCTCTGTTTTTCCTGACCATGTGACCTGGCCCTAGTCATCAGCACACCTCTCAAAACAAATCACACCTGAGTCAGACAATCTAGCAGAATATAAAAGCTGTCCTGTTGTCCTCTTTTTTAAAGGTATGTGTTTAAAAAACAACGTTTTTTCTCAATCTTACAGCTGCAGCACGATTAGATGTTACAGTATATTGAGCTCACGCACAGCTACCACTACCGGGGCAATGCAATGCTGAGCAGGCAACGTCTTGGGTCCCGGGGTGTTGAGAGTTACCATTGGTCGTTAGGCTACACAGCTTAATGCCAGCTATAGAGGATGAATTACTGTTGATACTGATGACAGTGTTTGTTATCAGAGCAATAGCACAGCCTAACATTGGATTTCGCAGAACTTCTTCTGTTTATCAGTCTCAGCATGTACTGCAGTGACACCAAGCATTATTTCAATGTGCCAAAATGCCACCCAGGAGAAACCTTTAAAACAAAGGCATTTTAGAACCTCATTGTCTGAACAAGACACTATCATAATACTTGTGAATAATTAATGAGGGTTTGCAACACAGGAGAGCAATATAAAGCAAGATCATAATAGGCTCTTCAATTAACGTCAGGGAAGAATTATGGGCCCGTGCATTATTACTCAAACTATAGATAGACCCATGGTGTAGCAGTCACTCTAAAGTAAGATAACATATGGTGCAGTGCAAGAGGTTTATACAGTGTCCCAAACCATGCTGGGCTTTATTTGACCCTAAGGAAAATAGCTACTGTGTAAATGTAAGTTCAACTGAATTAAGCTCTCTGTTCTCAGGGCCCTTTTACTATGAAGGTGTGCATGATTTCACCATGACAACATGGGGCACAGGTGCAGAGTCATGACATAATGCAATAAGCAGATGGTGACCTAAATGCTGAGTTCTCACCCTATGCTTTGCAGAACCAGGCTGTCTATTGAACATCTCAAACGACACCTGCCAAGACCCTATGCTGCTTTTTCAAAAGAAAATGCATTATAGGGAACAACGGAAGTGCTGGTCTCCAGCCAGTATAGCTGTGGTTCCTAATAGGAAAGATTCATCTTGGCTCATTCATATTCTGTTCAGAACAACAGTGGACAGGGGAAAAAAATGCTTGTTACTGACACCCACCATTTTGTGTTACATAGAAGGCTACTGGGGGCTGCCTGGACCTTCAGATTGACTGACCTCTTTAACCCGTGGAATCGGTACGACTTCAGTGAGAGCAATAGATCTATTTCATACAACACATCACAGTAACAATCCATATAGTGGTCTGCCAGGCTGTCTGCTGGAGCTGTTTTATGACACTAACAGTGGAGACATGACCCCGTGGCTAAAATAAATAAGGCAAAGCTGTACATTGACAGCCTTGTTTGCGAGGCGTGAGGAAAAGAAGAGCAGAACACGCTCAGATAACTCCAGCTGCTGAGGCGTGGTTGGTTGGTACAGCCTGGGCCATGTAGAGGCAGAGGGATGACACACACGCTCATTTGGGGAAGAGACCTGCCAAAGACCACCTGTCCAAACGTAGCCATATATGTAAAATGTCATGGCGCCTCAGAGACACTCTCACGCACTTGAGAGAATGAGGGTTGCATATCCAGAGCGTAGCATTAGGAGCTTACTTTCCTCACCCCGACACTGAGGGCTGCAAGCGTCTCTGAGCCTGGTTCCGATAAGGAATTGGCTTTGACAGAGCATGTCTGAAGGAGACACCTTGTGAGGCTTCAATACCAGCCCCGGGTGAGAATGCAGGAGTCAGGACTGAAACATGTTAATGCCCTTGGTGACAGGCTTGGTTTCTCCCTCAGAGCCTTTCTGCCTCCAAACGTTACAGTGCTTTAGACTTACAGCTGAGCTGCTGTCACCTCCTTTATGACAGAATACCTTCTGCATTTCAAATCTTATCCCACTGTGTATGAATACTGGTGACATAATCCCACAGCCCTCTTCAATTTCCAGAGCTACCTGTACTCCCACTGTTAAAGCATTGAGTTGCATCACACCCCTCAACATCTATTACTCACCACTGGGAGAACTGGGGAGGGAGATCATACTAAATGTAATCAAACTGCAGATGAATAGTTACATCTGGTGGTTCAGTGAGATAAACAAAATGTAAGTAATGTAATGAAAGCCTAGAGACTGTTCCCCCATGGCCATGAAATGAGAACCAGATGTGTTTTAAAAAGGGACAGAGGAGAGCCTATTACCTGCAAGAAAACAACAGGCAATGAAACATGAATGTAAGGGCTGATGCAGACTCAACTGAAAAACAAGGAGCAACAAAGCACTATGCCGAGGTCGCAGGACCCAAGGGTTTAATGGTAGAAGGTGGCCCTAGAGAACGCCTGTGGAGAAGGTAATTAAAAGAGTAACACCTTGGAGGATTCTCACCTGAGGAGATGGAGGGAATGGTCTCCAACACAACAGTCCCATGGAGAGCTCATTTGAAATTAATCAAAAATGACTCCCACATGGAGGCAGCTTAACACAGGCAACACCATACTGTCACAGTCTCCCATTCTGAAACACCATACTGTCACAGTCTCCCATTCTGAAACACCATACTGTCACAGTCTCCCATTCTGAAACACCATACTGTCACAGTCTCCCATTCTGAAACACCATACTGTCAGTCTCCCATTCTGAAACACCATTTGTTTTTTACTATAAGTTCAGTCAAATGTAATCAAATCAAGGGTATGCATGTGCTGCTATCGTGTCATATTACATTATTCAATCTCTTATGGGACACAGAATCATAATTTTTATAAAGTTGGCATGCTATCAGTGGTGGTTAAGTATTTTACATAAGCTATTAGATACATATTAGCAGCCAACTTTCCCATGCATGTATGTGAATCATCAGAAACCTCTCTTGGGAAATGTACTGGTGTTGATTATCAGTGCTCAAAATGAATATAAGAAGTGAATTAGATGTGTATATAAAACATGACATATTGTAGTGTACACTGAGTATACCAAACATTAGGAACACCTTCCTAATGTTGAGTTGCACCCCTCCGAAAGCATTCCACGGGGATGCAGGCCCATGTTGACTCCAATGCTTCCCACAGTTGTGTCAAGATGGCTGGATGTCCTTTGGGTGGTGGACCATTCTTGAGACACACGGGAAACTGTTGAGTGTGAAAAACCCAGCAGCGATGCAGTTCTTGACACAAACCAATGCGCCTGGCACCGACTATCATCCACCCGTTTAAAAGCACTTAAATATGTTCTTGCCTATTTCACCCACAATGGCACACATACACTATCAATGTCTCAATTGTCCCAAGGCTTAAAAATTGTTCTTTAACCTGTCTGCTATCCTTTCATCTACAATGATTGAAGTGGATTTAACAAGTGACATCAATAAGGGATCATAGCTTTCACCTGGACAGTCTATGTCATGGAAAGAGAAGGTTTTCTTAATGTTTTGTATACTCTGTGTATATTACATAGGAAAAATACTTTTCACATTCACTCTGTTTTCATGATGTTTCTATAGGTCAGGGTTAGGGGACAAGAGATCATATTTTTGAGCAGTCAGTTGTGCACCTCTGTGTAAAGCATGACAGAAAGAGAAAGACAGAATCTGAAACAGGGGGTACTTTTTTTTATTGTGCTGTATGCTAACTTACAACTGTTTTACAATCATAGAATTTGCACTCAAGTTAATACAAACAAAGAAGACATTTTGACTGTAAAAAACTCGATGGACACACATTGTTTTGAATTATCCAAACATCCTGTGTGAGTCCATGGAGCACAGGGCTCACAGTGATGCACATTCATGTTGAAAGGAGCAGTAATATGGCAGACAATCATTTCTAAAATGTTCAAGTGTCATTAGGCAAGGCTTGGTGATGACGTAAATGTCAAGCAATAAATACACTTACCAAACAAACAAACTGTAACCCTTATCTAAAATCGAACAGGCACTGAACAGGAGAAGTACGTTTTGCACTACAGTCACATGGTTGAAGTCAATTCCACTACTTTGCACAAAAAAAACCTCCCTACGTTCAACTCTCTCCCTTTCTCCCTCTCCCAGGATCAATTTGTTCACTTCTGTTTTCTCCCAACAAAATAACTTCACTTCTGTTAGCTCTCAATTTCACTCTTTATTTTTCACCTCCACAGCTCCTTTTAATAACAATCGAAACAACCTCAACTTGCACCTGTAAATTGTCACTTGGTTATGGCAATGTGCTTTTAATACCATGTTCTCCAACATGTGCTGTACACTGAATTGCATAAAGAAGTACTCTAAAATGAAGAATGAAAGTGTTTCATTAATACACTTACTATTTATTACATGGTAAGGCGCTCAGTCATATTTTGTTGTCAGTCTTATCAAAGTATGATAAAACAACAAAGGCAACTTAATGACCCTTTCCCTACTTTAAATAAAGCACTCCATCCGCTAATGTCATCAAGAGTTTACACTCCAGCAAATAGTACTTGACAATCCAATTGAGAGAAATAAATCAAATCAACATGGACCGTTCGTTAATACCACATCACTCAAAACTAAACGTGAAATAGTTCCTACATTTTTTTTTTTAAGAAAAACAATGCAACAATTAACAACCATCATTGAAGGAGGAACCTTCTAGCATTTTAGCTATATTTGAACTTTTCTGCCAATACGATTTGTATTTGAAAATAGCAGAAAATGTATACTGAACTTTATATTACATTGTAATCCCACACTTAAATAATGCACTTGAATGGACTTTTACTTCATGTCACTGGTTTCACCAAACCAAGCCGTAAACTACTGTATGAATGAATGAGCTATCATATCAACAGATAAGTGCAATGGTTGGAGCGTTCTACTTAATTGATCATAAGAAAAGTTACATACAGCGCCATGAAAAGTATTTGCCCCCTTTTTAAGGTTCTCTACTTTTGTATATTTTTGATACTGAATGTTATCAGATCTTCAACCAAAACCTAATATTAGATCAATGGAACCTGAGTGAACAAATAACACAACAATTACATACTCATTTGATTTATTTTATAAACAAAGTTATGCAACACCCAATGCCCCTGTCTGGAAAAGTAATTGCCCCCTTATACTCAATATCTGGTTGTGCCACCTTTAGCTGCAATGACTCCAACCAAACGCTTCCTGTAGTTGATCAGTCTCTCATGTCGCTGTGAAGGAATTTTGGCCCACCCTTCAATGCAAAGCTGCTGTAACTCAGTGTGCAAAAAGTGATACTTTTGAATAATCTGGCCATAGAATATACTTCCAAAAGTCTTGATTATCATCCAGGTGTTTTCAGGTGCTTTTTGGCAAACTTGAGTCAACTTTTTGGTTTACATGGGTCCCATTATATCTGGTGAAAACCAAACACTGCATTCCACAGTAAGAACCTCATACCAACAGTCAAGCATGGTGGTGGTAGTGTGAATCTCTGAGGATGCTTTACTGCCTCAGGACCTGAACGAATTGCCTTAATAGAAGGAACCATGAATTCTGCTCTGTATCAGAAAATTCTACAGGAGAATGTCAGGCCAGCCGTCTGTGAGCTGAAGCTTAAGCGCAGCTGGGTCATGCAGCAAGACAATGATCCAAAACACACAATCAAGTCGACATGAAAATGGCCTAGTTAAAGTCCAGACCTAATCCCAATTTCAGATGTTGTGGCAGGACTTGAAACAAGCAGTTGATGCTTAAAAACCCACAAATGTCACAGAGTTAAAGCAGTTCTGCATGCAAGACTAGGACAAAATTCCTCCACAGCGACGTGAGAGACTGATCAACTACAGGAAGCGTTTGGTTGGAGTCATTGCAGCTAAAAGGTGGCACAACCAGTTATTGAGTATAAGGGGGCAATTATTTTTTCACACAGGAGCATTGGGTGTTGCATAACTTTGTTAATTAAATAAATAAGATAAGTATATACTGCATATTTTTTTGTTATTTGTAAATGCAGGTTCCCTTTAATATTAGGTTTTGGTTGAAGATCTGATAACATTCAGACACAAAAATATGTGCAGCTCATTGCAACTAAAGGTGGCACAACCAGTTACTGAGTACAAGGGGACAAATACTTTTTTCACAGCACTATAAATACAGCCAGTGTACAGTATAACTATAAGCATATAATGCTAATTATATTTCATCATTCAAATTAGGCCTACTGCTAAGGCAAAGATTGACACAACAACACCAGGTAATTTGATTGACCATCACTTGCGGCAGTGAAGTTTAAACGCAGGGCCTGTTCAGGTCATGTAGGTTAGTCATCCATAGGAACTGAACTAATACAAGCATTAGGACTGGTATCTTGAAATAATACTTCAAATGTAAACAAAGACAGCCATTCAACATAAGTTTGCCATTCAAATAGCACACTTACCTAATGTATGACGTGTCAATACTCATACCTCAAAGAATAAAGTGCTTGTAAGTATTTTCAAGCAGACAAAATTCTCAAAATGACTTACTTTGAACATTTATCGTTTCCTTTTCCCACTGTGAGCAACTAGCATCATTTCAAATAAAAGAATATTGTGGATGCTAGTCTCACCTTGACCAACTAGGCACAGGACATCTTCAAAGAGCTATTGGAAGCAAATGTGCTATTAAAGTGGAACTGACAGCATTTTCTGACTAAAATATGGTTATTTTCCTACTTTCACACTTTCATAGAATGTTTGGAAATTATGTAGAGCAAGTCATTTGTGAAAATCAAAATTCAAAATTGCACTGAAACGATGGAAAATAAGTAGCCTGCTAACCTTTCTGCAGCTTGCCTGCCAATGCATGCTTGTCCCAACCTACGTTTTGACAACTGAATGGGAACTGCCTTGCCCGCCCATTTGATTGATGCCAAATGCATTTGATTGACAACTAAAGAGATCTGCATGCTAACTGTGTGTAACGGTCGTTCAAGTTCAGCTAGCTAGCCAAGCGATTCACGTCTCTTGCTAACTAACCAAATGCATCTCTAGCTGTTGCCACCGAAAAACGAAATGTGGGGAAACTCGTCCAATGACATGACATCCTCCCAGCAGCTAGCTCATTTGGCTCAGTGTTTTTAGCTTGCTAAATAAATAGCTACATACATACATACGCTAGCCTATTAACCACGTTATGGCTGACTTGTGATCATTGCCCTTGCTAGTTTGATTGTAGTGATGGGTCGTTAACTTTTTGGTGAACATCGGGAACCGAATTGCATTGAGACGTTCATTTGGCTTCCTGATTGCATACTGCTACTATACCAAAACTATGCATACATTCAGGCCCACACTCATTTTTGCAGTGCTTAAACCAATAATAATCTAATAAATTTGGCCAGGTAAAAATATATTTGAATCCGAATTTCCCGATCTGATATAATGGTAGCCTACTTTTTGGGCTTGACATTGGAGATTGATTCTCGGTGGTTCTAAAAATCATGGTTCAAAGTCAATTTTTAAGCAGTTGGAACAAAGAGCTGTTTCATAGCCAAATAAGCCAGCTCTTAAGTGAACGGAGCCAAATTAGCCAACTCACAGAAAATACTCTGAATGTCCATCACTATTGTATTGACATTCCGAGCCTAAACTATTTATGTCAATATTTTGGACAAAATATTGAGTCATTGAAACTGAAACAGTGCATCCCGAATGGAGGCAGCAAACCATGTACCAGGACAGCTGGGATTTACAAACTGATTGCAATATGTTTTGGACTACCATGAAATGTATTGGTGAATTATATGAATCATGCATTGAACTGCATCCATCTATTCTGCCAACAATGCCTTACACTACGTCATGAAAATGTCTTGTCAAATAGAACCTATTTTTAAAACCTCTTATTAAGTTGGTTTTGTAGCATGAACTGGAAATGTGATATTTTTGACTGATATTATGATTGTCTATTTAATATCTGCAAAGTAGTTAAAGTGCTGTGATTTCCACTTTAAACTAAAAGGCTTATGGTAAATTCTCTACTTAAGCATGTTTTGGTTTTACATATTGACCAATTCATATAAACGTTGAATGTCCTTCAAACAATCTTCCCATTTTCTCTTGCCTATGAAACAAAACAATGGAAAAAGGGGTTAAACAATGTGAATTGTTAAACAAGTGTAAGTAAGTACATTATTGTTTTTACTCAAAGGTAGGCATACAGTACTTATTTTTGCACAAGTGGTTGATAATTCACCATGCTACAGTGGTGAAGAGCTGGAATCTGAATATGCATTGTCTCTCAGCTATTTTAAATCCACTTGAACACTACAGAAGAGCATAGTGAATACACTCATGCAGCAATCAAATATCCACATTTTGCAGCCCTGATGAATCATACACACTTATCTCTCTATCCATCCAGTTTCTTTCTCTCATTCGCTCCATCTCTCAGTCCAGACTACAATGCAGATGAGCCATCCATCCATCACAGTTTCATCCTCTCAGTCTGTACTGACCTTGTCAATGCTGGTGGTGTGGGTTGGGTGAGTCTCTCCTGACTCCAGCCTCAGAACAGACAGACTAGAGTCAATCAGTTCCTCTGTGAAGGGAACCCATTTTTTAAAAACATTACATCATAGTGATAGCTATTCAATGTACCTATTTGACAGGGAGCATCCATGAACAAAACCATTGCCTACCTGTATTTCTGTTGCTATTGCTCTTAGCGTGTTCTAAAGGCTGGACAGCATTCTCCTGTGGAGGGGCAGCATCTTCGACATTGCTGTGTGAAGTGGGAAAAACAGGGGTGAGCACACTGTGCTGAAAGCAGCCATGACACTCTGTTTTGGAGGAATCGGGAATCTCAGAGCCCTCCTGCCCCGGTGTCTGCTCGTAGGCCCCGGGCCCATTGAGCTCCACCGAGAAGCGGACCTTCTCTGCAGCTCGATGGGACGATTCCTTAGCCTTCTCCTGTCTGGGTGTATCCTCCTCTGAGGTGTCGGCTGGGGCTTGAAGCCAGTCGGCTTGGTCCAGGGCAGGACTGACGGGTCCACTCACCTCCTCAGTCTTCACCACATCCGGGGTCAGGAAAGACTCAATTTTGAGGTAAACATCTTTGACCTCTGGAGTTTCTGCAGTGGAGTCGTCAACGTCAGGTCCACCCAAAGCATCAAGCTCTTCTAAGAATTCCTCCAAACTTGTCTCGGAGGCCTAAAGAACCAAAAACAAATTCCATTGGTAATATGAGCCCAAGCACAGCCATCTTTCATCGAAGCACAGAGCTATACAGAACAAAAATATAAAACGCAACATACAACAACAATAAAGATTTTACTGAGCTACAAAATGGCTTTATTACAGACAGAAATACTCCTCAGTACACGTGGTCTACGGTTGTGAGGCAGGTTGGACGAACTGCCAAATTCTCTAAAACAACGTCGGAGGCAGCTTATGGTAGAGAAATTAACATTAAATTCTCTGGCAACAGCTCTGGTAGACATCCCTGCAGTCAACATGCCAATTGCATACACCCTCAAAACCTGAGACATCTGTGGCATTGTGTCGTGTGACAATACTGCACTTTTAAAGTGGCCTTTTATTGTCCCCAGCACAAAGTGCACCTGTGTAATGATCATGTTGCGTTAATCAGCTTCTTGATATGCCACACCTGTAAGGTGGAGCGACTATCTTGGCGAAGGAAAAATGCTCACCAACAGGGATGGAAACAAATTTGTGCACAAAATTTAAGAGAAATAAGATTTTTGTGCATATCGAACATTTCTGTGATTTTTTAAATTTCCGCTCATGAAACTTGGGACCAACAGTTTACAGTATTTGTTGCGTTTATATTTTGTTCAGTGTACATTATCTAAGCAAAGCATTCAGTTTAAACCCCACCTGCAAATCATCCCCATCCTCGCTGGCATCCCATCTGAAATGTTAAAAGGTTTATGATTAGAAGCATTCAGAACGAGTGGTCAATGTACTTCAGTATCCTGGTAACAAAGAGTGCTTTTGCGCTTAGAAAAATACACAGAAAAAACACTCTCTCTGTTCTGTATGGTATCACAGATAGAGAGAGAAATATAGTGTGTGAGTGACACAAGAAGGACATGGAGAAGGATGATAGGTCCTCTTACACACTTGTGTTTAATCATCATCTCTGCACATCCTGAGAGATGCTCAAGACTGGTCTCAGCGGTTCTCTTCACACGCTGCTCTTTTCCCATTTGCACCAGCAGCAAAGCCTAATAACAGGCAACTGAGGCCAGGGACCACTCTCTGGACAGACCTGAATGCTCTTTCCCATGGCTAGCTCAATCTCAGAGAACTGCACAGCCACCAACACCTGCCTCTCAAGCACTGCTAACAGACTAAAAGCATTCTAGCCTCACGAATGGCTACAGTAGAAAACCCTGGAACAGTTGGCTTTTTAAAATAACAGTGTGAAAAAGTGAATATGATGTTTTTTTTAAATCATTTGACAAATGTGCACTTTTAGAGTAAGTCAGTGTGTTTTGCATACAGCCAGGCTACTGTATGTGTGTGGTTTCCTTCTCTCAACACGGGCTGCTACTACATTTGAAATCTGCTGCTACTCACCTTCTGGCCCTCCCAGTCAGCCGATCCTTGCCCTTGGCTTTACTGCTGACCACGGGCACTTTTTTAACCCCCTTGTCTTTGGCCCGTGGGTGCTGAACTGTCGATATAAAACAAGAGAAACATCAGAATAGTTCCTCTATCAGTACGTAGCATGTACTTAGAACTTCAACACTGATGTTGAACTGATTCAGCTACTGGTGCACAGTTTACAGCATTTCAACTCACCCCGTGACTCAGGATTTGATTTGGGGTGACCTCTTCTTGCATTTCTTCCTCCTTGAAATGAAACAAGTTCAACAATTATTGGGTATCACTTGATTATGGTCTGACTATTCCTGTGTTCGAGTTGACAAGAATGTTTCAAATTTATTACAGAGTGAATTTCTCACCTCTATCTGGAGGCCCCTGTACTCTCTCCTCAGGAGATTTATCTGAAAACCTAAATAGGAGACATTCCGTTTACAGTGAAAGAAGTAAAACCAAATACACAGCCAGGATGTTCCATCAACAGAAGAACTACCAGATAATGAAGCCATGGTTTTGGTGTTAAAAAGTAAACAGGCAAACTCTTTCATGCCAGGGTTCATGAAGGGTCCCATGCATTTGGACATTCTTAAATATCTGTATTGTTCCACGAACCTAACAATTTACAGCCATATTCAGTTCCCTGTATCATTATGTTCTGTGATCAGAGATAGAATGACACATTGTACAAAGATGAGTATGGTATCTTGAAGTCATGCTTCTACACTCATTCATTGAGAACATCTAAGCTGCTGAATAAAAAAAAAACTTTTATTGCTCTATTTAGTCTCTGGGGCCTTTTTTTAAACCATGCCAAAAAAGGAAAGGCATCCCAACCCGAGCTAAATATAGTCTCCTGTTCTCTCCTCTCTTTAAAGTTAGATGCTTCTTTCTTCTAAACAGTACTTGTATTTATCCAGCCACTGGGCCACTCACAGCACATCAGCTGTGTTTGAAACCTAAAAAGACAACAGAAAAAGAAGGGGGTGTTCATTTTTCTTTTCCTGGTAGTAAGGATGACACTGTCTGAAAGGATAGTGCCGCAATACATAAACAAATAGTGGGTTTCAAAATCAAATAATGCAGGTTATACACTATATACAGAAGTATGTGGATATCACTTGAAATTAGTCAATTCGGCTATTTCAGCCACACGTGACAGGTGTATAAAATTGAGCACACCGCCATGCGATCTCCATAGACAAACATTGGCCGTAGAATGGCCTTACTGAAGAGCTCAGTGACTTTCAACGTGGCACTCTCAAAGAATGCCACCTTTCTAACAAGTCAGTTTGTCAAATGTCTGCTCTGCTAGAGCTGCCCTGGTCAACTGTAAGTGCTGTTATTGTGAAGTGGAAATGTCTAAGAACAACAAAGGCTCAGTGGCAAAGTGATAGGACACACAAGCTCACAGAACGGGACACCGAGTGCTGAAGCTCGTAAAAAACGTCTGTCCTGGGTTGCAACACTCACCACCGAGTTTCAAACTGCCTCTGGAAGCAACGTCAGCACAATAACTTAGTTGGGAGCTTCATGAAATGGGTTTCCATGGTCAAGCAGCAGCACACAAGACTAAGATCACCATGCGCAGTGCCAAGCGTCGGATGGAGTGGTGTAAAGCTCGCCGCCATTGGACTCTGGAGCAGTGGAAACTTGTTCTCTGGAGTGTTGAATCACACTTCACCATCTGGCAGTCCAACAGACAAATCTGGGTTTGGCGGATGCCAGGAGAACGCTACCTGCCCGAATCCATAGTGCCAATTGTAACGTTTGGTGGAGGAGGAATAATGGTTTGGGCTAGGCCCCTTAGTTCCAGTGAAGTGAAATCTTAATGCTACAGCATACAATGACATTCTAGATGATTCTGTGCTTCCAACTTCGTGGCAACAGTTTGGGGAACGCCCTTTCCTGTTTCAGCATGAACATGTCCCCATGCACAAAGCGGGGACCATACAGAAATGGTTTGTAGGGTTCGGTGTGGAAGAACTTGACCAGCCTGCACAGAGCCCTGACCTCAACCCCATCGAACACCTTTGGGATGAATTGGAACACCGACAGAGCCAGGCCTAATCGCCCAGTACCCGACCTCACTAATGCGCTTGTGGCTGAATGGAAGCAAGTCCCCGCAGCAATGTTCCAACATCTAGTGGAAAGCCTTCCCAGAAGAGTGGAGGCTGTTATAGCAGCAAAGGGTGGACAAACTCCCAAGTAAGCCTAAACTGGCCTAGGTTTACCAAGATGCGTACCAAAGTTGAGTCAGTAAGGTCAACTCTACTTCTCCCTGGTTCCATCACGTTGCCTTTCAGCTTATCACAAACCACAGGTCAACTTCTTCTAGTGGATGTGCCCAATGTCTAAAATAGCTAACCAATGGAGATGGAGGTTAGAGTACTAGGGAGAAGGTAGTTTGAGTACTACATGATACATATCTTAAGAGGGCATCTTTCCCCTTTCAAGGTCTAACAGAGCCTTTTTCTAAGAATGGCTCACAAACTAAGGTGATCCAATAAAGATGTTACCTCAGAAAACAAACACATTTTCCAAGTCTTCCCTCTAATAGCATTATATGCCAGTCTCCAGTTTGCTGTGAATTGTTTTACGGTCTTGTGACTTGTTTGGATTAAGTCTTGTGACAGTGTGAAATCAGTATCATGGGATGAGGCACGGGCAGGGCCAGACCACCACATCTGGGGCCACAGGGCACCGACCTCCAGGATTAGTTTTATAGTAATCTCATGCAGTTCAGTATTCTAAAAAAATATTTCCATGAGGCGGCGAGAAAATGTTGCAGTTTAAAAGCCGATTCACTGCAATTCTACACATTCTGCCATGAGGCTGAGAGGAAGTGGCAGTTTTAAAGCAAATTTCCTGCAATTATAAACATTAACATACCTTATGACATGTTCATATGCTGTCTGGGGGGGCCCCCCAACCAAATATATATAATTATTTTTGGTTGGAGGCTGCCTCCAATTGTGTTAATACCTACAAACAATTGACATCTTCCGTCAGCCTAATTCAACATACTGAAAGTACCTTAGAGAGTCACAACAGGAAACAAGCCTATTAGTTCATTACCAGTAATTTGATAAAAGGGCCATAGCAATGAGAATAAGAACGTCACAGTATTGCTTTCCCTGTTTTTACCACTGTCTTCTCCACAGACATCATTCTGCGCTTCCGTAGAAAACAGTCAATGGCTATGTATAGAAGCAGGCAAAAAGTAGAGAAAAGAGAGAAACCGGGCTACTTCCTCTACTGAACAGCGAGGTAAAAGAGCAGGTAATCTGCGTGATGAGTGAGTGAGTTCATGTGTTAGTTTAGTTACAATGGCAAAAGCATGGTCTATATTGCATGGTAAGACACGACATGTGTGGTAGTTAGCTGCAAGCTGAAGTTGATATGTGAAAACAAAAAGACCAGAAGACGAGCACATACAGAAGAGTACACTCATTTTTAATTGTAACATGACTTTATAATGAAATGAAAAATGAGCACTTAAACATGCATCAAGCAAATGGAACAGCCAAACATGCAGAAACTGAAATGATTGACAATGCAAACTAAAGCGAAGTGCAAAGCAGCCAGGAATGGGAGCAGTGGGCTTACATATTCTCTGTTTTGTCCATGTCCCATGCCCGCCTCCACTGGCCATTGGCACTTCTGTGGCGGGCCACACGCTCCCGGTCGATCTGCTCACGCTCCTTCTTCCAGCGCAGGTACTCCTGCTGCTCCTCTTTGGACGTGGGGATGGTGAGGTCTGTGTCACCTGCCAGGCCTGGCCCCTCAGACTTCTGCAAGGAGAACACACGTACCAGTCATAGTTCAGTGCCAGTGGTGAAAACTGTGAAAGGCTTACCATAGTCAGATATAATAATATAATAATAATATATGCCATTTAGCAGACGCTTTTATCCAAAGCGACTTACAGTCATGTGTGCATACATTCTACGTATGGGTGGTCCCGGGAACCCACTACCCTGGCATCAAAGCTGTATTTTGGGTGTGAGAGGTAGCTTTCAACAAACTATGGGAGACAATAGCAATAAAAAGGTCAAAATAACAGCCAACAATCAGCTGGCCTTGGGTTGGTGAAGCCTCTGTGCAGTCCAGAAGATCAGAGGAACAACAGAGGTATGGGGTAGAACTGAACAAGTGCTCCTGGTTCTTACATGAAAGAGAACATGTCTGTAGACTGGATAGGCTTTTATTGCATCACTGGGACTAGTCACCTGGGGTCCCAGATAACTACACTGTCTGCAGGCTTTCATCCAAGTTATTATCTTGTTTCACTCATTATCCTTCCCATTGTGATTCATCCTCTCTGCCCAGTGTTGGTAGTGGAATTCTGTAGTGTGATGATAGTGGTAATGTTTCCATGGATGACCAAACCACTGGACTGCTACTAATATGCAGTGGCGTGTATTCATAGTTGCCAAGGGAGGCATAAATAAAAAACATATTTTGTCTCTCTGCGTTTCATAATATTCCTTCCATTCGCAAGAGGCTGAATGTATCTCCCTGGAGAAAGCATCCAAGCAAGCGAAACAGCCCCCCTCTGTCTCTGAATGTGTAGGCCATCTATCTGATGCTGTCTGCTCAAAGAGTATGACATTGTTGCCGCCCCTAGCATTGAATGCAAGGAAAGCCAGTGAGCATTTGGCCTCCCTTGATAAAAAAATAAATAATAATAGCCAATCAGCATTGAGCTAAACTGAGTGAGCTCAACTGTGAATGGTCCTGGTGCACCAAAAAATAAATAATAATAATATAAAAAAGTGTCAAGGGAAGCACATTTGGATTTGGCTTCACTCCAACCACATCGCATTGCATCATTGACAGAAACTGGTTGTCTAAAATGGTCCCTTTCCTAAATTAGCCATGGATGGAGATAGGGAGTTAGACTTGTGGTTTTATTTAATTCTCCGTACTGGCCAATGATTATAACGGCGATTCTGATCCTACCATTCATTCATACATACTCCTGGCCTGAGAGGATGGAAGTTCAATATGTAGCTAGATGTAGAAGGCTAATGTTAACTAGCTAATGTTAACTAGCTAATGTTGCCCATGAAAGAAAGTTAGGCTAGCGAGCAAGCATTTTAACTAGGTAGCCTAAGACAACAAAAAATGAAAGTCTGTACTATATGACAGAGGGATTGACTTCCATCAACATGAAAGAAAGGAGGATGGCATTTCTCTAGGGTGAGGGTGAGTCAACATGTTTTTTCTACTTGCACGCACACACACAAAACTATGGACATCCACATAATGTTTAGCTTACGTTGACTGGACTAAATAGTTTTTGGTATCTTGTAGTTGTCACTGTAAGCATAGGTGTAAGCATAGGTGATTTGATCATGTTGACATGTTGAAGTTGAAATGGTGCTGGAACAGTGGAGGCAGCTCCTGTTTTCTTTTGCGACTCGCAGTAACTCTCCGTGGTTCTAAATCAATAGTTGTTTAATGGTCCGAAAATATTAACTTGCTTGACTGTTTGTTTACATGCAATATGCTTTGTGGACGTCACCGGACTGATGTTGCGCTCCGGTTTTGTGATGAAACAAAAAGGTGGTTGAATTTATTCTGCCACTGTTTTCTTATTTTCGTCTCAGCCTTAGGGCAATAGATCACGGTGGCGAGGTGTATGAACTAACAGGTTATAGAGCAAACAACGCAATTATCACAACACAGAGGTTGGAATACGTTGCTGTTTTTGGCTTGGCTTCCCCAGTGATTTTACCCACACCACTACCACTAATATGAGCTCCAGAAGTGGAAAATAATGAATTACATTAAGCTCTGAGAAATGCCCTTCACATCATCCACATGGCCCCAAAGATGCATCTCAAATGTCAATGAACTCTGCCTTAAGGGAGGTTAGATGCTTGGCAAAAGAAGGGAGAAGAACAAGGCTGGAAGTTGTCATTGCTAAGAGTGTGTGCAGGACAGAGGACGGTGAAGATACAGACACAATAACAGAGCTACCACTGTACAAACCAATGTGTGGTCTGTGGAGGGTTTTTACGACCGAACCAGAAGACAGACAGGGAGGGAGAGCGAGACAGGGAGGGGCAGTGACAGGGCACAGAGGGATAAAGTAGGGGCAGACAGAGGTGATGTTTTCCTCAAAAGGTGTGGACCAATCAGAGACAGGTAAACATGTGGCTCTCCTGCAGGTGGTATCGGGAACGTGGCATCCGTGATCATCCTCTCCTCGCTGTCTTTTCTCCACCAGTCCTGGAGGACGCAGGGTCCACAGGGGACAGCACGTCTCACATGTTCTAACAGGCCGGCCCCCGCTGGCTCCACCAGCCACACCACTAATTAGCACTTTCAATTTCCTGTCTCTGCAGGCGCTCTCTCCCAGGGTTACAGGGGCCAGGGAGGAGCCCAGGGGAGAACGACCGCCCCTCTGATTGAAGCCACAAAAGGTCAAGGCCGACCACAATACTGCAGTCAATGTTTTCAGAAAACAGGATCCCTCATTATTGTGAATGAGAAAATGTCAATCTTCGTGTAAATAACATTTAAAAAAATCAAAGACCATCATGGTACCAACAATTGCTTCTATTACACCAGATTTATGTCCCTGAACCACTTATTTCAAAATAAGTTATGGATAATTCAGTTGCTAATGACAGCCTGCAGTACCCCAGTCGGCCTTCAACGAGATACTCAATGAGAGGGGGCAGCACTGAGCTGTCAGAGAGGAAAAAGCGAAGCGAGAGGGTCCGTTCCCATCAAAATCTGTCCATGCGGGAATACAGCGATTCTGTTTATCAGTCTGCTTTATAAGCAGACCATCTGCCTTCCCTCCTTTAGTACAACGACTCACATTGTACACTGTATCTCTGGTTAAGTCTACATAAATCTCTCCCATGAGAGGCCATCTTACCAAGCTAAAACCAACTTCCTGAGCTTCAAACGCACCAATGATTCTTAGGAATGCATGGCGTGATGTCATCGATGGCTTTCTCCATTCATATACAGTCATTGGAGGAGCGGCACACTGGCCAACAGAAAGGACATGGGTCATATTCATTAGGGCATCGTAGCAAAATGAAAAACATACATTTCTTATTGGACAAGTACAATAAGTTTCATCTGTTTTCCTCCATTTGGTGTCCATTGAACACAACTCTGGGCTGTCTTGTCCTGAACTCTATGACCATACTTACTCTGAAGCAGTGTTGGATACTTCCCAAATATCAGAATAGAGCGTTGCACAGAACGAGGACGGAATAACGGAATCCACACATTAACTTAGTAGGAAATCAACTAAATGCATTGAACATATTAGAAAATTCATTAATTTGCCAAAGTTATTCATAAGACGAACCAAAGGCATCAGCGATTCGTATTTTCCTGCAATTTTCTGAAATGGCACAGGAATGCCACTCTCTATGTGTGTGCCTTTATCTGATGATGCTAATGATAACCTTCTTCTGGTAGATGGAAAGGCTTTCCCAAAAACCTTCTCAATTAAATGTTAACTACAAAGTAACCCATGCCTACCTAGCAGAATGATATCATGATTATTTGCATCAATCCAGTGGCCATTTGTTTAGCAAATTCTGCAATCATATGAGGGTTACAGAAACATCACTAACCAAACAACAGTCTTGCTGGTGCACTAAAGGGTACCTACACTCAAAAATCAAAATATACAGTATATTTTTTAGATTAACATTATAGTTTTCCCAGCCCTCAAAGTGTTCTCCTGATCTGGTTTAAGCATTGTTGTGGACTTACAACATCCATTTTTTATACTGGGAAAAACAGAAACCTGGAAAAAATGAATTTTGGGAAAAACTGAACTGAATCAGGCCCCACATTTTCTTAGGGCCCTCTCAGAAAAACTTCATATCTAGGCTTTAACAGAACAAAGCCGCTAACAAAGCTTTACTGGGGTGGATCTCTGATCTTGTTCTTCTTATGCAACACTGGCTTCCAAAAACCAGTCCAGATGGAAGAGGTTGACGAACTCATTGCATTCTCCACAATCAGGCTGAGAAGACAGCAAGGTAGTATAACAGAGTGGACATGAACAACATCACTTGTCATGTGACTCCTTCCCTCCTGCTCTGGCGGCTCTGTGCCCTCCCTCCTTGCCTACCTCCCTCCCTCTCTCTCTGCCTGCCTCCGAGTGTTTATGCCCTATATTTCACTGGAAATACTAACACACAGAAGGCACATGGGGACAGCTTACCTGGGGGGGGTGGAGGGTACTTGTGTTTTGGAAAAGAGGCAGTCTATCGTCACCTCAGAAGACAGGGAGTGTGGTCACAGAGGAATAGGAAGGGGTCTGGTCTCTTACCTGGTAGTAAGGCTCACACTCTGACAGCCAGTGACGCTCCTCTGTCACACCCTTTCCCTGCCCCCCTTCATCCTGAGAGAGAAAGAGAAAGAAAAAGAGAACGAGAGAACGAGCAAAAGAAAGTTATCAAATGACAACAAATGATGTATTCCTGTCCTCAGCAGGACAACAATTCATGCAGACTTTCAGAGAGCTACACTGCCCCCAAGTGGACATACAGTATCAAAGTATTTTTAACAGCCAACACCCTATGAATAGTCAGATCCCTCCTGAGCAGGAACAGCAGTACAGCAACAGCAGTAGATATACCTCAAACCCATCTTACCCAATCTTTTTTCGATGACTTTTCATATAATGCTATTTATAGTCTTGACACAGCACCATTGTCTTCCCAGTATCCATTCACTACAACGTTTCTATTGCCAACCTTCCACTATTGACTAAGGGCCTAGACCAGGGATCATCAACTAAATTCAGCCTCGGGCCAATTTTTTCTTGAGCGGAAAGTCAAGGAGCCATAACATAATTACAAATCATTTGTAGACTGCAAATTGACCACAAGAAGCCCAAACAGATATAATAGCTGACTAAAACTTAATCTTTTCAAACCTTGCTTACATTTGTACACAGTCACATATGTTATGCATGGGAATACTTTGGAACAGGTTTCCAAGATTACAAGAGCTGATTTGCTGGTGTTTTTACAGACTTACGTCCAACAATACAAAACACTGCCAGTTGGAGAACCCTGCCCGAGACTGCTGGTTCTACTAGTAAACATCTCCAGAACAGTGAGAGACACTGTGTGATAGAGGTACTGGGAATTCTGGAAAGAGTCAGGGAGACTGTCTGAGGAGTGATTTAGAATACCTTCAGAGTCACACCACTGAGCCTGGGATTTTGTTCCCTTGTGAGCACACACACAAAGGATCCCTCGCTCTCGCTCTCTTACAACTCTCTCTCTTTCCTCCCCATCTCACCCTCGTCATCCCTCTCTCACACTCTTTCATCTCCTCTCTCCTTCACCCTTCCTTGGCATGCTGCCCACTCGGTCCTGTCAGCGGCATAATGAGCCCATTCAGAACAAAAAGCAGCCAAATGTTAATTAGATTAAATCATTCTTTCATGATGGTGGGAATGAGGAAACAATGTGGAGGAGGAAAGCAGACTCTCCGTGGCTCAGGGGAGAAAGAGACTGGAAGCAGCATGTCTGCACGCCAGGTTCTCTTCTCCCCCTTACCCCTTCGTATCCCCAGGGCCTGTAATGATAGGTAGTGCCTCACGGTACTATCACCCTCATATTTTCCTACTGATACTCCAGCAGTCATCCTTTCCAGAGACTCCCAGTCTCAGCCCTCCTCACCATCCACCAGGAATGCTTCCTGTCTTCCCATCTTCCCCCTTTCTCAGGGACACTCCCATCCCTCCTCCTGTTCTGTCTCTGGGATACAGCAGCTACCCCACCCTCCACAATGGAGAGACTACCTGGTCTGGACAAACACAGAAGACCAGAGGAAGACAGGGCAGGGCAGGGCACAGTGGACCATAGAGTCAGCTGTGGATCAGTAGTGGCTATGCTGCTGCAGTAAGAGTGTTGGCTGTCTGAGGAGAGCATATGGGGGAGAGGCTCAAGAGGTGAACAACAGTATATAAGTAGGATCCAAGTGGACCAGGGAGAAAGGTCTAGTTTTCCACAGCTGAGGTGGCTCAAACACTGGCCATAGTTCAAACGCTAATTCAGTGAGCATGACATGACTAGGAGCGTCTGACCAGATAGATACAGGCCAGAAACACAGCCAGGAAACATCATGTTCACCCTGTAAATGTGTCACGTTAAATTGCTGGACCTGGCTGTAGCAGCAGGAGCCTGTAAACGCAGGGTAGGGTTCTAGATCATTCTAGAGCCTCTGTCTGTCCTGTCCCACACCACGCTACAACGTTGTGCATCCATCCTCTCCTCCTGCAACACTGATCTCTGTTCACAGAGCCCGTCAGACTGAGTTTCACATTTTAGTGTTGGAGGATCAACTGTCTGTGATGCGTATCAGCGCGTTGATTGGGCCAATGTGCGTGTGTGTTGATGTGAGTGCCAGACCACAGCCGGAGCACTAGCAGCTGTTCCAGAGACTCTGTGTGCCCAAGGGTCTAAATCAGAAACCGTATGGCAGCAGCCAGCAGTACTGTGTGTGAGTGTCCCCACATCTTCTATGAAACAACCTGCATCAGGCAGTTAATTAAAACTCTTCCATCTATAAGTATTTATAAACACCCATATCACTGCATCATAACTCATTAAGTCGTAAAGCTAAAGGCAGCACTACAAGGCAGGATGTTAGAGCATCGTAATTATCCTTACATTTTCCTTGAAATAAGCAAGCTATGATTAAACAATGGCTCCTAAAAGCTAAACAAAAGAAAGAAAAACACAAAAAGACCTTGGAGGAAATACACACACATTTTCCAAGTTATTCACTGCAGTCATTCCCAACGGCCAGACCAGTGTGAGTGAGCGTAATGAAAGCCCTGGATCAGCTAGATAAATACTTCTCCCTACAGTCTCATTATGGCCATAACAGCCAGGCCACTGTAAAGACAGAGGGACTAACAAGCTGTATGTCTGCTGAGCGCTCTCAGCTCTGTCTGAATACAGCAGCTACATCCCACCAGGACTGCTTGAGGGGCTCTGCTACGGCTCTCCAGATCAGACCTCTGTGGAAAAAAGACGCCATTTACCATCGAATGGGATATTTACATGTTTTAACACATGTATGTGAACTGAGGGCTCTCAGACGTGACTAGCTACTCCAGCCACCCTGGTCATAGAGTGTTCTCTCTGCTACCGCACGGCAAGGGGTACCGGAGCGCCAAGTCTAGGTCCAAGAGGCTTCTAAACAGCTTCTACCCCCAAGTCATAAGACTCCTGAACATCTAATCAAATGGCTACCCAGACCATTTGCATTGCCCCCCCTCCCTCTTTTACAATGCTGCTACTCTCTGTTATTATCTATGTATAGTCACTTTAATAACTCTACCTACATGTACATATTACCTCAGTTACCTCGACTAACTGGTGCCCTCGTACATTGACTCTGTACCGGTACCCCCTGTATATATTCTCGCTATTGTTATTTTACTGCTGCTCTTTAATTACTTGTTACTTTTATTTTAATTTATATTTTTACTTAAAACTGCATTGTTGGTTAAGGGCTTGTAAGTAAGCGTTTCACTGTAAACAATACAATTTGATTTGATTTTCTAGCTACACCCCAGCAGGCCTGACGAGCTCCAGGCCAGACCAGTGTGACAGAACAGTTCCCAGTCCCGCCCCCTAACCAATCACCACCCCTGGGGCCCTCCCCCTGTCCAACAGCCTCTGTGCTTCTTCACAGGACGGGAGTTGCCTGCTGACATGTCTGACAACTGTGTAAAACAAGACAGCATTGTATGAGAGAACAGACACGAGAGAGGAGAGGGTGGCTTAATTAACAACAAGGTAAAGAGCAGGGGAGGATGTGGAGGCAATATAAACTAGCCAATGTCTTGATAGTGTAAAAAGTACATAGTCACTGCTATATTTTCTAATAAAAAGCAGGCTGGTTTCCTCCAGGACTCTGTTTAGAGTGTGCAGCAGCACTTTTACTTATACCACAACGTCTCAAGTTATGATTCGGCCCAACGTGTGTATGCACTGCTGACCTGTGGTCCCGTGTCCTTCTTTGCTGCGTTAGTGTGCTGGTGTTTTCCTCTGCCTGCTGATTCCACAAGGTACTGGTGCAAGCCATCCTCTGTAAGGCTCTTCACATTCAGCAGACCGGGGGGACCTGGACCTGGTCTTCTCTCCAGCCTCTCACTCACCACCCTCTTACCCTGGGATCAAACAAACAGGGATCATCAGTCACATCAATATGGATCATTTACATGGGGTTAGGAGTTTCTCCTGACCAAATGACTTGATCAGGAAGAACTCCTGGTCCTAAACATCCTTCATATCGTTCAATGG
Source organism: Oncorhynchus keta (assembly GCF_023373465.1). Lineage (NCBI taxonomy): Eukaryota > Metazoa > Chordata > Actinopteri > Salmoniformes > Salmonidae > Oncorhynchus > Oncorhynchus keta. The sequence continues at coordinate 33,120,136 of NC_068455.1, forward strand.
CAATATTTGACCACAACTTAATAATTCCCCTACCGTCTCTCATAGACACCTGTCATGTTGTTTACCTTTGTGTTGCCAGCCATGGTGACCAGTAGCTGCTTCCTCCTGCCCCGTCCTGAGCCCAACAGGTTCCCCTCCGCCTCCCTCTCCCCAAGCTCCTGGACCCCCTTTGGGGTGGGAGAACCACCCGTGCCTGGTTTGGTCATCACAACACGAGCCTCCTGCTCAATAGCAAAGTGAACATGACAGTGTAAATCACTGAATTGGGATAATACATCTCTCTTGCTGATAAACATACACTGAGTGTAATAAACATTAGGAACACCTTCCTATTATTGAGTTGCACCCCCTTTTGGCTTCAGAACAGCCTTAATTCATCGGACTCTACAAGGTGTCGGAAGCGTTCCACAGGGATTCTGGACCTTGTTTACTCCAATGCTTCCCACAGTTTTGTCATGTCGGCTGGATGGTCTTGAAGCAGTGGACCAATGTTGATACATGCATTGTAGTTCTTGCCACACTCAAACCCGTGCGCCTGGCACCTACTACCACACCCCGTTCAAAGGCACTTAAATCTTTTGTCTTACCCATTCACCCACTGAATGGCACACATACACAATCCATGTCTCAGAATCCTTATTAAACCTGTCTCCTCCCCATCATCTACACAGATTGAAGTGGATTTAACAAGTGACATCAATAAGGGATCATACCTTTCACCTGGATTCACCTGATCATTGCATGTCATGGGAAGATCAATGTGTTTTGTACACTCAGTGTATATTTATGGACAAGGTGGGTCTTTCATCAAGATGGACAGGTCATTCTATTGGCAAGATTATTCATATTTCAGAAGTGTTCTGACAGGTAAAAGCATCTCTGTGTACATCTCTGTAGGGAGATCGGGTCACTCACGGTGGTAGACTTGTTGATGGTGATGGTCAAGTCCCCTGTGTTGCCCTTGGGACTCTGCAGTGCCATTCCTTCCTCCTCCGCTCTCTTTTTGTCCTCCTCTACCTCCTGTATGGAATGAAACAGAACATGAAACCCAGAACAACCAAAGGATCCTGATATTAGTCCTCAGCAAACCCTGTAAAAGACCTAAAATATTTGTTCAAATGCAGTCTTCACTCCATACTAGTTGTTAGAGAGAGACTTACATTATCTAAGGTTTCCAATGCCACTTGCCATTTTGTTAGGGATATGATGATTAAACCATTCCAGAAAGACGCCAGGTCTTTGTCAAGCTCAATCCCTCCTAGTTTTAAAAATGGTGTCCTTCTGTTTTCAGAGTAAGAACAGTAGAATACCAACTCACCTGGTACCTCTTCATGAGGGCTTCATTCTTCCTGCGGAGAGCCTCAATCTTTTTATCCAGCTCCACATCCTTCTGCTCCTTCTTCAGCATGACGTCACTGGAGGTCTGGAGAGGAGAGAGACGCACAACACTCATCTAATTAGAACTGTAGAATCTTGTGCTACTGGTCAGTGGCTACAGTCCCTACAGTAAACAGTCCATTATCCTGGACATGCTATGCTTGATGGGCATTCAGAATGATGAACTCGCAGCAAAAGCAGGCCAAAAACTTAAGACTGTTCTCTCTGCTACCATATGGAAACCGGTACCGGAGCACCAAGTCTAAGTCCAAGAGGCTTCTAAACAGCTTCTACCCCCAAGCCACCTGAACACCTAATCAAATGGCTACCCAGAATATTTGCGTTGCCTACCTGCCACCCCTATTCATTTTTTCATGTGTTCCATCGCAAACTGTCCATAGACATAAAGCACCCAGCTACTATCCAATCAAAGCCATATTGACATTATCCCACCCCTGGTCCCACTATTGGCTTAAAAAGTCCAACGTAACACAATATCTGCCAATTAATTTCCAGCAATATTGCCCTTCTGTCTGTTTGGTGCGTACAGTTGTCCATCATCAGTCAGTATGTAGCCAATTAGCGATGTTAATGATACCCGGCATCTTGTGGGTAGATGGTCTTTCCCCTTCTTAATTAAATATAAAACTGCAAAGTTGGCTTCCCAGACAGAACTATTTCATGATTCATTTGGACATTGTTTTGCAGCAGTAAGCCTTACTGCAGAAACATTGCTAAACCGACACATTCCTCTCTTGAGAGGTTCGCAATTAGGGGAATTAGACTCATAAATCAAGATTTGTCCATTGACATGGAATTTTTTGTTGTTTCTCTATGAATAATTGTAATATTGAGAGTAAAAAACTTGCAACTCCGGAAAAAGAAAAACGGAGAAAACAGATTTCTGGAAAATACAAAATATAATGTTATGGGGCCTGTCATGCCCATTGCTGTTTATTAACCATTACCAGAAAACACATCTCTTACAATAGAAAAATGCACCTTGAAGTGTCACAGGGTAGAGGAGAAGACAAGAATGTGCCTATTTTAAAGCTAAAAAAAAAAATAACCTCGCAATATGTTGGAGACCCCTGCATTACAGAAGGCAGCTAGGCCTAACAGCTGGTGTGTGGACAAACACATTTTTTAAATGTATCCAGGGCACACAAACCAGTGATGGGGAATCTAATCTAAAATACAATCGGATTCAACTTTGGTTCTTCCCCTTCTGATCATAAGAATTCTTGTAGCAGTCTCTAATGGCGTTAATTTAAATGGCTGCAGCGTGGGCTAAAGGGCACGTGTATGACAGGCCAGAGGGAGCAGAGTACATGTAAAGTAATGCAGGACTCTTTCTGTTTCACTATACAGACAAGACTATCTGACTGTATATATGATACGATGGAAAGAAAAGTAGCCTACGATCACGACACTCAATGAAGAAAAACACATTTGGGAGCCGCAAACAAAAAGCAGACGTGCTTACGGCCAACTGTACAAAACAGCAGATTTGATCTCATCTTATGATTATTTTATCTGTTAAGATTGCAGCATGGTCATTCCACGTGGGTCCTTTAGATGTAACTCCAGCGGTGTCTGTGCTGAACTGACACCTGTGTATGATGAGTAAAACTTAAGACTTTGGAACACGTTTTCAAAAGGCAAATGGATGCCCTGAGCAGAGCTAGTGATGGAGCATCGAATAACACTGGTTTCCTCTCCAGGCGTAGTGAACGCCCACACCACTCAACAGCCCTTCACAGTTCTCACAGCAAAATGTCAGATCGCATTGGCTCTGCACTCTGTACTCAGCAATGTGAGATGAAACTCTCAACGTTCACTAGATCCTTTCATATAAGCCGAGCACTCATGATGTGACTAAACCTTGAGCTCCAACAATACATACACAAAGGCACATGCACACACTCAAACAAGCACCATGTGTGCTGTCAATTAAGGATGCTTACAATTCAACCTGTCAGCATGAAATAAATGCAATTCCACTTTGTCATTCCCCTGTCATCTGTGTAATGAGTTTATCATTAGGAGCACTGTATACAGCAAATAATGCTAATGGTGAGACTAAAAAAATTATACAACCAACAAGTGAAGTGGCCATAACAAAACAAAACTAGACCCAGGCCTTAATCAAATCTACTCATACACTTACTTGACATCAGAGGCAGTATGACAACAACCCTAACCCATAACAAACATTTACACCTTTCAAACCTGTGCTGTACAATTCCCCCTATAAAATGGGGCTACTGCATACCTTGCAGACAGCAAGACAGAGAAAGGCAGGAGGTGGCACTCACTGCAAAGCTGCCTGCCTGCCAGTTACCCGCCGTCGCCACAGTGACGACAAAAGAGAATCCTGGCTGCTCAATGTGACATTCCGCTCAGTGCAGAACAATGAGTCACAGCGTAGCCTACACAACACAGCATTTGTACAGGATCCTTCCATGCCGTTCCACTGCCATTGCACTGTCACTGCCCTGGCCGCAAATAATGGCTGCCAGACTCCTAGCGCAGATGGTAGGAGATTTTGGAGGAGGGGCGTTGGTCAGACGTCTTGTTTTTAAAATTGACTGAAGAAAAGAATATCGTATTATTTGAAGCTCCATGTTAAAAATGACCAACATTCACATTCATCATGAACCTAAAAAAAATGCAGGTTGAATATGGCACATTCATTTTTTAATGGACATTTTTTTAATGGACATACTGACAATTTTAAAATCAGTTCCAGTGCAGCATAGCCAATAGCAATGATTCACAGACAGCCCAATAGGAACATTAGCAAAATAGCTTTAAAAAGGTGCAATATGCAAAAACTAAACTTAAGAACGGAAGCATAGAAATAGTGCACATAGAACAGATCTACCACTTCTTAGACTTGCTTTCAATGAGAATGACAGATCTATAAATCAAATTGCGATGTGAATTTGGTCAGGCCGCCTCCAAAAAATGACATACTGCAGCTTAACGGGACAAGAGAGCATAAAATCCAATCTAAAGCTTTTGAAAACAGTGAGATAGAAATTGGGACTCACAGAGAGGCGATGGGAAGTGCCAACTGCTTTAGAGCTTCTAGTTGTCAGGGTATCCAAACACAACAGGCCATGATCACACACCAGGAATAGGACAGCGAGGGAAAAGAACACCACCAGCTCTCACGCAGGCAAGTGGCAGCTCATGAGAATAGCCAGCTAAAGTATCAAAGTGAGTGAGAGAGACACCACAAGTTGAAAACGTGAGGGGGACGTGGATTTACCCTTCAGGGTTCGAGGTACCTCTTTTCTCCCACTCGGAGTCCCTCTCACTGTGATCGCCTGTGAAGGGTGTGGGTCCTTAGCATACGGTAGCTGGCTCAGACCCACACACGTAAACATACACACACAGGCTGTGGGACTGTCAGCTAATGGCACCCATGCCCAGGCAGGGAGGCCTGCGGAACTGAGGCTGGCAGAGCATTTCGCCTTAATCCCTACCCACCCAGCGACCCCAGCATCTACTGGAGGACCACGGTGGAGAATAGAGCAAGCACATCTGACTGAAGCCCTGCATTTACTTACAGCTACAACCTCTAGCTGAAGAGAGCAGGGAGGAAGTAGAGACGAGCCTGTAGCAGGAGACAACGAGAGTAAGGAGAGAAAGAACTAGAGATGCGAGAACTAGAGCGAGAGAGAGAGAGAGAATACACTCACAGGTCTCTCCATGTCAGCATTGAAACCTGGGCTGGGTCCAAACGCGAAGCAGCAGCCGAAGCGGCAGAGTCCGCGATCATGCCTTGATTACAATGAACCAAGTTGGGCGGACAGCCAAGACATCTAACAAATGCACAGAGCGCCACTGTTAATGGATTTTACAGCGCCTGCCCGCTTGCTCTCGCACTCACCCTCTCTCCATCCTTCCCACTCTCACACACATGCTCTTGCGCTTTCCATTTCTCACTCTCTGGGGCACTTGCTCTCAGTTAAAATTACCCTTTTCCCTCCTCCCCCTGTCCTCTGCTCAAAACACAATGGTTAAATACTGCCCCCCTCCCAATACATGCACTCAACCCTCTCTGAATTTAAAGGGAACCGGGAGATTATTTTAAGTTAGTGTTACCAAACACATGCTGTCTTCCTGAGCATGATTACAACCCCTCAAATACTAATAACAGCAGTCCAGTCAGTGTTATATTTGCAGCCACTGTCAATGTTATTCCAAACATGTCCCAGCCAGTAATGAGATGCATGTATTTGATTGTTAGAACAATTCCCCCTACCATCTCTTTAACAGCTGGTTTGCATGCGAGTGCCCAGACAGGGTATGCGTTGGGGGTTGGATGGGGGGGGGGTTGCCTGCAGGATTTCCCACGACTCCTTCTGCAGTCAGACAAATGCCAGACTGCTCAGGAAGCAGCAGGGAAATCAAAATGCTGTGACTTGCAGTCAGTCACATAGTTTTCCCAGAGTGCTTCAGACACACAGATAGCTTCTTTGATAGAGTAGGGCAATTCCACGGTAACGGAATTACATTGAGACTCAGTTTTGTCTATTTAAAATGTATGCCAAACAAAACACATTTATTTAAAAGTTTAACAAACTCTATGCACAATGACTAGGTTTAAAAATTTCCACTGAAAAAATTACAAAAACACAATTAAGTGGAAGAACTGTGCAGATGCAAACCTTGGTAAAAGAATTACAGTAAAATCTCCCTCAGTTTATGTGACCACGTTTCCCCTCAAAAATATCTGCTCCGAATTTAAAGATGTCGGCAGAAAGAATGGAGTGTCACAATACATCTTCATCTTGAAAATAATCTATTTTGGTTATTGAACTACAGTAAGTGAAGTGGATTTACACCCGGTAACAGAATTACAGAAATGGAATTACATCATGGCTCCCTGATCTGTAGTACACAGAAATGCATAATTATGGGTATGAATGTCATTCTCCATATGTTTCACAAGTTTGGTCGTAAAGTAATAAAGTAGAGTAAATTATACTGTACTCTAGTGTGCTCTACTGTACAGTATTGTACTGAACATTTACCTACTTTTTTTAACTGTCGTGTACCGTGATATCCAAACTTGTGAAACATACATCTATGATAAATCCAGTCCATCTGTGGACGTTGAAATCAAGGCCAGGGTGGACTGAACAAATTTAAACTACTTGTCAAAGTCCATGGACGTCCGGTGTCAGTTGGTGCACAGTGGCTGAGGATGCTGGATACAGTAAATGGAAAGAAAGGGGGCTTTCTTGGTAAGAGCTGGGAGAGTTGATATTAGAGAGTGAGTGAGAACACTGTTTTAACACTCTTGGTTTGACCACCAGATGCCAGAAAGGGCAAAGAAAACAGCTATTAGCTGAACATAAAAGTATTCCAGTGGAAGGGAGGACAGTAGCAGGTGACCCAACTGTAATTTGTGAACATTAGGGGTTCCTATTGTAGCCAGTTCAGTTGCAGTATTTCCTTTACAGATTTTGGGGTAATTCCTTAACATAATTATGAGTTAATTAATTTCATTAATCTACCTTTACTGTAAACTCACCTTTAGTTCAAATTGCATTTAGTGTAATCAAACATGTGCCTGGAACATGCATGAATTTCAATACACGAGTTCCAAATGTTTCAAGGACATAACTAAACCACAGATAGAACAAGGAGCCCGATGTTTCAACGGATGTATAAATCTGAAGCATCCGGTTGGAAGTTCCACTCCCTACCAAATATGGTGAGGAGAGGAAGCCCAGTGGCCGATAGTGGGAGAGTATGGAGCGAGATGGAACTGGGCTGACATTCTGCATGATTTTCTCATCGAGGAAAACCCCCGACCTCAATACAGTTTTCTGTTCCCCAAACTAAAATACTGAGTTGAGTTAGAGAGTGGTCTACTGTGTCCGGAAGCAACTTCACCATTACTTTTCTGGATTCAGGCTCACTCAAACATCGTTTTAAGCGTCGTTTTACTAAGTTGCAGCTGATTTGGGGATTCTATACCGATCGATTTGCTCTCCTTTAATATTTGTAATTTGATTCAGTCTCTGAATTGTTTCATCTAATTTTTCGCCGCAAGCTCCTGATATCGGGGCATAAAAACTACAATTTTTGTCCTGAATTAGCCTGGTGCGCATGTGCGCCCAGCTATATCCTGTCCCGAGCTTGTTTTCCCCGTTTTTTCGTGGCTAAACTAGCTGAATTATGCTAGTTTTTGTCCTCATTGCCAAACTTCATAAATACTTCATCAAATGATTTGTTTTGTTAAATAGTCATGACTGGTTCGAGCTATGTCTCGTGTCGTAAACAACGGGGCGAAGGATATCATTGCTACTTAGCGCGGACTCAAATTTAGTTTTGAGATCCACTGTCGTCATTGGCGTAGAGTTAGATGGAATATTTCTGATGGTTCTTGGAACTGTGTCAACAGGCAGCCTCCCCCACTTGACTTGATGGGATATGTAATGATTTAGCCTATTTAATTTGTTAACCTTTATTTAACTAGGCAAGTCAGTTAAAAACAAATTATTATTTATAATGACGGCCTACCCCAGCCAAACAAGATTCAGCGAGATATGTACACAGTTTTGTACCCTTAACATTTTTTGAACTGACTTTCGTATTTGTTGATTAAAATCAAGACTTTATTAGAATAATGAGTAATCAATAATGCCACGAGAAAATAGAAACTCTACAGAGCTACAATGAATGGCAAAATGTATTTGGTCCACCACTATGATATAACCCAATAGGATCTCGCCAGCTCGTGCTTGGCTCTGCCCACTTTGCTTCATTTGCTCCCATTGAAAACGGCACAGATGAACCATCTTGGGTTATTTATAAATATTTTGGGCTAAACTTATAATAAAAATGTTCTCCGGCACTTGCAGGGTACCATCCATGATGAGGACAGTAGTCTATTCTTTTTTGCTATAAACTAACTTTTGGAACATCATCGTTCACATGTTCAAAAGACCTTGGATGTCTCTGACCTTGTACAGGCTGCATAGGCTCACTGAGATCCCATTGTAATTAACAGCAATGACACAGGGAACAGTTGCAGCAGGCGAAGATGACCAATAACACTCACGGCATAGTCACTGCGGTCTCTACCCTCTACCACGTATCCACTCTCATCGTGCAGGTGCTGGTATTCGATGCCCACCTCCACCTGTCCAACTGTTGAAAGTTGCCTGACTAAAGAGATGGCCACATACATTATAATTGCATTCCATTATCAGTAAGTGATTTGCAATGACACTCGATTTTTATGCATAACCTGCATGCATGATGAATTGACATGTTTACATGTAGATATTTGTTTAGGCTAACGTTAGCAAAATAGCTACTTGAAATGACACTGACAAGTGAGTTTTTAGATTTGTCGCTAAAAAAGAACAAACCAAATCCACTGCTGACCATGAAATCCTCAACGGATAGCAATTTGGCAAGCTAGTTTATTTAAAGAAAAATCGGGATAGATTATATTAGATTGCTAGCTCTACCTGGGATGTAGCAAGCCATGTTGGATGGTGATTTTCCACGGTCGTCGAAGTAGAACATGTTGGTACTTATCAAGCTAACAATCTGTTAACACATATGATAAATAGGAAGCAGCAGTGTGTATTTTTGGAAATGTACAAATTCATAAACTTTTTGACGTGTATGCCTATACAAATTTAAGGTATCATTATAGCGAAATTGTGCAGCCTCTCCAAATTGGAAAAAACATGTGGACGAAACGGCAATGGTGAATAATTACCCCTTTTAACCACTAGGTGGATTACTTGCTTTATCCTTCTGTTTGGTGGTTTATTCCAAAGCCTCACCTGCCATACATACATAGGCTTGCATCAACTTTTGTTGGCTCTCATGCGTTAATTTATGCTCTCATGTCATTGTTGGTGAAGGAAAGACCATTAACGTTATATATCTATGATCAACTAGAGATTCAACTAATCTTAACCAAGAGGGGTTAGAGAGAGAGGTCTACGGGGGGTAGACCACTACTGTGACACCATAGACATTGTCTGACTTTCGTTATCACTCATATGGGACTATGGGTTAGGCCTGCCTATTCAGTGAAAATCAGTCTGGTAGTGCCATTCTTTGTGTGCACATAGTAAAATAGTATAGAATAGACCCAATAAGTATCAACCATTCCTCTTTGGTTTGCATGAATGATGGGTGTACATCGCTGAAGTCAGGAGGACTTTATCAGCCAGGCAATGTCCCCATTAAATGGGAAGGGCACAATTACTGCCCACAGAAGCAGTGGGGTGATGTGACAGAGATAGAAAGATGTTTAGCTCTGCCCTTTACATTTACAATATTAAGATGAGTGGGCCAAGACACAAAAAGGCAGAGGTAAGTCAGTTCACTTACTTTTGAAATATAAAAAATGGTTTCAGACTTGTGCGCTTTGGGAAAGATTTGTCTCTCTAGGCTTCTTTACTTCAGTCAACTCAGTCTTAAATCACTTTAGCAAATCTTAGCTGCCAGTGTTGTCCTGCGGGATGTAAACAGAATACTGTCTGTTTCACAGGGCTCCGGAGGAGAGGGCAAATAAGAGGTAGGAGGCTTACACGTTGCAACAATGTTTATTAACTATCAACATTAACTTGGGAAAGCAAAAAAAAAAGAAGAGTCGGAAGGGTGAGTCTAGGATGTCATTTTTTGGGGTAATTTCCAGGGGAAGGGCAATGGTGGAGGGGAACACAGTCATGGGTAAGGGAGAAGAGGTGGTACAGGAGGTGAACATGGAGGTGGTGATCACGGAGCAAGAGGAGGTTGTGGCGGACATTAAAGATATGATCATGCATCTGTTGTCAACACTTATTACAAAGAAAACAGTTTGGGCAACTTTGTAAAGTTGACAAATCTCAAATAAAACATACTTATAAAACTGAGCAAAATGATTGTTTAACTTCTTAATGCATAAGCAAATATTCATACGATGACATCTAAACAGGCCCTTATATGTCAAGAGTTGGTGAGATGCACCACCATTCTTACCATTCTTGTGTATGCCAGACTGCCCAGATCAAACAGTCAATTAAGTCATTCTTATGATTTTACTCACATAGAGAACATAAACCAACGGGGTAGTAATAAGCCCTTGTTATCAATCCTTTCCACAACATTTCAGAAAAAAAATCAAAGACTAATGTTTGTGTACAACAAAAAGCCCACAGCATTGACCCAGTAAAAGGGCCAATTTAATTGGACCTTTATTTAACTAGGAACTGATATTCATTGAAAATAACTGCCTTGTTCGGGGGTAGAACAACAGATTTTTACCTTGTCAGCTCAGGAATTCGATCTTGCAACCTTTCGGTTTCAAGTCCAACACTCTAACTGCTAGGCTACCTGCCGCCCAATGGTCCTTGCAGTTGTGCCCTTTACCACCAGAGGGATACACATCTCAAATTATCTGTCTCATACATGTCCTATGAAATATATTCTAAAGATAATACATTCGGGGTCTGTGCTACTAAATAGTCTCTCAAATGCAGTTATTTATACAGCAATGGCATGTTTGTACATAGATTATATTTTTGTTTTTTAATTTGGTTGAATATAAATTGAAAAGAAAAGGCATGACAAAAGTTTATTGCACATGTCCATGTAAAAGTACAGTATAATAATATGGATCTCATTGCTATGGAAACAAGTCTTCCACAATCTGGGGTGTTATGTCACACGATGAGTTGCTAAACAAACAATATGACAGAAAAGCAAGAAGCTGCTTAAATATTATCCATCCATGATACAGTATCATATTTCGAAGACAAATTCACAAAGATCAAGATGACATATTAGCAACTATCTATACCTTTAGACAGCATGTTTTCTCTTATTTTTTTTTATACAAACAATAAAACCATAGCTTTCTGTTGTGATACAGGTTCATAATTTATCATAAGCAGGATGATGCAAAGGTCATTGTACCTCTGAATGAGAGAGTTTTTGGACTTTGTACGTGAACATTCAGCACTCTTTTTCCTCTTGGGTCAGTGTGGTATCTGAGTTCACCAGCTCAACTCTGAGCTGATCCAAGGCAGCGGTTATGACTACCTGAACCACAGAGCATGCAGTCTCCAGCAGGTGGACCTCTTTCTGCTGCACATCACAGTTCTGCTTAGAATCACCATTATTTTTAGCATTGATGATTTCATGGAATGTGTCACAACCAGTCTTCAAAGAGTTGTTCAGTTCAATAGGGTATAAATGCACCTCATCACACATGTTACTCTCTAAATGTGAATCCTCTTTAACACTCTCATTTACAATTATGCTCGTTGGAGTGTTTTCCTCTATTGCTTTTATTCCATTATGTACAAAAGCATCCTCACAAATTGCTTTTAAGTCAATGTGTTTGTTAAAAGCGTTTAATGTGAATTCCCCCCCCAATGATGGATCCTCTGCGGTAACTGTGCTTGAGGTAACACTTTCACTAAAGCCTGAATGTCTCTGCACCTCCTCTACCTCTGAAACAAGATTCACCCCGTCATTGCCGGCACAACTATAGGTCTCTATGGGATATGGGGTTGCCAGCATCTCATCTGCCTGCTTCAGTCTATTTTCAAGATATTTTTTAGCTTCCATTTTATCAGTTGTAGGGGCAGGGTTTTCGTAAGCCTTAGTTTCTTCTTTACTTGTTTCTATGGTGTCTCTGACCTCAGTGTCCTCTGACTTCATAACACTCACATCCACACTCACTGTTAGTGTCTCAGAGCAATGCCCCTTAACCTCCCTGACAAAATCTAGGGGATGTGGATTAGGATTCATGAGCTCAGTAATATCATCAGCATGTCTGTTAGCCAGGACTATAGTCTCCTCCTCAATGTATTCCTGTGTGCCTCCAATACGCTCCTGGAAGAAGGGAGAGGGCTTTTTGGTTCTGTGCCTCCAGAGATTCACAGTCTTTTTCTTGGAGGAAATAGCACAAGGAGAATGATCTTGTAGAGAAAACTCTGGTCCTAGCTGTTCTTGCTTTGTTTTTGAATGGTCGCTGGGAGTGATCATGAGCCTTTTGAAGATTCTCCAGGTTTTAACTTTGACCTTTTCATCCTTTCCTTTCATCGCAGGAGTGTCCATGCTAGAGCAATTGTTAACTTGCTTTTCACTGGTTGTTACCCCATAAACTGCAGTTGGTTGAACAGCAAAGTCTCTGGTTTGCTTGTTGAAAAATGTGATATCATGACCTTCCTTTTCACCAGCTCTCTTCCTCCACCTTCTAATGCAGATGAGTGATGGAGAGAAACATCGCTTCCTTGTGCCTTGTTTTTCCCTCTTGTGCTTTTGGTTTGAATGGTCAGCTTTTACATCACTTTGTTCTGTGGAGAGTGACTTTGTGGTTTCCATTGTGTTTTCTAGTGTTTCCTCCTCTTTGGAATCAGTGGATTTCCGAGGGCTCTTTGTGGTAGATTCCAGTGGAACCTCTTCAAAGATTGTGTCCTGACAGCCAGGCATGGAATCTTCCTTGGTCCCTTTGCCATCCCCTGATCTCTGTCCCCAAGCGCAAGTCTTTCCCTTCCTCTCCATGTCACTGCTAGTCTTTGATTTACCAAGGAGTCGTCGTGGAGGACCCGTCAGCTTTCTCCTCAGCCCCACTCTTCCCTGAGCGTGTCCAATCGAAGCCTCTTTGACTGACATGGTTGATTTATTATCAGACCAGCTCTTCAGTTATTTATCTTCCAGAGGAAGTTGGATGTGTCAAAACATTACTCAACCATGACACCAGAGGAGAAAATCCTTGAAGACCCTCTGGCAGGATATCAGCCCTATGAATAAAACGCACACATTGATGAATTGTTCGAAAGTGTGAAGATTTGCGCAATCAATAACGTTTTCCTGGTGCAAAAGTAGTAAGCGTGTTTTGAGGTATACATATCAGATACAGGAGTCTCAAAGGAGATGCAACAAATGGCTTTGTTCTTATTTGCAGAAGCACAATATTCATCAATATTACAGCTTCTAACTTTAAAGGTCTTTATTGTCATGAATGAGTCACAATTATGAGACTAATTATTCCAATTAGATCATTTCAACCCAACATTAGTTGTCTATTTTTACCCCATGACTCATCCATGACTCAATGAATATTGAGGTTGTTATCACATTTGCATTTATTAGGCTAATATAGAAGAGATGAAAGGTAGAAGGTTACAATCAGGTAAAAGCATTGAGCAAAACAACAATAGGATTTTCTCTCAAATGATACCTTTGGAAGAAATAACTCCTCTCTTCAAATAGTTCCTAACCTAATAAATTACAATTCATTTCAATGAATGAATAATTTAACTGCATCTATTTAAATGGTGAAGTAGCAATTAAAATACAATTATTCAGAAAATATATATAATATGTATATAATCATGTTCTACTTACCATTTGTACAACTATGTAGGAAAATATTTCTTAATTTCCCAATGCCATTAGATACATGGTGGCACAATACCTGTAGACGTCCTGACAAGCCGCAGTCCGCGTGCAAGTGTCCGACAGAGCTCTCTCTGAGAGCAAGCAGTATGTTTCATTTACATGTTTCAAAGCAGCAGCATCCTACCCGGTTTCCATAGTGACGCATTGATTGGATTGTAGCACGATGCCCTGCCCACTATCACTACAACGTACAGTGCCTTCACAAAGTATTCACACCCTTTGACTTTTTCACATTAATTTTTTTACAACCTGAATTCAAAATGTATTAAATTGAGATCTTTTTCAGTCTGGCCTACACGCAATACCCCATAATGTCAAAGTGTATATTTTTGTTGACATTTTTACAAATGTATTAAAAATGAGGAGCTGAAATGTCTTGAGTCAATAAGTACTCAACTCCTTTGTTATGGCAAACCTAAATCAGTTCAGGAGTAAACATTTGCTTAACATTGTTGCATGGACTCACTCTGTGTGCAATAATAGTGTTTAACATGCTCTTTTAATGACTGCCTGATTTCTGTACCCCACACATACAATTACCGGTAAGGTCCCTCAGTCAAGCAGTGAATTTCAAACACAGATTCAACCAAAGCAGACATTGATGATCCCTTTGAGCATGGTGAAGTTATTACACTTTGGATGGTGTATCTATACACCCAGTCACTACAAAGATACAGGTGTCCTTCCTAACTCAGTTGCCGGAGAGGAAGGAAACCACTCAGGGATTTGACCATAAGGCCAATGGTGACTTTAAAACGGTTACAGAGTTTAATGGCTGTGATAGAAAACTGAGGATGGATCAACAATGTTGTAGTTACTCCACAATACTAATCTAATTGACAGAGTGAAAATATTACAAAACATGCATCCTGTTTGCAACAAGGCACTAAAGTAATACTGCAAGAAATGTGGCAAAGCAATTAACTTTTTTTCCTGATTACAAAGTGTTATGTTGGGGAGAAATCCATTACATAACATTACTGAGTACCACTCTCCATATTTTCAAGTGGTTGCATAATATTATGGGTATGCTTGTAATCTTTAAGGACTAGGGAGTTTATCAGGATAAAAAATAAAAGGAATGGAGCTAAGCACTTGCAAAATACCAGAAAATGGTTGTCTAGCAATGATCAACAATCAATTTGAAAGAGCTTGAATCATTTTGAAAATAATAATGGCCAAATGTTGCACAATCCAGGTGTAGAAAGCTCTTACCCAGAAAGACACACAGCTGTAATCACCACCTAAAGTGCAACAAATTGTTGACTCTGGTATGAATACTTACAGAAATATCTCATTTACATATTTCATTTTCAATTCATTTGCAAACATTTCTAAAAGCAAGTTTTCACTTTTGCCATTATGGATGGTGTGTAGATGGGTGAGAAAAATCCATTTTGAATTCAGCCTGTAACACAATATGTGGAATAAGTCAAGGGACATGAATACGTTCTGATGGCACTGTATTTGTGAATTTCTGTTTTCAATTGAAACAATTGTCACCAATATATAATTATGCACCAAGGCCACCCCCCTCAATTCTGATTGATACTACAATCAGTGTAGACAGGTAAATACCTGTCTCAATAACAGGGACAAAGAGGGTAAAGGTTGCAGGCAATACAATAACGTTTTGTGAATAGTTAAGATTACAGTAGTGTTTGTTTTTCCTGCTCTTCTCTAAATTAGCTGCACAGCCATGCTACCTGGCTCTGATTCTGCATGTAGTTGTGCTGCTCGGCAGATGGCAGCCCCAGCAGGTGGTCCATGTCAGACTCAGCTCTATAATAATTGTAGCTCCTCTGGTCACCAGTCACAAAGCTTAATGCACACACCAACCTCCTCAGTGGGGAAATCCACTCTAGAAAAAATATCACACCTGTGCTATTTATTTAAAAAAAATAAAAAATTCCAATGAACAGAGACATTTTCCATTTTAAATGTGTTTTCTTCTCCATTTAATAATTATTTTCTGATATGTGTCATTGATTTTAAGCAACATGCTCAAATTTCACAGAATCAATTAGTGTACAGTACTTTAACAGTATTTGACATTGGTCATTCTATATTACGATATAAAATAGAAACAAAGGAAACATTAAGAGAGGCACAATTAGGACAAATCTTTAAACAACAAGGATGGTCAATGTCAGAAGTTTTTATAATGCAGCATTGTCCGAATTTGTTCTGCTTCATTTTCAACTCTGTTTTGAATCTTTACCAGTCCATAGCAGTAGACAGAGTCTGATTTACACACCAATAACCACCCGATTCATGATCTGAGACTTCCCTCTCCCTAGGGTCTCCTTGCCATGCACAGTATTATCAGACACAACACTGTACTTCTGGAGGGATAAGATACAGTAGCTTCTGGGAAGGTTTGTTTATTTTTAGAGGTGATTATTGAAGGAATGTTAAGTAGGTCATTTCTCCCTGCTAGAATACTAATACAGAGTTAGTCTCGAGGGACAAACAGTTTAAGTTTCTTTACATTTACCCTTCAGTGTCCACAGGCAGAGCAAAATGAATTATTGACAGGCGTCAGAGACTGAGTGAAAAATAAAGGACATTATTGACAGAGGAAGGAAAGTGAAAAGATGGGTCTTTGCCATGCAGATGGGCAGATTCCCCAAAGCCCTGGACAAGACAATAATGGCATTCATTGAAAGGAGATTAAAACCTCAAATAGAAATGCAAGTTTGTTGACAGAATTTCACCAACAAAAATAAACTCTGGCCTTAAGTCTCTTTTTCTTGAACCTTCAAGGATGAAGTTGACAACGAAAGGCCCATGTCCTTGAGTAGAATGAGCTCCAGATATCATGTAAACAAATAACCATCTCGATTAAAATCCTTGGTCTCATAGCCATTGTACCCATTTGGTGTAAAGCTCCACCTTGTGCTGTGCATCTGGCAGCAGCTCTATGTTATCAGCTCCGTAGATCTTCTGAGCAATGATCTGGATCTTCTCCACAATGGGCAGCTAAAAGTGATTCAGACAGACAAACACACACATGCATGACATATGAGTACCATAAAACTGGTTCAGGTCATCTACACGGATTCGTCAACATGTTTCAATTTAGTGCATTTGCAACAGTACCAACCCACTGGGCACACCACGTCATTTTAACGTGGACAATTGGGTAATATTTGGTTGAGACGTTGGTCAATGAGTAAGTTGAATTTCCAGTGTGTTATCACTATGCTTTAAACCATATAAAAGCACAAACAAATTCCAATCGAAAAACAAAGTCCAATTTTTGGTTTAGTTGTCACACATGCTGTTCCAGATTCTGCACAGTACAACAGCAACAGCAATTGTGAAGATCTCCACAGACCTGAGACGACCCATGCATGATATCTTGAACATGCATGCTTAATATGATTACATAAGAACAAATGTATAATCACATTAACCTCAATGTGGCCATGGATGTGCTACTCATTTTAAGGTTGAATGTTACATTAGTTTGTAAGATAGCCTTAACATTAGGCTATTTATTATATTTCATGTAAAAGTCATATTGACCAAATATCAACATTTAAAGGATATGCATCACTGCTTGTATAGTTCCATCTGAGCCACTGGCTTAATCCCATTCTTTATAATTTATTTTTGGTTGAGTTGGAGCAGTGAATCCAGCATATCATTTGTTAATAAGTTAATAGGCTATATATTTTACACGACACAAGCAGGTGTGCTGCTCGTCGAACATCTCATTCCAAAGTCATGGTCATTAATATGGAGTTGGTCCCCCCTTTGCTACAATAACAGTCTCTACTCTTCTGGGAAGGCTTTCCACTAGATGTTGGAACATTGCTGTGGGGACTTGCTTCCATTCAGCCACATGAGCATTATTCAGGTCGGGGCACTGATGTTGGGTGACTAGGCCTGGCTCACAGTCAGAATTCCAATTCATCCCAAAAGTGGTCGATGGGGTTGAGGTCAGGGCTCTGTGCAGGCCAGTCAAGTTTTTCCACACAGATCTCGACAAACCATTCCTGTATGGACCTTGCTTTGTGCACGGGGGCATTGTCATGCTGAAACAGGAAAGGGCCTTCCCCAAACTGTTGCCACAAAGTTGGAAGCACAGAATCGTCTAGAATGTAATTGTATACTGTAGTGTTAAGATTTTCCTTCACTGGAACTAAGGGACCTAGCCCGAACCATGAAAAACAGCCCCAGACCATCATTCCTGCTCCATCAAACTTTACAGTTGACACTATGCATTCGGGCAGGTAGTGTTTTCTTGGCATCCGCCAAACCCAGATTTGTCCATCGGACTGTCAGATGGTCAAGTGGGATTAATCACTCCAGAGAAGGCATTTCCACTGCTCCAGAGTCCAATGGTGACGAGCTTTACACCACCCCAGCCACAACGGTTGTCATTGCGCATGGTTATCCTAGGCTTGTGTGCGGCTGCTCGGCCATGGAAACCCATTTCATGAAGCTCCCAGCAAACAGTTCTTGTGCTGACATTGCTTCCAGAGGCAGTTTGGAACTCGGGATTGAGTGTTGCAACCGAGGACTTTCACGTGCTACGCGCCTCAGCGGTCCCGTTCTGTGAGCTTGTGTGGCTCACCACTTCGAGGCTGAGTCGGCAAGTTCTCCTAGATGTTTCGACTTCACAATAACAGCACTTTACAAGCAGACATTTTACAAACTGACTTGTTGGAAAGATTGCATCCTATGACGGTGCCAAATTAAAAGATACTGAGCTCTTCAGTACGGGCCATTCTACTGCCAATGTTTGTCTATGGAGGTTGCGTGGCTGTGTGCTCAATTTGATACACCTGTCAGCATTGGGTATGGCTGAAATAGCCAAATCCTCTCATTTGAAGGGATGTCCACATACTTTTGTATATATAGTGTATTTCAAAAGTGATATTGAATTGTGTTTGGTTGCCAATGCAACTAAATATCAACATTTGAAGGAGATGTATATTGTGCTTGGCTAATTCCATCTGTGCCACTGACTAGTCTTCAATTTCAGTTTGTCTACAGTAATAATTTATATGTTGGATTCACATCTCCATCTCAACCAAAAATCTAAGTTAAAGAATAGGACTAAATCAAATAAAACTTTATTTAAAGTGCATTTAAAAAGTTTGATTTGATGTAGTCCTATTGTTTAACTTGGATTTTTAGTTGAGATGGAGACGTGAATCCAACATATCAATTATTCATTTGCAAACAAACTGGAATTAAAGCCAGACTACGGCAGTGGCACAGATAGGCAGGGCAGCATCTTTTGCTTGGATAGTTCTATTTTTTTTCTGATAGTGGATATAATGTTAAAGATCTGACGTTTTAAAGGTACAAATTCAACATATTTTACACAAGGTTTTTCCTATGTTGAAATTTGGTTACCATGACATAATCCTGTGGTTTAAATTTCACCCTCAACAGTTTATGTCGATTACTTTTTTCAAATTCAATGTATTTTCCACATAGATTCCACTTTACAGTACATTGACAAATGATGTTGAAATAACGTTGATTCAACCAATTTGTGCCCAGTGGGAAGCCATTGCATAGCCTATATCAGGAGTCAACCAATATTCCACTGCTCCTCTCCTCTGATTCCCCTTGTGCTCTCAGTCAGTCGCATGGGCAGTCACCAATCACCAGAGGGGTGTACAGCAGCAGTCCTGCTCCTGTCTCTGACAGATCCACTGTAGAGCCATTAGAGCCATTTCACATTTCGACTAACCTCGACTCAGGGGTCACAGGCACATCTCTCCTCACCTGTCAGTCGCACATTGACTGATGGGGTGACATGGGGTTGATGTATGGATACTCTGTGATGAAAACAGTCATTGGAGCATAAGAAGTGAATCAGTGATTTTAATCTATGGACATGACACAAGACTGATAGTGAGATGGTATGAATGGAAGTCCAGCCAGTGAACAGTCAAGATGAGAAAAACCTTTACGACCTGAGCAGGATGAAATCAATGCACCTATGTCATAAAGTGAAAACCAAGGTCTTTCAGTAAGGTCCAACGCTCGCTTTACCTCTACATCATAGAGAAACTTGAAGTCGCTGGGGGCCTCAGAAGCCCTCTGCACAGCCTGTCCCAGGGCCACAGCACCAGCACCCCTTCAGCCCATTGAGAGCAGCGCACCACATCAAAGGCTCCCACTGCCTTGGCCAGGCTACAGATCAGGTCCAGCTCTGATTTCAGTGTCTGTCCTGCAGTCAGGGTCACAAAGGTCAGAGGTCAAAGCACTAATACACAGGACAATAGGGGTAAAATAGTTTCAGATGCTCACCATGACTAGGACTTACTTGAAAGCGTTGACGGCCACCACCACCGGCACTCCAAAGTGTGTGGCATTTTCCACCTGTTTCCTCATGTTACTGCAGCCCTTCCCGAGAAGCTCAAGGTTCTACGCAAGAACACACAATGGGTCTTGTTGATATATAGCCATTACATAACATATTGTGTATACTGTGCCTTTGTAGAGACACCCCAGTGACCTTGACGAGCAAGTTAAGTGCAGCCATTTTCTACTCGCATCAATGATCACATGTAAGCAGTATGCACTGGTCCATGTAAATGAAGGGAGCTTGTGACCTGGACCTAATTGCACTCCATATTGGATGGGCCTGGGTAATTCAGATCAACTAATAGCATCAGATGAGAATTAAACCAGGTCACAAGACAGAGCAAATACCACGCTCATGCCCTTGATGCCTTCCAATGAATGATTGAGTCTTTAGTGCAGAGGATGGGTAATATGTCATTAACAAAACATTTTCATAAAGGGGAAGTGACACATTTAGGATGGATGCCCTTTCATTGATGTGATGAGGTGTGAAGGGGGAGGGGCTGAAGTTAAGACAGTGGGGGTGAGGGGCGAAGTAGTGTCTTACCTCTTCCACATATTCTTTGGGCAGGGGCAGTCCAGCAGTAACCTGCAGCAAGGGAGAAGTCCAGTCAAAAAGCCACCAAACTAGCATAAGCAATTATGGGATCAATCCCTACCCAATGACATGAAACTTAGTAGTGTTTGTGGGGGTAGAGCTAAAGCAGCAGCAGAGTGAATATGAATGAGGTCTTGCTGTGTGACCGCCAAACAGCAGGAAATGTAATTACATTCTCAGCAGTGCACCTGCATTCATTGACGCGGGATAGAACATTCCATACGAGAAGATATGTGACAATAACGTGTGAACATTCTCTCGGCTGATCTGATGATTATAATTCACTGCAGTGAGCAACCATTCTTTTTCCTTTGAGGGTAAAAACATGTCCTTCGATAGTTCTTTCTGAAGCAGTCTTTCTGAAAGCTGCCCGTTGGCACCACCGTTAGGACAGAGATGGAAAGATATTTGGAGACCCCCGGTAAACTGTGCAGTCACTCACCATTGGCCCATCTCCATGCATCTCCGTGCATGGGGTGGCAGGTAGCCTAGTGGTTAGAGTGTTGGACTAGTAACCAAAAGGTTGCAAGATCGAATCCCTGAGCTGACAAGGTAAAAAAAATCTGTGGTTCTGCCCCTGAACAAGGCAGTTAGCCCACTGTTCGTTCCTAGGCCGTCATTGAAAATAAGATTTTGACTTGAACTGACTTACCTAGTTAAATAAAGGTAAAATATAAACAATTTATATAACATCTTCAGGGCTCGGACAGTGTCCACCAGCACCACCACGTGAGGCCGGAGTAGCGGCATTTGATGTTGAATGTCTCCATGCCGATGTAAGCACCGAACCCAGCCACCGTCGCTATCCCATGAGAGAGACAACCAACACTCACATTGCATGACTCGTTCATAGCTTTGTTTCTTGCCAAGGTAGAGGCTGTGTGTTTTTAGCTCCACTTACCCGCAAAGCCCTCCTGGCCGACCAGCTTCAGGGCTATCTTATCAGCCAAGATGGAGGAGTTGCCATGGGCGAAGTGTCCGGCATGGGCGAACACGGGTGTTTTCTGTTGAGAGAAATGCCTCAGTCACACAGCAGCAGAACATACACAGACTGTGGCAATGTCACCACTCAGACTCACAGCAGTCAGTCTACCACTTCAAAAGCCATACCGACTCAGAATCCCTTATCTGCAGTCAACATAAGTTTAGCTAAGCAAGTTCTAGGCTTTGAAATATCTGTTGATTAGACCAAATCCTGCCTCTGTACTTCTCAAAAGAGATATAGGGGATTAGTAACTAAACTAAAAAACAGCCACAAGCAGATGCCTTCTGTCTATTCCAGACTGTGTTATCACTGCTCCGGGATAATGTAGGAAGCCTCACATCCACACTACCCTAACCAATTAAATAAATCTAAAACCCATTTTCCCACGCTGCTTTGCTTCCCTCTCCTCCAGTCGCTGGGCCAGTACAGTTCAGCCCCCCCGGCTCTGTCGCCCCCACCCACCTCCAAAGTCTGCATCAGGTTGGGCTTGATGGCATCCCTCTTCAGCACAGTCTGGGCTCCGCTCACATCTTGTACAGAGTGAAAGCATAGGAAGAACCTTTCAAGCCCAGAATCAACAAGCACTCATCACGGTCTATGTATTGGTTAACAGTGAAGGAAAAAGACTAGGGCCACTGACCAGATCCTCTGTGGTGATGGGCTGTCCGCTGCGGCTGGTGGCCACCACCTTGGCCAGGTGCTGGCGCATGTCCTCCAGGCTGCTGGTGAGATCCAGCACTGGCCACCGAGATGCTGAACTGGGCCTGGGGGAGAGGGACAGAACAGGAGTCAACATGTCAGTATTAGGTGACTAACTAATGGTAAACTAGTGTGTCCCTTCTCAGTCGGTGATTGGCCAACGGTGATCTTCGTCAGGAAACGATCATTGGTATCCAACACTGAAAATGACGCAAAGACCCATAAAACATTCTACTATTTCTCATGATTTTTGATAATATGCAGTATGCACAATAACAGCTGCTTGTGTCTCCCAGACACAGTGCATCTCCAGTACCTCTGTGCCAGATATAAGAGTCTGGGTCCATGTCCAGGTGGGCGAAGCGGTTGATCTCCTCAGTGAGAGTGGTGGGGTCAGTCTTTTCAATGCACACTCTCTATAGGAGTCATACACACAGACACTTGCAGAGAAATTCTCTCACTAGCACAGCCAAGATGATAACGGCATTATCCAATTGTCATCCAATGAGCCGTTCTTTGTTCTGATGTTTTTACCTTCAGTCTGTTTATCTGGATGGGGAAGAACATCCGCTGACCTCCACTAAGGGGGACCAGACGGTTATATAAAGCCTGTGGGAGAGGTAATAAAAGAGAAAGATAAGAAATGGACTGACACACATTCATCAAACATGAAATACCACCTTGTGCAGTGCAATCTTTCTCAACAACAGAGGTCGAGAGAGAGTTCACCTTGTCTGTTTGGGTGGCTTCGTGGAACACGCAGGCATCAATGGCTGCCGCCACCAGGTTGTTGGCAGCTGTGATGGCATGGATATCGCCAGTGAGGTGGAGGTTGAACTGGAATCAGAATTAAGCTATATGTTCAGACACAGGCGAAGACGGTGAGCTTCATGTGAGCCCCCAGAGCCTGGACCAGTCCTATGGTGGTGGTGCTTTTCCCCTCCCCAAGCGGGGTGGGGTTGATTCTAGAGATACAGATAACATTAACACTGGTGTGAAAAGTTTCAGAGAGCATAACAGATCATCAATCTTGATAAATCAAGAGTTCTGTACCAGGCCTCTGTAGTGACAAGGAGCACATTTGTACATTACACCTACAGCATGATAGAAAAATAACAGATTCAAGTCAAGAACAAAAGGTTATTGTACCCAGTACAAAATAACTAGCGAGACAGACAGAGCGTACCCAGCGACCACCACGTATTTCCCATCAGGCTGTGCCCGCAGGCGTTTGAGGATGTCCATCTGCACCTTGGCCTTGGTCTTCCCATAGAGCTCCACCTCTTCCAACAGCAGCCCCCCCTCCCTGGCCATCCGGTCGATGGGCTTGAGTGCGCAGGAACGTGAGATCACGATGTCACTAAGGGCCACAGTGGGGTCACACTCATTTAGTCAGCAGTAACAGCAGACAGAAAATGTTCCGCAAGCCTCTGAGGACCAGGTTTAGGGCTTTCCACCATGAAGGTAGAGACTCAAGACTAGAGCCTCCTCAGTTAGTGGATGCTTGAATTATTCAGCAACAGTATGGAGGAGTATTAAAAGTATGACTAAGTGACTACGAAATAGAGTGATTCCACATCAGAGAAGGTAGGCAGAGGATGAGGGGACCAACCTTGGCACAGGCAGGTTGAGCTTGATGTAGGTGATGCTTCACTTGCCTGGCTGGTGAGACTCCAGGAATCGCTTGGCACTGTGTTCTGGAGATGAAGAAAAGTCGCAAACCACACAGCCAATAAAAAGTTCTGACTACACGTTCAGCTTGGAAATTGTACATAACTCGAAGGCAATTTGCTATGGTTCTGCCTTATGGACAAAAGCTATTAATTCTAAGGGAATGTGCTCTGAGCAACCGTGGCCTGCACAGTGCCATAAAAGTGAATAAAAAGAAAAATTGCTTTCCATTCATTCATGTCGTTAGAATGCAATTGCCTCAGCTCAGAGGATTACCAGACAGAGGGAAATTAGCTTCTGAAGGAACACCTTATCTACTACAAAATGCTCCACAGTCCTTTTTCCATAATGTCATGCTGCGGAAACAGGTGAATAACATTGATAAGGCCACAGGACAGGGAGTTGCTCCATCACAAACAAAATGACCACCAACTTTTCCCCTGAAATGCAAATTCTCACAGGATGAATTTTGGAGGTGAAGTGTTTTGTATAATTACTAGTAGGGGTGACACTACCTTCAAAGCAGAGGTGGATCGGTAAACTACACTCACGTCATGAGTAACTTTGGCTGAGATCTGAGGACTTGTATTCCAAGGCTTTAGCTTGGTGGGCTACCGTATTCTTGAGGCATACAGACAACCCGTGTTCAGTCATGGTCTCCACTCCTCCTGGTACGAGAGTGATGAAGCCAGCCTGCTCCTTAGCAGAGGAGTATTGCACATCCCCCACCTCGCGCTTCCCACTGGGCCTCGTCCCATCTTAGAAGGTCAAAACAAGCATAAGTGCCCCTAAACTTTACCCATAAATAAAAGTTGCCAGCTCCATGGAGAACTGATGACACACTAATGGTTAGCTCACATATTTGTTCTAAAAATAAAGAATACTTGTCAAATAGGAAACCAATGGAGGGGACCATACTAACCTAGGATGTGATTAATGCCACAGTCGATGACCACCACTCCTTTCTTTGCCCAATCTCCCTTCACCATCTCTACTTTCCCGATCCCAACCACTAAGATGTCAGCTCTGCCCACCTGCAAAGAGGGGATTGGATGGATCTCCTCAAAATACTATATTAGTGTCTTTCGTGGAATGAGTCTGTCAACCTAATGTACATTAGTGCTGCTGTATATGGGATCTGTATGTGACATTACTACCTGTATACATGATCGTGACGAGTTGGATGTAGTAATGGCCTGTATATGACAGGTTATGGTTGTGAGTGTGTTCATGTTCTGAGTGAGCGTGTGACATGTTCTGGGCTTTGGTTTACCTCAGCGAGGTCAGCAGTTTTTGAATGGCAGGTTGTCACGGTAGCGTGGTTCCACAGCAGCAGGTCATGCATGGGCGCACCCACAATCTTACTGCGGCCAATCACTACAGTTTTCTTCCCAGCCACCGACACACAATCATTAAATTGAGCACTTTTACATACCTCTTATGAACTTTAAGCGGTTCTGGACTGGTTCTGACTGACATTTTGGTGTACAAAGCGATCTGAAAGTCGTAGGGTCCAGTGCCTTATAGTACCAGAAAGCCCCAGCTGTCCGATCTCCACAACCACTCTGTCAGCGGAGCAGACTTGAAGTGTCAGGTTTCACACTCTACATTTGCATAGGGAATGACGTGTCACATTTTCTGGCCTATCCAGACAAATAATAGATTTGCTCTCCCTCTAAACGACGGGAGCCCAACCTTGGAGACTGCATATGAAAGAGGACAGTCTAGCGATTCCAGAAGTTGTAGTTTCATCTCATTATAACCACTTTCACTTGGTCACTTTGTGCATAAAGCTGAAGTTCTAACGAGTCTGCAGCAATTTGAATGGTGTCTCTGCATCACTCAGAGGAGACTTTACAGAAAATGCTCTGTCATCAGTTACAGTGCCTTGCGAATGTATTCGGCCCCCTTGAACTTTGCGACCTTTTGCCACATTTCAGGCTTCAAACATAAAGATATAAAACTATTTTTTTTGTGAAGAATCAACAACAAGTGGGACACAATCATGAAGTGGAACGACATTTATTGGATATTTCAAACTTTTTTAACAAATAAAAAACTGAAAAATTGGGCGTGCAAAATTATTCAGCCCCCTTAAGTTAATACTTTGTAGCGCCACCTTTTGCTGCGATTACAGCTGTAAGTCACTTGGGGTATGTCTCTATCAGTTTTGCACATCGAGAGACTGACATTTTTTCCCTTTCCTCCTTGCAAAACAGCTCAAGCTCAGTGAGGTTGCATGGAGAGCATTTGTGAACAGCAGTTTTCAGTTCTTTCCACAGATTCTCGATTGGATTCAGGTCTGGACTTTGATGTGGCCATTCTAACACCTGGATATGTTTATTTTTGAACCATTCCATTGTAGATTTTGCTTTATGTTTTGGATCATTGTCTTGTTGGAAGACAAATCTCCGTCCCAGTCTCAGGTCTTTTGCAGACTCCATCAGGTTTTCTTCCAGAATGGTCCTGTATTTGGCTCCATCCATCTTCCCATCAATTTTAACCATCTTCCCTGTCCCTGCTGAAGAAAAGCAGGCCCAAACCATGATGCTGCCACCACCATGTTTGACAGTGGGGATGGTGTGTTCAGGGTGATGAGCTGTGTTGCTTTTACACCAAACATAACGTTTTGCATTGTTGCCAACATGTTCAATTTTGGTTTCATCTGACCAGAGCACCTTCTTCCACATGTTTGGTGTGTCTCCCAGGTGGCTTGTGGCAAACTTTAAACAACACTTTTTATGGATATCTTTAAGAAATGGCTTTCTTCTTGCCACTCTTCCATAAAGGCCAGATTTGTGCAATATACGACTGATTGTTGTCCTATGGACAGAGTCTCCCACCTCAGCTGTAGATCTCTGCAGTTCATCCAGAGTGATCATGGGCCTCTTGGCTGCATCTCTGATCAGTCTTCTCCTTGTATGAGCTGAAAGTTTAGAGGGACGGCCAGGTCTTGGTAGATTTGCAGTGGTCTGATACTCCTTCCATTTCAATATTATCGCTTGCACAGTGCTCCTTGGGATGTTTAAAGCTTGGGAAATATTTTTGTATCCAAATCCGGCTTTAAACTTCTTCACAACAGTATCTCGGACATGCCTGGTGTGTTCCTTGTTCTTCATGATGCTCTCTGCGCTTTTAACGGACCTCTGAGACTATCACAGTGCAGGTGCATTTATACGGAGACTTGATTACACACAGGTGGATTGTATTTATCATCATTAGTCATTTAGGTCAACATTGGATCATTCAGAGATCCTCACTGAACTTCTGGAGAGAGTTTGCTGCACTGAAAGTAAAGGGGCTGAATAATTTTGCACGCCCAATTTTTCAGTTTTTTAAAGATGAGCAATAATGATTTTTTTTTAAATAGTTTATTCAAATACTAAGCTATATTATATACTCAAAAACATTCTGGAAATTATATAATTTTATACTAATACAATTGCTCAGAGAAAGAGTTTTTGTTTAATAAGTCATATTTTTTCTAAAACAAAGTAGGGGGTCGAAATGATTGACACCCTTAAAGATTCTTAGAAATAAAAAGTCAAAAGTTTAGTATTTGGTCCCATATTCACAACATGCTTCTGATGCTACAAACTTGTTGGATGCATTTGTAGTTCATTTTGGAGTCATTTTTATTCTAAATAAACATGTTTTTATTTGACCTTTATTTAACTAGGCAAGTCAGTTAATTAAGAACAAATTCTTATTTTCAATGACGGCCTAGGAACAGTGGGTTAACTGCCTGTTCAGTGGCAGAATGACAGATGTACCTTGTCAGCTCGGGAATTTGAAATTGCAACCTTCCGGTTACTAGCCCAACGCTCTAATCACTAGGCTCCCCTGCTACCCCAGGGTAGCCTAGTGGTTCTAAACACTACTATATTAATGTGGATCCTATCATGATCATGGATAATCCTGAATGAGTCGTGAATAATGATGAGTGAGAAAGTTAGAGGTCAAAGATCATACCCCCGTTATTGGTAATGGTGAGAGGTTAGCATATCTTGGGGGTACTCATCATTATTCACGATTACTCATCATTATTCACATTAAACAAAATCTTTCTCTGAGCAAATTGTGTTAGTATAAAATTATATAATTCCCCCATTTTTTTGCAGCTTTAAGGGAATATTGAGAAAACATCCTGGGTGAAGCTGCTACTTCAGAACAATAATGTTTCATTCTATTGTTAATGTCGGCGTATTCCCAACCTTGATACAGTATTTTTTTTAATTTAATGACATTTTTGTTCAATTTAACTAGGCAAGTCAGTTAAGAACAAATTGTTATTTACAATGACGGCCAAACCCGGACGACGCTGGGCCAATTGTGTGCCGCCCTATGGGACTCCCAATCACGGGCGGATGTGATATAGCCTGGATTTGAACCAGGGACTGTAGTGACTTCTCTGTAGTGACTTCATTTCACATGAATGGGCAGGGGCGCAGCCATCGGTGGGTCTGGAGGGGACATAGGCCCACCCGCTTGGGCGCCAGGCCCACCTACTGGGGAGCCAGGGCCAGCCAATCAGAATGAGTTTTTCCCCACAAAAAGGCTTTATTACAGACAGAAATACAAGTCTGTTTCATCAGCTGTCTGGGTGCCTCGTCTCAGATGATCCCACAGGAAAAGAACCTGGATGTGGAGGTCCTGGGTTGGTGTGGTTACATGTGGTCTGCGGTTGTGAGGCCAGTTGGATGTACTGCCAAATTCTCTAAAACATGAGGTGGCTTATGGTAGAGAAATTAACATTCAATTCACTGGCAACAGTTTTGGTGACATTCCTGCAGTCAGCATGACAATTGCATGCTCCCTCAAAACTTGAGTCATCTGTGGCATTGTGTTGTGTGACAAAACCGGAGATTGTAGATTGGTCTTATTGTCCCCAGCACAAGATGCAGCTGTGTAATTATCATGCTGTTTAATCATGCCACATCTGTCGGGTGGATGGACTTTCTTGGCAAAAGAGAAATGCTCACTTACAGAGATGTAAACAAATTTGTGCACAAACTTTGAGAGAAGCTTTTCATGCGTATGGAACATTTCTGGGATCTTTTATACCAGCTCATGAAACATGGGACCAACACACATGTTGCATTTATATTTTTGTTCAGTATAGATTCAGCCGCACACCGATTTGTTCTTGAGCGGATGCTCAAGGTTTAGTAATATTTGACTAAACCTAGCTTACATTTGTATACGGTCAGACATACAATATCTCTCTCTATTACAGTGCATGAGGAAAGTATTCAGATCCCTTAACTTTTTCCACATTTTATTACGTTACAGCCTTATTCTGAAATTCTGAATTGATTAAATTTATTTTGTTCCTCAAACGACACACAATACCCCATAATGACAAAGCAAAAACAGCTGTTTTTTATTTATTTTTTTAGCTAATTTATTAAACAGAAATACCTTATTTACATAAGTATTCAGACCCTTTGCTATGATACTCGAAATTGAGCTCAGGTGCATCCTGTTTCCATTGATCATCCTTGAGATGTTTCTACAACTTGGGAGTCCACCTATGGTAAATTCAATTGATTGGACATGATTTGGAAAGGCACACACCTGTCTATATAAGGTCCCAAAGTTGACAGTGCATGTCAGAGCAAAAACCAAGCCATGAGGTTGAAGGAATTGTCCGTAGAGCTCCGAGAGAGGATTGTGTCGAGGGCACAAATCTGGGAAAGGGTACCAAAAATGTTCTGCAGCATTGAAGGTCCCCAAGAACACAGTGGCCTCCATCATTCTTAAATGGAAGAAGTTTGGAACCACCAAGACCCTTCCTAGAGCTGGCCCACAGGCTGGGAAGACTGAGCAATCAGGGGAGAAGGGCCTTGGTCAGTGAGGTGACAAAGAACCCGATGGTCACTCTGACAGAGCTCCAGAGTTCCTCTGTGGAGATGGGAGATCCTTCCAGAAGGACAACCATCTCTGCAGCACTCCACCAATCAGGCCTTTATGCTAGAGTAGCCGACGGAAGCCACTCCTCAGTAGAAGTCACAGGACAGCCCGCTTGTTTACCAAAAGGCACCTAAAGGACTCAGAACATGAGAAACAAGATTCTCTGATCTGATGAAACCAAAATGGAACTCTTTGGCTTGAATGCCAAGTGTCACATCTGGAGGAAACCTTGCACCATCCCTTCGGTGAAGCATGGTGGTGGCAGCATCATGCTGTGAGGATGTTTTTCAGCGGAAGGGACTGGGAGACTAGACAGGACTGAATGAAAGATGAATGGAGCAAAGTACAGAGAGATTCTTGATGAAATCCTGAGCACCATGAAGCAGATTCTCATACTGGGGTGAAGGTTCACCTTCCAACAGGACAATGACCCTTAGCACACAGCCAAGACAACGCAGGAGTGGCTTCGGGACAAATCTCTGAATGTCCTTGAGCAGCCCAGCCAGAGCCCGGACTTGAACCCGATCGAACATCTCTGGAGAGACCTGAAAATAGCTGTGCAGCGACGCTCCCCATTCAACCTGACAGAGCTTGAGACGATCTGCAGAGAATAATGGGAGAAACTCCCAAAATACAGGTGTGCCAAGCTTGTGGCGTCATTATACTTCACAAATTCAACTAGAACGCTTCAAGAATGGCAAAGATGTGGATGTGAAATCTCCATGATTTGCCGGAGTGTCACAAAATAAAATGAAAACCGTTTTTGAGAGTTTAGCACAGTTTGATTGACAGTAAACTGGTCACACAGAACATGACAAACATGTTGAAACATCTTAGTGCTTTCCCATCCACATCCTTCTCTGGGGCCGCAGCGTTAGTCACCTTCTCAGTATCTATTTTGTGGATGGAGTCTAGAGGCAGCTGAACGATGAGGCCATGGATAGCAGAGTTCTCATTCACCTCCGTAATGCTGTGCAGATCCTACAGAGATGCGGGGTGTGTAAAAGAGAGAGGACGGGAAAGAAATCAAAAGAAAGGGAATGAGTGAGACAAAGAGAGCGACAGAAAGTGGCCTGCAGGGACCACCAGGAAGAAACGCTATGCAAGCTGTGAAGTCAACCCCCTCAGGATCCCTCCTCACCTCATCCTCTGTGGCAGTCCTCGGGAGCCTTAGGTGTGTGGCATTTATTCCAATCTACAATAGGCACAAGAAAGATAGTTTATGAAGTGAACAGGGAACAACGTGGGAGCTGTATCAGACATAAATAATCACGTCAAACTGTTATTTACCTCGGCTGCTGCCTTCAGCTTCATGCTGATGTAGAGGCTTGAATCATCTCAGTCCCCCACCTGAAAAGTACACAGCACATTGGAGCAAATAGGTAGTCTTCATTTGTTGCAATAATGATTGAATAACCAATGCCAGTTATTATGTACATTACGTTTCATAATTCAACTATATAAGTATAAGAATGGAATAAATTCTCCTCTCCACTCTGAGCGAGTGGTTCTGAATCTGCCTGAGGAAAGATATGACCCCCAGGCTTTATTCTGTATCCCTTTTAGCACACAACACAAATTAATTACCATCTCAAGTACACTCAAATGATACAAATACTACCCATAGACAATCTAAGGAAACAGGCCATGGGAAAATAGGCTACATGGACAGAATCAAGATTTGAACTGCAGCCCTAAACACAAACTCTTGCTCTTACCTGTAACACAACCAGACCTGGTCGAAAGTTAGGGTCCTGAGACTTCATCTGCTCCACATTCTTCTTCAGCCTCTCCCTCACCTGGCTGTGGACATAAGACAAGCTACAGTCTCACAAAGAGAAAGCATGGGGACCATGACTCGGGGGTAGAAGCTGGATGGTCTTACAGGGACGTGGTGTTCCCACACACCACTGAAGCCCTGGACCTCCATCCTCCAACTGTCCACAGCACAACTCAGATCTTTGGAGGAGGTGAGGTGCAGCATGATTACCAGCTGAGGGACAACTCCAGGAGTATGGCAAAGAGCAACCCCTGGAGTGCAATGCTAGGAAAGAGCCCTTATAGCGCTAAGAGACTCAGACCACAGGCAACCTTGGGTGTAATAGCTGGTTATTTTGACATGGGAGAGGACAGCAATATATGATATGTGACAGAGAAAGTCTTGCTAAGTAATTAGACTGTTGCACTAAGTGATGTCCATGTAAATTCACCAGCCCAGCCAAATGAAGGCCTCTTAAGAGAGGGGCATCTCAGAAATGTCTTATCTTGGGCCCTTTTCTATCAACTAAACAGTTATTAGAGAGAGAGAGCGAGAGATGTTAGGGTCGTCAGCATCTCATCCTGGCTTGGCGGTACTCACATGAAAAAGGAATGGATCAATGGCACATTCTATTACATAATAATTGGCTCCCGAGTGATGCGGTGGTCTAAGGCACTGCATCCCATTGCAAGAGAAGTCACTACAGTCCCTGGTTCAAATCCAGGCTGTATCACATCCGCCCGTGATTGGGAGTCCCATAGGGTGGCACACAATTGGCCCAGCGTCGTCCGGGTTTGGCCGTCATTGTACATAACAATTTGTTCTTAACTGACTTGACTAGTTAAATTGAACAAAAATGTCATTCAATTTAAAAAATACTGTATCAAGGTTGGGAATACGCCGACATTAACAATAGAATGAAACATTATTGTTCTGTAGTAGCAGCTTCACCCAGGATGTTTTCTCAATATTCCCTTAAAGCTGCAAAAGACTTTGTGACACTGTTCCCATCCACTTTGACATGAGACTAAGAGGAAAACTATGAGTGACATTTGACGTCCTCAGGTTCAAAATAAAAATGTAAGCCAAGTGGTTCATGCAGTTAATTATTAGCTACTCGCTAACAAGTGCATACTGTTGATACCAGAATAAAGGATGTATGGAATTCTCAGGAACACGTACCTCAGAATCTGTTCCAACCTTGTTTGTGGTTTGCAAAGTTTTGGGTAGAGATTCTACAGAACATTATGAATAGAACGAGGTTGCCAAGTCATGCTTGATGCATGTGGCTGTTGTTCACCATGTACAATGTCTGCAGAATGCAACAGAACGTAGAGATACGTGAGAAAACCAAACTGCTACGAGGAAGCTATGTCAAAGGTTTACACAAAATCAACATCATTGTGCTTTCTAAACCCTCTGCACAAGAGCTGTGTGCTAGTCGAGCAAAGTTACAAAAATGTGCGTGATACTTGCTGTGGTCGCCCAACAGCAGCACCATTTTGATCCAACAGACATGGTCAGAAATATTACAGAAACGGACAGTAAATCTCTTACGCAGAAATGTCTTATCCACTGATGATTTGGGCTGGCATTGTTGGCTGAAAGAAAGTTTGTCCCGAGACAACAATTCAATTCAAGAGGCTTTATTGAACTTGTTCTCAACTAGCCTACCTGGTTAAATAAAAGTGAAAAAATATATAATAAATTGGCATGGGAAACTTACAGTGGGGGAAAAAAGTATTTAGTCAGCCACCAATTGTGCAAGTTCTCCCACTTAAAAAAGATGAGAGGCCTGTAATTTTCATCATAGGTGCACTTCAACTATGACAGACAAAATGAGAAAACAAATCTAGAAAATCACATTGTAGGATTTTTTATGAATTTATTTGCAAATTATGGTGGAAAATAAGTATTTGGTCACCTACAAACAAGCAAGATTTCTGGCTCTCACAGACCTGTAACTTCTTTAAGAGGCTCCTCTATCCTCCACTCGTTACATGTATTAATGGCACCTGTTTGAACTTGTTATCAGTATAAAAGACACCTGTCCACAACCTAAAACAGTCACACTCCAAACTCCACTATGGCCAAGACCAAAGAGCTGTCAAAGGACACCAGAAACAAAATTGTAGACCTGCACCAGGCTGGGAAGACTGAATCTGCAATAGGTAAGCAGCTTGGTTTGAAGAAATCAAATGTGGGAGCAATTATTAGGAAATGGAAGACATACAAGACCACTGATAATCTCCCTCAATCTGGGGCTCCATGCAAGATCTCACCCTGTGGGGTCAAAAGGATCACAAGAACGGTGAAAAAAAATCCCTGAAGCACACGGGGGGACCTAGTGAATGACCTGCAGAGAGCTGGGACCAAAGTAACAAAGCCTACCATCAGTAACACACTACGCCGCCAGGGACTCAAATCCTGCAGTGCCAGACGTGTCCCCCTGCTTAAGCCAGTACATGTCCAGGCCCGTCTAAAGTTTGCTAGAGAGCATTTAGATGATCCAGAAGAAGATTGGGAGAATGTCATATGGTCAGATGAAACCAAAATAGAACTTTTTGGTAAACTCAACTCGTTGTGTTTGGAGGACAAAGAATGCTGAGTTGCATCCAAAGAACACCATACCTACTATGAAGCAGAGGGGTGGAAACATCATGCTTTGGAGCTGTTTTTCTGCAAAGGGACCAGGACGACTGATCCGTGTAAAGGAAAGAATGAATGGGGCCATGTATTGTGAGATTTTGAGTGAAAACCTCCTTCCATCAGCAAGAGCATTGAAGATGAAACATGGCTGGGTCTTTCAGCATGACAATGATCCCAAACACACAACCCGGGCAACGAAGGAGTGGCTTCGTAAGAAGCATTTCAAGGTCCTGGAGTGGCCTGGCCAGTCTCCAGATCTCAACCCCATTAAAAATCTTTGGAGGGAGTTGAAAGTCCGTGTTGTCCAGCAACAGCCCCAAAACATCACTGCTCTAGAAGAGATCTGCATAGAGGAATGGGCCAAAATACCAGCAACAGTGTGTGAAAACCTTGTGAAGACTGACAGAAACGTTTGACCTCTGTATTTGTCAACAAAGGGTATATAACAAAGTATTGAGATAAACTTTTTGTTATTGATCAAATACTTATTTTCCACCATAATTTGCAAATAAATTCGTAAAAAATCCTACAATGTGATTTTCTGGATTTCTTTCCCTCGTTTTGTCTGTCACAGTTGAAGTGTACCTATGATGAAAATTACAGGCCTCTCATCTTTTTAAGTGGGAGAACTTGCACAATTGGTGGCTGACTAAATACTTTTTTGGCCCCATTGTATATGGTTTTGCTGTTTGTTCTTTATTATAGAGCCAAAAAGATTGGAGAAGTGGTTTACCCATACATCTCCATTTTGGATAGACAAGTCTTCATTTTGTTGTTTAGTGTTTTCCAATTTTCCCAGAAGTGGTTAGAGTTGATGGATTCTTCAATTACATTGAGCTGATTTCTGACGTGCTGTTCATTATTTTTCCATAGTGTATTTCTGTATTGTTTTAGTGATTCACCATAGTGAAGGCGTAGACTTCCCGGTTTTCTGGGTATCTATGTTTTTGGTTGGACAGGTTTCTCAATTTCTTTCTTAGATTTTTGCATTCTTCATCAACCATTTGTCATTGTTGTTCATTTTCTTCGGTTTTCTAGTTGAGATTTTTAGATTTGA
This sequence comes from Oncorhynchus keta, assembly GCF_023373465.1. Classification (NCBI taxonomy): domain Eukaryota; kingdom Metazoa; phylum Chordata; class Actinopteri; order Salmoniformes; family Salmonidae; genus Oncorhynchus; species Oncorhynchus keta. The sequence goes on from NC_068455.1 coordinate 33,155,624, forward strand.
TAGGGAAGCTGAGAGGTCAAATATACTGTTAAGATTTTCTACTGCCAAGTTTACACCTTCACTATTACAGTGGAACGTTTTATCCAGGAAGTTGTCTAAAAGGGATTGAATTTGTTGTTGCCTAATTGTTTTTTGTTAGGTTTCCAAACTACATTCCTTCCATCTATAGCATTTCATAATATTACTCAGTTCCTTTGGCTTTGATGCCTCATGATTTGAGTATTGCTCTGTTCAAGTAGACTGTGATTTTGCTGTGGTCTGATAGGGGTGTCAGTGGGCTGACTGTGAACATATACTCTGAGAGACTCTGGGTTGAGGTCAGTGATAAAGTAATCTACAGTACTACTGCCAAGAGATGAGCTATAGGTGTACCTACCATACGAGTCCCCTTGAAGCATACCATTGACTATGTACATACCCAGCGTGCGACAGAGTTGCAGGAGTTGTGACCCGTTTTTGTTGGTTATGTTGTCAAAGTAGTGCCTAGGGGGGCATATGGGGGAAGGAATGCTGTCACCTCCAGGCAGGTGTTTGTCCCCCTGTTTGCTCAGGGTGTCAGGTTCTTGTCCGGTTCTGGCATTTAGGTCGCCACAGACGAGTACATGTCCCTGGGCCTGGAAATGATTGATGTCACCCTCCAGGATGGAGAAGCTGTCTTCATTAAAGTATGGGGATTCTAGTGGGGGTTATAGGTAGCACACAGGAGGACATTTTTCTCTGTTAAGATAATTTCCTTTTGAATTTCTACCCAAATGTAAAATGTTCCTGTTTTCATTCATCTAATGGAGTGAGTTAGGTCTGCTCTATACCAAATTAGCATACCCCTTGAGTCCCTTCCCTGTTTCACACTGGTAGTTTGGTAGATGGGACTACCAGCGCTCTGTAACCTAGAGGGCAACCAGTGGGTCTCATCTATTTCTTTCTTGTAAGATGACAATGCCTGTATTTCTGATTTCTTTGATGAAGTCCAGGTTCCTGCTCTTTAGGTCAAAGGCAGATGACCTCAGGTCTGGGATATTCCAAGATGAGATGGTGAAGGCTTTGTGTCCCATAAAGTGTCCAATGTTGTTGGTCGTGTGGTTTGGCCTCAGGCCAGTGTGACCAGAGCCTACTGAGCATCTGGTACATGCCATTGGCTTGGGCTAGTGTAAGAGTGGGGGTTGGGCCTGTTTGCCCGCTCACAGCCTGGGCGTATCTGTGACTTCCATGTTGAGGCCCTCTTTGCGGGGGTGGGGTGTATGGGGTGGGCAGGAGAGGCATAGGTCTGATCTGAGGGGGCCTAAATGGGGTGTGGGCATGGTTGACTTGGGGGGTTGATTGGTTGGGATGGGGGTGTGTTTGTGGCTGGTGGTGTTTTTTTTTTAAACATTTTTTTTAATTATTTTTTTAACCTTTATTTAACCAGGCAAGTCAGTTAAGAACACATTCTTATTTTCAATGACGGCCTGGGAACAGTGGGTTAACTGCCTGTTCAGGGGCAGAACGACAGATTTTGTACCTTGTCAGCTCGGGGGTTTGAACTCGCAACCTTCCGGTTACTAGTCCAACGCTCTAACCACTAGGCTACGCTGCCGTGTCTTGGCGTGGGTCCTCTATGTGTAGGTCCGGGGGGTGTCTATTGATCTGTGGCTCCTGTGTGAAGTGCTGGGGCTACATTTGAGAGTGATGTCCTTTAGAGTCCGGGCGAAGGTGGGCACTGCTGCCTTGTATAGGTGGACCTGGTCATAGGGGCTGTTCAAGACCAGGGTGGAGTGGTGGGCCAGGAAAACATTTGGTTTTGAGGCACAGTCATGGGAAATACTTGTGTTTACCCACTGTATGGTAGCAGGGTGGAAGTATTTTCATGGTAGCAGGGTGGAGATAACCACTTGTGCTTTGGGGAAAGTAGAAGAAGCTATTTCAATCACTCCCTTCAGTGCTGTGGCCACCCTTTCCTGCTGTGTTCTCAGGTCATTTGTGCCTGTGTGTATTATTATGTGGCTGGGTGATCCTAGTTAGTCCTCAGACAGAAGGTCTAGGGCGGGCTGGGCATTAGGACACCAGAGTTTAGACACACTGTGTTTGGGAAAAAGTGTTTTTTTTCTTGAATATATTTCCCATTTGAGTCCATAATACACATTCTGTGTCTTGTATATGTCCTCAGTGGGTGTGGGGGGCTTGTCAGGAGGGATATCAGGGTGGCTTGGGGTTCTTCATTTGTCTGTTCTGCTGTGATGTTGTCGCTATGGTCAGGGTCTGGTTTGGACTGTTCTTCTGATGAGACTTTTGTCGGGAGCTGAGATGGGCTGTTCTTCTGGCTTCTCTGCAGGGGTGGCCAACTCTAGTGGGCCGTTCTCAGTCACACGCCATCCCCCTCAACCTTTCTTCTAGCAGTCTGATCCTCACCTCTCGTGCTTTGTTCTTCTCCTGCTCTTGATTTGTATATTTTTGAAGTTGTCTCACCACACTCCAGAGTGCAGATATCTCTTTCCAACTACAGCTCTCCGGGTCTGGTTAAGGGGTTGTTGTTGTGCTGGACTGTTGTCTGGGTCTGTGCTGACTGGAATGTAATCCCCTGCTGTTCCAGCTCCACCTGCCTTACCTCCAGCTGGGTAAATATATCCTTAATTTCATTCAGTGAGTAGTACTCTGTGCTGGGAGGTTGACTTTCCACTTGGGGTTGCTCGTCTGTGGGGTTATATAATGAAGAGGTCTGGTCTGACCCGCTCGGGTCAGGAGTCCTCGTTGTCTAGTACCCCTCGTTAACAACCCCTCTCTTAACAAAGGGGTAGTGTGCTAATATAGCACTGGGCCATGCCAGGGGGTGGTTGGTGTGGAAGGTTGCTGATGTTCCCATGTTTATAATAGTCAGCAAAAAGTGTCTCTTGATTTTCCATAAGGAGCTTCATTTTGTGATCTTTTCTTGCCTTATCATTCTTTATTGTATTTGAATTCCCTCTGAACAGCAGGAGGCAGCTTCTAATGCCTCTCCATTTGTTTGGAGTAGACTGTTCAACTCTCCTGCCATTGTTGGGCTAAAGGGCTTTGACATTCTCACTTGACAGGTCAGGACTAATTGAAGTTGTATCAAGCTTGGCAGCCTTAATTTAGCATGCAGTCCTTATAAAGTTAATGTAATGTATTTTTCATCTTGGCTTTTGGCAATAAAATATAGCTTTAGACTAAACATTACTCACTCACAGTTCCAGGTTGGATGGTGTTTTCAGGTTTCTGTTGTTTTCCCAGAGCATTTGCTGCAGTGTTGGAATAATAAGCTTTGGTAGTTGTAAACCTTCCAGGTGATTTCGTTATTACGTCCAAAATCAGGTTGTAGGATTTGATTTGGAGTGGAGGTTATGTTGTAGAGGGTAGTATCCTGTATATGTTCCTGACAAAAAAATACAAGTTTACCTAAGTCTAAATCTATCTTTTTTTAAAACATGCTGAAAAATGCAGGAGCTCATCTGGTCATGAACTCTGTCTCTCTCTCAGCTTGTCTCTTCAGTCTGACTGGTTTTTGATTCTGATTACTGATGGTGGTAATGTTGTTAATGAGCTACGATGCTAGCGTAGCCCACATCAATAATGGTCGTACAATTTTTCGATATGGCCATAAAAACGTCTAAGAATATTGGCATAAGTAACTAGAGACAAAGATACTAGTGGGTGGAGTCATTTGTGTTGCTGTCAATGCGGTCAACCTACCAGAGAACAGTCTGAGTTGAGGGCAGGAACTGTTGGCCAATCACATGCGTCTTAAAATCATAGTAAACCCCTACCACAGAGGACGCAATAAAATGTACACCACTGCGCGCCTCCTCTTGAGGAGGCAGATGTGTGGAAAATCTCATGAAAAGCAAAGATCTTTTAGACAGCAGGTGGCAGCATTGCACTTCTGAAAAAAGGGCTGAAGGGCGTATCAAAACAATTAATATGGGCGTGGCTATGTGGTGCAATGGGCGTAACTTGACGTTGCTCAGGATGTTTTGAAGCTTTCTCGAGGGTTACAGAAAATACTAGTAGTGGTCATATAAGGATTTGTGGCTTGTTGGCCTGAATTAAGACATGAAGAAATACAGAGAACGATGGAGAGCAAATTCTGCATTTTGACCGACACAGAAGACCTCAGAACCCTAATTTCAAGTACCGAAAATAATCAGCAAATTGAAAGGTAACGCGTTAGCTAGCTAGCTAAATTTCATTGGCGGGGCTAGCTTGCTAGGCTAGCAAACCAATAACTACATTTATTGCCAAACAGTAGATTAACCGATATCAACAGTATTCAATATTGCATCGACAACTAAACGCATCAACACTAGGTTTTAGAAGGTTGCACTTAGCTAGGTAGCTAACTATCTAACTAGCTATTTTCATAGCTAGCTAGCGTCAATACTAGCTAGTTACAATGGAGGTACTTAATTAACAAGTTTAATGGTCTGTAAACTAACGTCAGCTGGCGTATACCATGGTGTGTGTTGCAGTTTGTGTGCAAGAGCATTAATTATAGCTAACTAACGTTAGCTGCCATGTTCATCTTCTATTTAATTTATCAAATTATGTTGACTACAATAACAATGCTGACTAAAAACTGATAAAATACATTTTTTTATGTATAATGTAACTGGCTGTATTTATTCCTCGTGTTATTTTTCTATTTGTCTTTTTTATTCTCTGCACTGTAAGCATTTCACTGTTAGTCTACACCTGTTGTTTACGAACCATGTAGCATAAGATTTGATGTAATTTACCTGGGATTGCATTGCAAATGTGCATCAGACAGTTTGCTTGCCAACGTTTACAAGGTGATCCCTGGACTCTGGTTTGAGGGATGTTTTGCAGTACACTCATTTGTACTTTAATGAATTAGGCATTTAGTAAATTATGAATACATTCCTTCATCAAGACCATACAGGAAAACCCTTATTAGTCAGAAGGAAGATTTAGGATTGAGGATATAAGCTGAGCCTAGCTCTGTTTAAAATCAACTTCACTCACCGCTTAGCCTAGGAGAATGATAACTTGTACCTTCATGTTGTCTCCTTAGGACAAAGACTTTGTTTGAGGAGATCCGTGCATCCATCAACAACAATGAAGAAGAGGACCGCTCCTTTTGGAGGCCTGTGCTCCCATGGGGGGGTGTCTACACCATCAGGGCGGGGAGGAGGGCCATCTCATGCACGCCTCTGTATGTTAAGATAAGCCTAAAGAACACCTGCACAATTGACGGGTTCCTCATGATCCTCTATATAATACTGAGAGACAACCATAGCTTTCCCCGAGAGGTGGGCATCTTTCTGGGCAGGCAGTTTGTAGAGCATTTCCTCTACCTGATGGACTCTTATGACTACACCACCGTTAAGATGCTGTGGATCTGGGACAGGATGTCCAAAAGGCAGTACCGCTCAGTGATCCACCATGCAGCATTGGAGATTGACCTGTTTGGTAACGAACATGAGAACTTCACCAAGAACTTAGAGACAATGCTGTCCACTATGCAGGAGAGCCTATGCACCAACTGGAGCTGTCCTGCTCGCTTCCAGGAGTTCTTACAGAGAACCATCAACATCAAGTAAGAGAGGCAGAGGCTGTAAGTCAAAGTCTGATAGCTGGTCAGTGTGGGAGGATTTTATTTTTTCCGTATCTCCCAGAGTTTCTGATCAGAGAACAGTGATCCTCCATTAGTATATAAATGAATAGTTAGTTACTACAAATAAAGTATGAACTCAATTAGTTCAGTGGGGTGAACTGGACTATGTCCAAATGGGAGGGCCTTCCCCGTTTCTATTGCTGGCTTTGCTAATTCTTCTGGACAGCTGGTCTACACTTCTGTCTTCAAGAATCTTTTATTTCTCCCCCTTGACTCGCTGCTTGACTAAAATAAGGCCCAGCTGTCTATAATGCTCACAGCAGGGTTGTGCTCAATTCAGAATTGACTCCCATTCAACTCATGAGTTGAAATTGAATTGGCCACACCCCACATGTTGAGTTTGAGTGGCAGGAAGTAGAATGTTTAATTCTGTGCAATTCAAAGAAATTCCACACAGTCATAGAACATAAGAGTTTAATTGAATCTGGCAGGTGGGTTGTTCCACTTCAAAAAGCACATAAAAGATTTTGACACCTACCATCTTCGATTGTTCTGAAATGGTTTGTAGTTAGAAACAGATAAGATAAGCATTTCTGCAACATTTTGTTGATTGCACCCAAATTGGCCATTTCAATTTATAGGATTTATATAGTATTCAATAAATATAGTACCTACCGTTCGATTTGCACAAAAACCTCTTCTTAACAATGATTACAATGTGAGGAATCCAAGTAATTGGTCAAAGGCCAGTATCCGTTCTCTGTTTGAAGAGTTGTATGAAGCTGCGACCTTGGAGTGTTCTTTCATACCATGTAATATATTCTTTGTGATTTAAAAAAAAAATGTTATCAATTGTTTCATCAATATTTTATATGAATGTATATAACGACATGCTTGATGTTTTATATACAAGATGTATATTTGTATAGACTACACATAATATACTCTGAGTGTAAGTGTACAAAACATTAGAAACACCTGTTCTTTCCATTAGACTGACCATTAGACTGACCAGGTGAATCCAGCTGAAAGCTATGAACCCTTATTGATGTCACTTGTTGTATCTACTTCAATGAAGGGAAGGAGACAGGTTAAAGGTATTCTTCACGATTTTGGCAGATGCCTTTAGGCTAGTAGATACCCATAGACTTCCAGGCATTGTGCTAATGCTAGTTAGCATTGGCTCGCAAAACTACCTCTAACTTCCTTCATACTGGACACAGAGACACAAAAATGGTATCCACGAGTTCATCTGACTCTGGGGAATTAAATAAAGGACATCTGCCAAAATTCCAAAGGGTTTTTCACTCAACAGTTTCCTGTGTGTATAAAGAATGGTCCACCACCTAAAGGACATCTAGCCAACTTGACACAACTGTGGGAAGCATTGAGGTCAATATGGGCCAGCATCCCTGTGGAACACTTTCGTGGAGTCCATGCCCCAACAAATTAATTCTGTTCTGGTGGCAAAAGGGTGTACAACTCAATATTAGGAAGGTGTTCCTAATGTTTATACACTCAGTGTTGAATAGAAGAGGCATTTGAATTTCACGAAATTCAATTATATTGCAATTCTGTATCCTGTTTACTACTTGAATTGGAAAGAATTGAGCATAATCCTGGCTCACAGTATAAAATATTGAAGAGAGCAGTTGGTTTCTAAACTGCTCTGGTTCAATCTCTGCCAGAGCCTTATAAAGGTATGTTTACCCACGGTTGGCTGTATTTAGACAGTGGACTATACCTATTACCGAATCCCAACTATTTCAGTTGATTTCATAGGTTCTTTTCTTTCTGGTGGAGATTAAAATTATGAATTAGGTTTGTGTAAATGCATCTATGTAGCCTGATACTGGTGATGGTTAGAGTTAACCCTAACTACATGGTGTTCAGAGTTCAACTTCTTAACCTTGTTCTTGTTTCCCAGTCCTCCTCATGAGCTGCCCCATAGAGATCCCATTCAGTCAGCGGTGGAGGAGTTCTTCTGTCCCAAAATCATTCTCTGCAAAGAACTGGGGTGAGACAACTTGAATGTTGAACCATCATATCCTATAATCTCTCCTGGTCTTTTCTATGATGCTGACTGATTTCCTGTCTGTTCTGCAGGTGTAATGGGTTGAGGGAGTTCTCTCAGAGGGTCTTCTGCCATGGCCCACCTCCTTTTGTCATTCTCAACATGCAGCTATGGAAGTCTGAGGAGCTGTCCTACGTTCCTTACCATCTGGCTCTGTCCCAACACAGGTAAGGAAACCATGTAGAGCAGGAGGACTCCGATCCCAGCCTCATTGTCTGATGCTGTTCTTTTTCTCCCTGGATGTTCATTTAATGTCAATATTGCCCGTCTGTTTTTTTTTATTTTGTTGAAACAGTAACATCCTTGCCTGTACTTTGCTATTTTCATTGATTTCATTAAGCTTTTTCTGGTAACCGAGACTGGTTTTTAACATGCTAAAAAATACAACCGTCTCTGCTTTTCAATAGGTACTCACTGGAAGGCGCCACACTCTTCAACAAGGAGGAGCATCACTACTCTGCAGCCTTCCAGATAGACGGCTACTGGATGCACTATGACGGGCTGAGGAGCGACAATCTGATCCTGTTAAACAAGCCCCCTGAACTCCTGCTGCTCTCTTCCCTTGTCTACATCCGTGCCTCAGACAAATGAGGTGCACAAAGGTAACCAAACAGGGATGGGGTCAGATCCATTTTTCATGACTTACTTGAATTAAAATTCTCCTGAATAGAATTGAATTAACCCCAACTTTGTCACCAGGGTCCTGACGGGACACAGAAGGAAGGAGGGAGACACTCGACAGCACTAATAGAAAGGAATCTTTAGAAAATTGCTCACCCTACACTTACACCTTCCTGTCTTTTTGTTGCCCTTAATTCACAGAAAAATAACCCTTTACCTTACATTTAGTTAATCATGGTTTTGTCTTCCATTCCTCAGTGAGAACTTACCATAACTTTTTTTTTAGCACCACATCCTATTTTAATGACATGTCAACAACTTCCTTGTTGTTTTATACTTTTAAGATTATTTTTCAAAATGATGTGCTCTATTTTGTCTTACTGTTGCCTCTGAAACGCTGTGTGCAAAGTGATAAGTGCGTCTTCTCTTTGGGCATGCTTGGAATCCAAGAATTTATGTATGAACTATAGTAGTTCTGGGCAGGTATGCATATTGAAGAATGAACTCAAACTTAAATAGTTTTACTGCGTAAATGTTTGTTTAAAAGTTTGCTTGCAGTGTGTTCTCTTGGGTGGCGTGGCATTCAGAGAAGCAAATTCAGCTAATTCAACTTTGATGTAGACTTGTCAACTGGGTATATAAGCTAGACCAGCAAAGCTTCTGTGAGAGTTGGTACAATACTACAATCTATTTGTGCATACCAGCCATGACTTCAGATTAAACTGGTGCTTTTTTAAATACTATTTCCACTGTAGTTTGAAAACATTAGAAACTGTTTAAGTATTGCTTTGTATTTTGTGGAAATTCAATCATTATCCTTGATTTACTTGCTTGTTTTAAATTGTCCATTAAGCTTTTTTTTATTTATCCATTATTTTATCAGGTAAGTTGACTGAGAACATGTTCTCATTTACAGCAACGACCTGGGGAATAGTTACAGAGGAGAGAAGGGGGATGAATGAGCCAATTGTAAACTGGGGATTATTAGGTGACTGATGGTTTGAAGGCTGGATTGGGAATTTTAGCCAGGACACCGGGGTTGACATCCCTACTCCCACAATAAGTGCCATGGGATCTTTAATGACCTCAGTCAGATCACCCATTTAACGTCCCATCCGAAAGAGGGCACCCTACACAGGGCAGTGTCCCCGATCACTGCATTGGGATATTTTTTAGACCAGAGGAAAGACTGGCTCCTATTGGCCCTCCAACACCACTTCCAGCAGCATCTGGTCTTCCATCCAGGGACTGACCAGGACCAACCCTGCTTAGCTTCAGAAGCAAGCCAGCAGTGGTGGTATGCTGATGACTACTTGATGTCAGTGATTGTTAGAATACATGCTCCAATAATTGTATAACATCAGTTCTGTCTTAATGTCAGTAATTTCTTACAAGTACCCCAGCACAGTGACATTACAGAAGTGCTTCTTGAGTGCTCGCTTGTTTGCCTTTCATAGTAGCATATGATATCCTGCACAATTCAATAAGGTAAATTACTACATCCCAATCTAAAGATGTCAAACCTGTAGTAAATATTAGTATACAAATGTGATTTTGTAATGCATTTGATAATTTAGAAATTAACAGAGCATTGAACCATCACATTGTGCCTCTTGCCAATTTATCAGTGTACAATTTCATTCTTGACAGAAGTACATAATGAAACTCTTAGAGCAAAAATACTTGTATCTATGCTTTCATTGCTAAGTCTTTTTTTTTTCTCAATACAAATGTTTTATATGCGAACGTGTCTGTTTTCGTTGCTTGTTTGCACCATAACTAAGAAACAAGAGCCAAAGAACAGCGTACCTTTAAGGCAGGCATTTATTAATTTTAACTCGGTACGACGGCACACACAAACTGGCTAAAATGTTCAATCAAAGCATGATAACATTTTGGAAACAAAAATACTGCTTCTAAATCAAGGTTCTTGTAGTTCCAGTAATATTCCACAGGATATAGAATTCAAAATTTTCGCCTTAAGCCAGTTCTGACACTCATGGGAAATGTAAAAGAAGCAGAGATAATTTGGCTAACATTGACATCAGTTTCAAATGACTTCCTCCAGACTTGATTTTAGTATTCCCTCTGCATTCATAAGTAAAACAAGCACTTTGGTGAGTGGTGGCAAAACAAGACATGGTTAGGGCATGATAAAAGTACACTTATTTTTCTTTTAAAAAATTCACATTTAGCTATACATCCCTTCATTTTGCAGTTTCACGTTTTCAGATTCCACGTATGGTCAAAAAATGTCCCTCCACAGCGCAGTAAAGACTAAGTCTGTATACATTCATCCCTAAAATGTATGTTGTCTTCAATATCCCCAAGGATAACATCTTTCAAAATGTAGTAGTAGTATCAAATGCTTGACAATGGGATGGCAGCTGCAGACAATCATGCCTGCGTGATTTTAACTCTGTTCTGGTTCATCCTCCCAAGATGTTGTGGATGGACAAATGCCTAATTTGCCTAACATCAAGAACTGAAACAGAAAAGCCCAATTGCAAGAAAATCTAAAAGGGAAAAGACTATTCAATTAAAATGGTTAATGTAATACAGTATTAGTTCATTTTATACTATGTGCACTAAGTTATCTTAGGATGTTCCAAGGATGTCATTTCACCTATTGCAATATGTTGGATTTGCATTGATTATTCATATGAAGGACATTGAAGAAAATGAAAACCAATTCATGGTTATGTGAATTGGAGCTGTACATTCATGCAGGTTGAAATATTTTCTTCCATCCCATGGCAGCGTAAACTTTTTTTGCAATCGTAGATTAATTTAGATGTTTCCACTGTGAAATGTTAAAGCCCACCATTCCAAGATGGGGGGAAAACAGCAGCAGGTCTAACCATGAAACAACTTGTTTTAGAAATAAATTTAACATCACCTAAGATTCAACCATCAGCATTTAAAGAAGAGAAGTCAAGTGAAGAACTTGCATGCTTGTTCAGACAAGCTCTCATACTGCTGAAATGCTGACAATGGTCTCTTATTGCTAGAGCAAGAATAAACAGTCTTAAGATGTTTGGGTGGGGGGGGGGGCTTCCCTTGATCTTAATGTATTACGTCTAAGGAAGCGTTTAGAGGGTAAGAGCTAAAGAGTATAGGTAATCACAATTGACAAGTGTGTAAATGGAACACAACACTGCAGCACTGTAACTGCAAGGCTGCTCTCTGGTGAGTAACTAGATCAGATGGCTTAGAGCAAGACCCATAACAGTCAGTCTTGTGCCAATCTTACATTACATGCAAACTGGAATTTTTACTGGAATACAATCCATTTGATTGTCTGCAAACTTTCCTCAGTACATGTGAATTGACTTGCACAACATTGTTAGTGGCTCTTCAAAGATGAGAGCAAACAATGCAAAGTGGGATGGGGAAAACAGAGACAAAAGGTTTGAACGGTGGTGGTCTTTCAGACGATATAAAACATGTGATAACGTCACAGCAATATGATACGCCTGGATTTCTGAGGCTAAATTCAAAGCAAAAATAATTGTATCCACAAATGTTTTGCATTGTTTAAATTCCATGAACCTAAATTGAGACATATGTACAAATTGAAATTGCACTACTCATCAATAAGTCCGGTAAGTGCAAAGCTCCCTTTAAGTTTTCCTCATGTGCAAACATCTATAAAATGTACAATACAAGGAAACTGCTCCTACACTCTGGACCAACAGGGACTGAGTTTCTTGATCTATAGTCTCATGTTACCTGTCCTTCAGCGTGGCCCCAAGGCTACAACACCCAGACTCGGCCTGCAGCCATTAACCCAGGCGAGCGCTTTGAGCTCAGTCATGTCTCCATGCCCTTGTCTGTCTGCCATGTCTCTCTCCGAGGTCCAAATAGTTCGTGACAGTGACAATTTTGCTTGACATCGAACACAGCCCTTACTGCTCCATATCCACCCCATCCATATGACAGAATGGCAGAATGTCACACGTACTATGCATTAGCAGTGAAAATAACCCTTTTGATTCTGGCACACAGGAGAAAGTTACACCAGACTTGTGAAAGCAGGTCATCTTTTGACACTTCACAAGACTTTGTATATGCACTCTTGCCTGAGCTCCTCAGGAAGACCTTGGCCACATGTGGCTTCTCACACATGCTTCATCAGAGCAAGCAGAGAGCGGGGATGTAGGGGTCATTACATTTTAAGCATTTTGCAGACACTCTTATCCAGAACGACTTGTAGGAGCAATTAGGGTTAAGTGCCTTACTCAAGGGCACAGACATTTTTCCCCTAGTCGGCTCAAGGATTCAAACCAGTGACCTTTCGGTTACTGGCCCAACACTCTTAACCGCTAGGCTTCTTCCTAACCCATTAGAGACCAACAATCTCAGACTTTCTTTGTGAGGAAATTGGCAGTGAGCCATACAACCAGATCCACTACTTCATAATGCAGGGATAATGTTTCAGACAAACTATCAGTAAACGAATGACAGCAGTGGGGCTTGAGCATCAATCCTAAATGGATCCATAGATGGTACCTAACGAGTCCAATTTAAAAACGGGGCTCAAAGTAAAGACTGGTGGTTGAGGTATTCCAGTCACAAGCTTGCCTTCTAGCAAGACACTGCTTTATAGCATGGGGACATTTTGATGCACAACCAACATCTACAACAACACAGAAGAACAAATAAAAGAAACCTGATACATTGAGGCAACACAGACAACAGCTGAATCCTAATAGCACCAGTTAGTATTGTGTACAAACCCAGCAAGTGAAAAGCAGGACAGGATAACTTCAATACTTATGAAGAGGGATGAAGTGTGACCCTACCTCAGGAAGATGTAACAGAAGCCATAAGATGGGGATTTATCAATTGCTCTGAGGATGAAAGACAGGTGGCAAGTACTCTCAAGAGAATTCAGTGGGGTTTGTTAATCCTTCACAACCTCAACCCTTGAATCAAATACATGTATACACACACATACCATAACTAGTAACCCAGTGCAAAAAAACATTTACAGGCAATGCACTAGAGGATATATTCATATCTATACATTTCTTTTCATTTAAACTATTTACAGAGAAAAAAAGGCAGCCCTTTAAGTGAATATAAATATTCAGATCTCTCTTTGTGAAGCACTGATTTAGATGCAGACATTTCAAACTGTGAGCCGATCACCTTGCCTGAGCTTTAGTCCTGCACACAGACACAGAAGAACAATCATGCGTCTACTCACAAGCATACAGACACACTGCGCCACACACATACTTTAAAGATCTAGGGGAAGAAAAAAAAAATGGAACATGTTCTGCTCATAGCAGAAAAAAATTAAAAAATGAACAAAATAAAAAGTCTACAATTAAAAAAAGTGACAGTTTTCACCCACGGCCCTGTGAAAAGTCGTCATTGTGGTCCAGCAGCAGTCATCTCTTCACTGTGACAAGATCCATGGTGATCTGCTCCTCTCCTCCACCCAGACCCTTTCACTCTGGCCATCTGTGGTTCCCTGGTGCCAGCCGGGCTCATTCACCCAGCAACAAGCTCTCTCTCTCTGGGATCCACAGCAGTGTGGAGGCCTCCTCAGCCTGTTGGCGATGAATGGAGGGAAGAAGAAAAGAAAAAAATAGCCTTTTGTCTAAGTCTTCTTAAGGAGTCCTACCCAGGGGTGCCATGGGTCAAAGAGCAGTCATGCCAAAGTTACAGCGGCAGTACATCATGCCGCTTGAGTCCAGCCAGCTGTCTGTGATGGGGTCGTATCGCTGGACAGTGTTCAGGTAGGATGATCCCGAGTGACCCCCCACCACATAGAGATAGTTGTCCACGATCGCGGAGCCAACCCCTGGGAAGATAAATATTATAAATGGTTATTCCTGGCCATGCAATATGAATGGTCAACTTCCCAGCATCAACATAAACCTCTCCCTCACCAACTTTAAACATCTGCTATCTGAGCAGCTAACCGATTGCTGCAGCTGTACATAGTCCATCTGTAAATAGCCCACCCAATTTACCCACCTCATCCCCATACTGTTTTTATTTATTTACTTTTCTGCTCTTTTGCACACCAGTATCTCTACCTGCACATGACCATCTGATCATTTATCACTCCAGTGTTAATCTGATAAATTGTCATTACCTCCCTCATGCCTTTTGTACACAATGTATATAGACTCCTTTTTTTCTCTACTGTGTTATTGACTTGTTTATTGTTTACTCCATGTGTAACTGTGTTGTTGTCTGTTCACACTGCTATGCTTTATCTTGGCCAGGTCGCAGTTGTAAATGAGAACTTGTTCTCAACTTGCCTACCTGGTTAAATAAAGGTGAAATGAAAAATAAAAAAATAAAAGTAATTTCCCAACTCACCTGTGCGTGGTTCATTCATGGGCCGACAGGCTGTCCACTGGTTCTGGTGTGGGTCATACCTCTCAATGCTGGACAGATGAGATACCCCATTGTGTCCCCCAACCACAAATATGAACCCTAGCATGACACCCACGGCAAAATTGATCCGTTTGTCTGCCATGGGGGATACCATTTCCCAGGCATCCTTGCTGGGGTCGTACCGCTCCACACTGCACAGTAGAACAACAGAGTTAATCAATTAAACACTGTCCTTCAAGTGGCACAGTTATAGTCATACTGTACATTGACAATATCACTGTCTTTTTAAACAGGTTAGTACAGTAGCAGGAATTATAGCCATCATAAAATGACTGACTCACTTTTTCCTGTATCAAAGCCAATACAATTCACTATTGCTATTTTTTGTTCTTAGACATTATATAGCTGTGCCATTGTCATCTCAAACCAATGCAGCCCCATTTAACGAGGCCATCTATTCCAGTCCTATATTTGTCTGGCAATATCAAAGCGATGAAAACCTCGACAACGTTGTCGGAAAACTGTCAATTTGGGAATTACCTTGGAACAAATAAGTCCCCACAGCTTCCCTGTCCAAACACATTCTCCTGAGGGGTTTGGAGAGTCAAGGAAACTGTAACACATCCCTCTAGTCAACAACAGAGGTCTAACCAGCAAGACAGCACTTATTCTATGAAAGCAACTACAGTGCCCGCTGTAATTATTGGATCAATTCCTTCTTTTGGTTCTATACTTTAAAAGGTGGGATTTGAAATCAAACAATGACTATGAGGTTAAAGTGCAGACTGTCCGCTTTCATTTGAGGGTATTTTCATCCATATCAGGTGAACCATTTAGAAATTACAGCAGTCCCCCTATAATAGGGGAGCAAAAGTATTGGGACACTTGTGTATTAAAGTAGTAAAAAGTTAAGTATTTGATCCCATATTCATAGCACACAATGACTACATCAAGCGTGTGACTCTACACATTTGTTGGATGCATCTGCTGTTTTTTTGGTTGTGTTTCAGATTTCGTGCCCAATAGAAATTAATGGTAAATAATATAGTGTGTCATTTTGGAGTCACTTTTATTGTAAATAAGAATATGGTAGTATGCTATTTCTGCATCTAACTTTGTCACTCATCATTATTCAGGATTCATTCAGGATTATCTGTAGTCATGGTAGCATCCACATTCATATAGAAGTGTTTAGAAACAATAAAAGTGACTACAAAATGACAGTACATTATTTACCATTAATTTCTATTGGGCACAAAATAATCTGAAACAACCAAAATAAACAAATGCAGCATCACAGACTTGACGTAGTCATTGCGTGTTATAAATATAGGACCAAATACTAACCTTTTTAATTACACAAGTGAATTTGTCCCAATACTTTTGCGCCCCTAAAATGGGAGGGGGGCTATCTACAAAGTGCTGTAATTTCTAAAAGGTGAAAATCCCCACAAATAAAAAAGCTGACGGACTGCACTTCAACATCAGTCATTGCTCGATTTCAAATCCCATCTTTTAAAGTATACAGTCAAAAGAAGAAAAAAATGCTTCACTGTTCCAATAATTACAGAGGGCACTATATAACCATCTGAGTAGAAGACAACAAATCCTGTTTTTACAGAATATGGGTTGCACCGCAGGCTAGTAACAGAGCAGGGGGCTGAAACTCTTTGAATGGATGGATCAAAGCTTTCAAAGGTTGTGGGGTCGACCATAAATAACCTTTCTGATGTGAAAACGGTCAACGAACAAAAAGGTTGATGACAGGTTTTGAAGAAGACCTATTGGAACCCTCATGAGCAAAGCCTGTGAAAATCCATAATACCACCGCAGATTGACTAGATGAAGTGAAAACGTACCTGTTCATATGAGCGGGGCCATAGCCACCAATGGCATAGACCATGCCATCCAGCACAGCCGTGGCAAAGCAGCTGCGTGACTTGGTCATAGGTGCCACAGGCTGCCACTCCTTCACCTTGGGGACATATTTTTCTACAGACTGTAGGTAGTACTGGCCATCATAGCCCCCCAGGGCATAGAGCTCCCCAGTCAAGACCACCACCCCCAGGGTGCTGCGACACTCTGCCATGCGCTCCACTGTGGACCACGTGTTGCTGTCAGGGTCCCAGCTCTCCACTGTGCTCTCATGTCTCCGGTAGCTAATGCCCTGTCGCATGTGTGTGGCGATACCACCCACCACATACACCTTCTGGTCCAACACTGCCACTCCAAACTCATAGCGGGGCACACTAAGAGGGGCAAGCCCAATCCATGAATCAGTTTGAGGGAAGTACATTTCCATGCTACGAGAGAAAGAAATAAGTTACATTTGTTCAATTTCTTTCTAATTCACATGAAACAAATTGAGAAACTACATATTAAAAAAATAAAAAGGGGGGGGGGGGGTTGACAAACAGTTTTGAATGATTCTGTTTGGGGCTCAGCATTACCTCTCGAGGGTGGCAAAGAGTCCAGCCTTGCCTCCCACAGCAAGAAGAACTTTGGCAGCACAGCGTGGCCTTGTGGACAACACCGTCTGGTAGGAGAGCCGGTGCTCAGGCATGAAATGGTATTTGAGGGCCTCATTGAGGAGGTGCTTGCAGGCGTGGTCATCCCGGATAAGGTGGTTGGCCTCGTAGAGGCGGGTGAGGAACTTAACGCTGAGGAAAGGCAAACGGACGCAGTGCAGTAGCTGAGCTAGGTGCTGCTGCCGCTCAGTCACATCGTACTTGATCCACGACTCCAGGGCGTAGAACACAGTCTCTTCCGTTACCACCTTCAGACAGTCATTTGACACTATTTCATCCAATTCCGCCCGTGTCAGCTCAAAGAACTCCTCTGTCAGGCACACCTCTTCAAAATTCTGACAGATGAATTTCGTGGCAGCCAGGCAGAGATCATGGCAGCCATAGGTCTCAGCGAAGCGTGAGATGCCTATACAGTTCCCAGCATCTAGCTGACTCTCCAAGAAGGAGCAGCACTCCTTCAGCACCAGCTTGACCTGGAGCAGGTTAGCAGCTGGCAATAGGGACTCCACTCTTTCCTGTGAGATGAATACCGTGCCAGTGTAGGCATACTCAACGATTGCCTACAGGAGGAGAAATAAAAAACACAATCATGCTATTAAAGAGCCAGACAAAGTGTGCTTTTAGGAAACACAGTGAAATCTTCCAAATGATGACAGTGAGCTTAAATGACGATTACCTGTAGCGCAGCCTCGTCAATGCACTGGAACTCCACCTCGGAGGTCTCCTTCTCTGACAGGTTGCCCGTGAACATGGCCTTGAAATAGGGGCTGATGCTCGCCAGCACCACTTTGTGGGCATGGATCTTGCATTCACCCACGCGCAGCACAATGTCACACAGCTCATGGTCCTGCCGCAACAGCTGGAGGCCTTGCAACAGCTGCTCAGAGTGGGGCCGTGTCAGACTGGCAAGCATATAGGACTGGGCCTGCTGGTCCATCTTTGAAAATAAAACGCACAACATTACCATGCTGTCAAATGTAAGGGACACATACAGTTTAAAAATACATTGTTGCAGCATAATCTCCATGTAAAGTTGCAGGACAAGCCTGATAACAGCATCAATTTCAAGAAACCAAAATACAGAACTATAGACAAGTGGAGGAGGAAACTCAAGACAACAATTCCCTCTCCAGGTCAAATCTAAGGGAAGGACTGAATTGACTTGCAGTATCTAGCAAGGTAAACACGTGAGCCACCTAAGTCATGCCAATATGATTTATGCTATAGTTAAGTACATCATACAATATGCAGTGCACAGCATACAATATATCTGAGTGTGTGTCTACAAGTTTCATCGTATCATATCAGGGATGCGAATTAGCTAAATCTGATGAGTAGGGAATGTCATTAAAAAAATGGCCTGGTGAAAGATGACACTGCAACTGAAAATCTAAGCAGCCTTTTATTTATTTTTACACAACGGTGAAAAATATGTATATCAACAAGAATTCAGTTTGCCTTGATAATCCTTTAGTAAAGACGTGTTCTTTCACAGTTGAATGCGTACAGTTTAGCTCCCTTAAAGCGCAAGAGTTGAGCAAGTTTCATCTAGCTAGCTAGTTATCTGGCAACTAGCTAATAATAACCCCAGTTACTAAATAATATTCAAATGTAAGATGTAGCTATGGCAGAGTTCTAAAACCTGTCAAACATTGCAATCTAGATACGGTAGTATATTTGGCTAAGCTAGTAGCTTTGCATCTTCAAAGCATATTTCGACAAAGCTTGAGCGACGCCTCAAAACCGCAAGGCTCCGTTAGCTAGCTGTCAAATGTTGTCAGCAAACTAGCTAGTCTACCATTGCTTAGCTGTAACTAAACTGAGCGAGCAAGCTTGCTAACAGTTTAGCACAACAACAGCATCTATTTGCCAAATATCGGTGCTCCAATCCTTTCAAAACTTGTCGAGGACCTGTAATAAATACCAATGTAAAATATTAACATTACATTTCTCAAGGGTAACGTCATCTGTTTAGCGACTAGCAAAAGGTGTATAATGAACCCTACTAGTTTAGTTAGCTAATCTGGATAGTATCAGTAGCTGCCTTCGCGACGTCGGCCCATTTAGCATAAATAGCAACAGCCTTGCAAGCCACAACATTACTGTTCTGATTTTTCAGACTAGCTGATGAATATTGCTTGTATTTTATAATATTGCTAGTAATAATGCGTAGCCTGCAATAACCGGGCTATCGGATGTACGAGGGGTTTGAGGCATCGTGTGAGAAATTAATTTAGCTAGCAACAAGGGTGTTATTTCCAATGCATTACCACGAAGCCAGTACACTGTTGCTGCTCAAATAAAAACAGTACTAATCAAGCTAAACATTGATCTCCAGCTTGTTGAGTGATATATATTGTAACGTGTGATAGCTACTAGCTAAATATATATATATTTTTTTATCAACACTATGCAAGCTAGACAAACCTGTGTTGAGCGTCAAATGAGCCGACAAAATCTGTTTTATTGCAGCAGCGGAGTATAATCCAGAAACCGCAGGAACCCCAGCGTCTGTCAGGAAAACAAAAACCAAACACTTTATGCTGCGTAACTTTTAGGAGCAAGCAGTGTACTTCTAAAGGAATGGTATATTTGTAGCTATTTTGCACACATTGCCACTGATAATCTTTTTTTATACACAACCATAGTACATCATACAAGTTAGAACGGAAAGAAGGCAACAACCAACTAGGAGTCATTAAAATAAAATACAAATATCAACATAAAAAAATCCCAATTTTAATTTGGTATGATGAAATATTGTAATATTTTGTCAATTCGCTAAATTGACAAATGTACAGTAGCTTTATGGTAGAAGTTGCACTCCCTCTGTTTCCCAGCAGAGGTGCCCAGCAAATCAATATATGAGGCTCTGCTGGTATCAGCATAGTCATTAGAAGGTCTACAATATCACAATTAGTCATTTATAAACTTATTTGAACAAGAATAGTTATGATATACAGTGCCATGGGAAAGTATTCAGACCCTTTGACATTTTCCATATATATATTTTTTTTTTTTCTTAACCAGGCAAGTCAGGTAAATTCTTATTTACAAAGATGGTCTACCCCCGCCAAACCCTAACCCAGACGACGCATGGGGGGGCCAACCTATGGGACTCCCAATCACGGCCGGTTGTGATACGTGGAATCAAACCAGAGTCTGTAGTGACACCTCTAGCACTGAGATGCAGTGCCTTAGACCACCACACCACTCGGGAACCCATGTTAGAGCCTTATTCTATGGATTAAATAAATAAAATATCCTCATCAATCTACACACAATTCCCCTTAATGACAAAGCAAAAAAAGTTTTTTAGAAATATTAGCAAATTTACCTGTGGTAAACAAAATTGATTGAACATGATTTGTAAAGGCATACACCTGTCTATATAATGTCCCACAGTTGACTGTGCATGTCAGAGCAAAAAAACAAGCCACGAGATCGAAGGAATTGTCCGTAGAGCTCCGAGAGAGGATTGTGTCGAGGCACAGATCTGGAGAAGGTTACCAAACGTTTCTGCAGCATTGAAGGTCCCCAAGAACACAGTGGCTTCCATCATGCTTAAATGGAAGAAGTTTGGAACCACCAAGTCCCTTCCTAGAGCTCGCTGCCAGGCCAAACTGAGCAATCGGGGGAGAAGGGCCTTGGTCAGGGTGGTGACCAAGAACCCGATGGTCACTCTGACAAAGCTCCAGAGTTCCTCTGTGGGAGAACCTTCCAGAAGGACAACCATCTCTGCAGCAGTCCACCAATCAGGCCTTTATGGTAGAGTGGCCAGACAGAAGCCACTCCTCAGTAACCTGAAAATAGCTGTGCAGCAAGCTCCCCATCCAACCTGACAGAGCTTGAGAGGATGTACAGAGAAGAATGGGAGAAACTCCACAAATAGAGGTATGCCATGTTTGCAGCGTCATATCCATGAATAACCAAGGCTGTAATCGCTGCCATAGGTGCTTCAACAATGTACTGAGTAAAGGGTTTGAATACTTACAGTTGAAGTCGGAAGATTACATACACCTTAGCCAAATACATTTAAATCCAGTTTGAACACTAGGCCGGCTGCGGTGTTCTGGATAAGTTGCAGGGGTTTCATGGCACAAGTGCGGAACCCAGCCAACAAAGAGTTGCAGTAGTCCAGACGAAGGAATCCAAGTGCCTTGATTAGGACCTGCCCGCTTCCTGTGTGAGGAAAGGTCATACTCAATGGATTTTGTAGAGCATGAATCTGCAAGAGCGAGTCACTGCTTTGATGTTTGCAGAGAACGACAGGATTCTTTGTACAATGGAAGGGGGACATCATGGAGTTGTCAACCGTGATGGAGAGGGCAGGCCTTCACGGGAGGAAGAGAAGCTCTGTCTAGTTGAGGTTGAGCTTGAGGTGGTGGGCCAACATCCAAGCTAAGATGTCTGCCAGGCACACAGAGATTTTTAAAAATATATATTTGACCTTTATTTAACTAGGCAAGTCAGTTAAGAACAAATTCTTATTTTCAATGACGGCCTAGGAACAGTGGGTTAACTGCCTGTTCAGGGAGCTGGACATCACTAGCCGCAGAATTTCATCTGAAACTTTTTTTCAAAGTGGTTGACAAAGTCAGTCACAAAGAGGGAGTAGGGACGGGGAAAAGAGTTTCCCAGGGTTGGACCAGTAGTTTGAAATGTAGATTGATAGAAAGCAGCTTTAGCAGTGGATACAGAGGAAGAGAAGGCAGAGAGGAGGGAGTGGATGGATTATAGATCCTCCGGAAGTTGAATTTTGTCTCCATTTTTGCTCAGCTGCCTGCAGCCCTGTTCTGTGGGCATGCAGTGTCACTCAGCCACAGAGCAGGTGGGGAGGGGACAGTAATAGTCAAAGGATGTGGAAAGGGAGGAGAGTAGGGTAGAAGAGACAGAGACAGGAGGAAAAATTAAAGCAGAAGGTATAGATTATAGGATAGAAGAGGAGAGAGTAGTGGGAGAGAGAGAGAGCAAAGATTGTGACGATACCTGCCCATCTGGGTAGGGGCTGGGTGGGTAGCGTTGAAGGAGAGAGGTAGAGAAAAGGAAACAAAGTAGTGATCGCAGTAAGATTGCAGCAAGATTAGTAGACAAACAGCCTCTAGTAAAGATGAGGTCAAGTGCATTGCCTGCCTTGAGTGGGAGGGGACTGGGAAAGGGTGAGGTCAAAAGAGGAAAGGAAAGAAAGAGGTGGAAAGAAATTAATCCAAGTCAGGCGTCGGGAGGTTGAAATCACCCAGTATAATGACTGGTGAGCCATAGTCAGGAAATTAGCTTATCAAGGTGTCAAGCTAGAGTATATAAATTGTTGAAAGATCAGTGTACATATGTTATATATAAATAATGTGTTTAATACACTTGGCTATTTGTTCATGTAGTGTGAAATACAAAGATATCACTGTACACTGATAGTTTTTAAAAAACACATGGGCAGCACCATTGCGTAGGACTTCCTATGGATTAAGGATTGATCACATATTTCCATCCAGGTCATCAGGAGGGATCAGCCAATGAGTTATAATCATGAGCAAACGTTCCATAACTGCAGGTGGCGGTAAATCTAGTGGTGAACGACTCCAACTCCTGCCATCAGAGTTGTTGGAGTCAACCCTCTTGTAGTGGAAGAATGAGAGAAGGTGATAATCACAACTAGCAACTAGCAACTGGCAGTCTCATGGAAGTCACGCCAGGAGAGGTGTGACGACTAATGAAACTTGAATTGATGAAATGAACCTTAGTGTGAATTAAAATATCATATTTGGATTGTTTTAATAGTTTATAAAGAGCTATGAATTCTGATATGTTTCATTGAACTGTAAGTGCTATGGATTTATTGTTACAGGGAAACTGTATTATTCTGTTTGTCGGATGGCGGATAGTTCAAAGAGGAGCGACACGGGTATGCTCTTATCATACAGTGTTGAGGTGTGATTATTAGATTAGAGCAGTGGTTCCCAAACTTTTTATAGTCCCGTACTCCTTCAAACATTCAACCTCCAGCTGCGTACCCCATCTAAGCACCAGGGTCAACGCACTCTCAAATTTCCACACACAAGCTATACGATACAGTTATTAAACATACGAATAAGTGTTACATGGTTGCTGCCCATTAACAAAGTTAACCGTTTTCACTGTAGTGTCCAAAACGTCTTTCAAGCTCTTCAGGCATTCTCTAGGCATCAAGAGCCTCTCGGTGGATGCTGCAGTGTACCCAAGTGGAGTCGGGAGCAACTGCTTGCAAGCGCGTTACCACTCCACTATGTCTCCCTCATGTGGGCCGTTAGTGGAATTCCTGACAGAAAGTAACGGTTAATGTAATTGGATGTTAATTATTTGACTAGGCTACCTGTATTTAACATTGTGTTGTTATTTCGCTGAACACTAGTTAAATTTTATTTTTGGCAGTGAAACGAGGCTACCTCACCCAAATATATAGCCCCGTTGGAGAATATAAATAGACTGTTTGAAAATGTGAAGGATAAAAAAAAAAAAATGTGAATCACATTTTTATTTGGCGTACCCCCGATGGCAGTTTGGGAATACCTGTAGAGAATGCTGGTGAAGTTGTATGCATTTTGTTTTAATGTTTTGGGCCATGCAAGGTTATATTAATTAGACGATAGGAGATATTTGGCGCTCTTGGAAGAAAAAAAGCTGGGCTTAAACCTAGATCATGGAGTCATTGGTAAACCGATCTCCTGACGTAATTTTGTATGTCATAGTGATTCATTTTATATGCTGTTAAGAATTAGGATATTTTGTATTATATTTATTGTGAAGATTTTTGGTATGTACCATTTGTTAATTGTAATATTTTTGCGTAACTGTAATACATCTGATTACTTTTAAATGGATATGAACCGTAGCCCTCACATTTCTGAGTAATATTCCTTGAATTATTATTTGATATGTCTAATGGTTAATATTATTGACAATATACATAGTGTCACGCCTTGGTCATTGTATCTTGTGTTTTTGTTATATGTTTGGGTAGGCCAGGGTGTGACATGGGTTTATATGTTGTATTTCGTATTGGGGTTTGTATTAATTGGGAGTGTGTATTATTAGGGGTGTGTCTAGTTAGGCTTGGCTGCCTGAGGCGATTCCTAATTGGAGTCAGCTGATTCTCGTTGTCTCGGATTGGGAACCGTATTTAGGCAGCCTGAGTGCGCGTTGTATTTCGTGGGTGATTGTACCTGTCTTAGTGTTAGTCACCAGATAGGCTGTATGAGTTTCATTCATTCATTCGTTTGTTGTTTTCTTCTTCCGTTATTTCATGTACCGTATTAGCTTCATTAAAAGTCATGAGTAACCTACACGCTGCATTTCGGTCTGACTTACTTCAAACAACAGACGAATATCATTACACATAGCATATATACTCGGTCTCTAATTGTGCATCTCTGAGTTAAAGTTAAGTCAATCATTTAATGCTAATACGTAGATTGCAAGATATTAACTCCTTGCACCTCAGCCACTTAATAATTGCATAAGGGTAAACATAGACTCTAGCATTTTATAGTATTCCGAGTGGTGACGCAAGGCTCGCAACCTTGGCTATACCCACTGATTACGATTATGGGTCTATAGCGTTCACATAATACTGGAGTCAGATTGATAAATTTAGTTTATTATTCAATGTAATTTTTACACATCTACATATTGGAGACCTCTCATCCTCAGTCGATGGGGATTTCCACCACCCTACATAATGGTTGGATAATTTCCACCAAACTGAATGGAGACTCATCCAGTTGATGGCTGACCAAAACAAGCCTAAATTAGATACAGCAGAAATATCAGTGTGATGAGTCACTAATAAACTAGTGGATTGAGCGGTTTGACAATATCCACTAACCAAAATATTCAAGGCTAATCCGTAGCCTACGCCAGCCTAGCTTTCTACGGTAAATTTTTCATTGGCACCATTTGTAATATTTTATTTTTTACACCAAAAACAAACATACATTTACAATGTACAAACGCACACAAACAACAACTACATACAGTGCCAACAGAAAGTATTTATACCCCTTGACTTATTCCACACTTTGTTGTGTTACAGCCTGAACTCAAAATATATGAAAAAGCTTTTTTTCTCACCAATTTACACACAATACCCCATAATATAAAAGTACTCCATAATATAAAAGTACTCCATGCTCACAGCTACAGTTGAAGTCGGAAGTTTACATCCACCTTAGCCAAATACATTTAAACTCAGTTTTTCACAATTCCTGACATTTAATCCAAGTAAAAATTCCCTGTGTTAGGATCACCACTTTATTTTAAGAATGGGAAATGTCAGAATAATAGAGAGAATGATTTATTTCAGCTTTTATTTCTTTCAACACATTCCCAGTGGGTCAGAAGTTTACATACACTCAATGTATTTGGAAGCATTGCATTTAAATTGTTTAACTTGGGTCAAACTGTTCGGGTAGCCTTCCACAAGCTTCCCACAATAAGCTGGGTGAATTTTGACCCATTCCGCCTGACAGAACTGGTGTAACTGAGTCAGGTTTGTAAGGCCTCCTTGCTCGCACATGCTTTTTCAGTTCTGCCCACAAATGTTCTATAGGATTGAGATCAGGGCTTTGTGATGGCCACTCCAATACCTTTACTTTGTTGTCCTTAAGCCATTTTGCCACAACTTTGGAAGTATGCTTGGGTCATTGTCCATTTGGAAGACCCATTTGCGACCAAGCTTTAACTTCCTCACTGAGGTTTTGAGATGTTGCTTCAATATAGGTGCATAATTTCCCTTCATCATGATGTCATCTATTTTGTGAAGTACACCAGTCCCTCCTGCAGCAAAGGACGTCCACAACATGATGCTGCCACCCCCGTGCTTTACGGTTGGGTTGGTGTTCTTCGGCTTGCAAGAATCCCCATTTTTCCTCCAAACATAATGATGGTCATTATGGCCAAACAGTTCTCTTTATGTTTCATCAGACCAGAGGACATTTTTCCAAAAAAGTATGATCTTTGTCCCCATGTGCAGTTCCAAACCGTAGTCTGGCTTTTTTATGGCGGTTTTGGAGCAGTGGCTTCTTCCTTGCCGAGTGGCCTTTCAGATTATGTCGATATAGGACTCGTTTTACTGTGGATATTGATGATGTTGTACCTGTTTCTTCCAGCATCTTCACAAGGTCCTTTGATGTTGTTCTGGGATTGATTTCCTTTTTTCGCACCAAAGTACATTCATCTCTAGGAGACAGAACGCCTCTCCTTCCTGAGCTCTATGACGGCTGTGTGGTCCCATGGTGCCTCTTTGGGATAGGTGGGACGCAAATGTCTCAACTGGCCAATTGTCAGGGAAAATGCAGAGCGCCAGATTCAAATAAAATACTATAAAATTCAAACTTTCATTAAATAACACATGTAAGATACTCAATTAAAGCTACACTCATTGTGAATCCAGCCAACATGTCAGATTTTAAAAATGCTTTTCGGTGAAAGCATAAAAAGCTATTATCTGATGATAGTACCAGCAGTAAACAAAGGGGTTAGCTTATTTCAACCCTGCAGGCGCTACACAAAACGCAGAAATAAAATATAAAACATACATTACCTTTGATGAGCTTCTTTTGTTGGCACTCCAATATGTCCCATAAACATCACAATTGGTCCTTTTGTTCGATTAATTCCGTCCATATATATCCAAAATGTCCATTTATAAAGCGCATTTGATCGAGAAAAAAACAGCTTACAAAAAACACAACCCCACTACAAAATATTTCAAAAGTTGCCTATAAACTTTGCCAAAATATTTCAAACTACTTTTGTAATACAACTTTAGGTATTTTTAAACGTTAATAATCGATCTAATTGTAGACGGGGCAATCTGTTTTCAATACAGGAAGAAAACAAACCAGCGTTACTTTTCACGTCTTGCGCAACTCACAAAAGTGTTACCCAGTTCCTAGTTGGCCTACTTCTTTATTGCACAAAGGAAAAACCTCAACCAAATTCCAGAAACTGGTGACATCCAGTGGAAGCGGTAGGAACTGACAACAGGTTCTTAAGAACCTTGGCAATGACAACTCAGGGAACAGAGGGGGGAAGAAAAATTCTGAACAGTTAGTCCTCGGGTTTTGCCTGCTACATAAGTTCTGTTATACTCACAGACATGATTCAAACAGTTTTAGAAACTTCAGAGTGTCTTCTATCCAAATCTATGAATGATATGCATATCTTATATGCGTGGCATGAGTAGCAGGAAGTTGAAATTGGGCACGCTATTTATCCAAAAGTGAAAATTCTTCCCCCTAGCCCCAAGAGGTTTTAATACATGTGTACTATTGTTTGTACAAATGAACGTGGTAGCTTCAGGCATTTGGAAATTGCTCCCAAGGATGAACCAGACTTGTGGAGGTCTACCATTTTTTTCCTGAGGTCTTGGCTAATTTCTTTTGATTTCCCATGATGTCAAGCAATGATGTCAAGCAAAGAGTTTGAAGGTAGTCCTTGAAATACATCCACAGGTACACCTCCAATTGACTCAAATTATGTAAATTAGCCTACCAGAAGCTTCTAAAGCCATGACATAATTTTCTGGAATTTTCCAAGCTGTTTAAAGGCACAGTCAACTTAGTGTACGTAAACTTCTGAACCAGTGGAATTGTGATACAGTGAATTATAAGTGAAATAATCTGTCTGTAAACAATTGTTGGAATAATTACTTGTCATGCACAAAGTAGATGTCCTAACCGACTTCCCAAAACTATAGTTTGTTCACAAGAAATTTGTGGAGTGGTTGAAAAACTAGTTTATGACTCCAACCTAAGTGTATGTAAACTTCCGACTTCAACTGTTCATTCCTAGTGCCTGCATTATTGTTTGCCACATGGCCTTAAATTGTACCAATTCGTTTTTCTCTGTCACCCATGCTATTTCAATAATTAAATAATAAATCATTTGATTTTTCCATTGTGTTAATGATAGTGGATTAATTGATTTTCAATTTCTAACACAAGTTTGTTTTGTTGACACCCATTTAATTAGCCCCAAGATAACCTTGTTAAATTTAGTTCATTCTCTTAAATTGATGACTGTTCTCTCATTAGCTGGGAATGTTGTTTGAAATGTACAATACAACATACTTGATATGGTTATCAACTTGCATACCCCTAAAATGTTTTAATAAAGTTGTGCAGGGTGTACTATTAGCATGCTAACACTCATTAAGACAGACTAGGATAACAAGTATCATAGCTAGCCATCACTAGCCTTTACTGGTTGAAGTTGAAGTAACTTCTGAGTGTAATATTGTTGACTGATGACTATAATATATATCATTTACAACATTTGGACGAAAGCTATATGAAGACATCCAAACTATAAAAATAACACATATGGAATCATGTAGTAACAAATAAAGTGTTAAACAATATTTAAGATTTTAGATTCTTCAAAGTAGCCAACCTTTCTCTTGATGACAGCTTTGCAGACTCTTAGCATTCTCTCAATCAGCCTCATGAGGTTGTCACCTGGAATACATTTCAATTAACAGGTGTGCCTTGTTAAGTTAATTTGTGGATTTCCTTTCCTTCTTAAGCCAATCAGTTATGTTGTGACAAGGTAGGGTTGGTATACAGAAGATGGCAAGAATAGCGCAAATAAGCAAAGAAAAACGGCAGTCTAGCATTACTTTAAGACATGAAGGTCAGTCAATCCGGAACATTTCAAGAACTTTGATAGTTTCTTCAAGTGCAGTTGCAAAAGCCATCAAGCTCTATGATGAAACTGGCTCTCATGAGGACCGCCACAGGGAAGGAAGACCCAGAGTTACCTCTGCTGCAGAGGATAAGTTCATTAGAGTTACCAGCCTCAGAAATTGCATCCCAAATAAATGCTTCAAAGTTCAAGTAACAGACACATCTCAACATCAACTGTTCAGAATCAGTGTGAATCAGGCCTTCATGGTCGAATTGCTGCAAAGAAGCCACTACTAAAGGACACCAATAAGAAGGCCAAGAAACACAAGCAAAGGACATTAGACCGGTGGAAATTTGTAATTTTGTCTGAAGAGTCAAAATATGAGTTTTTTTAGTTTCAACCACAGTATCTTTGTGAGACGCCGAGTGGGTGAATGGATGTTCTCCGCATGTGTGGTTCCCACTGTGAAGCATGGAGGAGGAGGTGTGATGGTGTGGGGGTGCTTTGCAGGTGACACTGTCAGTGATTTATTTAGAATTCAAGGTACACTTAACCAGTATGGCTACCACAGCATTCTGCAGTAATACGCCATCCCATCTGGTTGGACTCTCATTTGTTTTTCAACAGGACAATGACCCAACACACCTCCAGGCCATGTAAGGGCTGCTTGACCAAGAAGGGGAGTGATGGAGAGCTGCATCAGATGACCTGGCCTCCACAATTGAGATGGTTTGGGATGAGTTGGACCACAGAGTGAAGGAAAAACAGACAAGTGCTCAGCATATGTGGGAACTCCTTCAAGACTTTTGGAAAAGCATTCCAGGTGAAGCTGGCTGAGAGAATGCCAAGAGTGTGCAAAGCTGTCATCAAGGCAATTGTTTGCTACTTTGAAGTATATCAAATATATTTTGATTTGTTTAACATTTGCTATCTACATGATTCTACATGTTATTTCATCGTTTTGATGTATTCTCTATTATTCTACAATGTAGAAAATAAAGAAACCCTTGAATGAGTAGCTGTGTCCAAACTTTTGACTGGTACTATATGTGTGTGTGTTTCGTTATTGCTTGAAATCAGGCATGGATTAACTGCTTTCAAAGGTGAAAAATTGCTTCCATACCCCGCTTACGTGATTTTCGTTGAAAATGTATCTGTGTATGGACAAATGGGATAGATACAATGAGTCATCTATCATTCTCTATGTTCTCAACCTAACTATATAACTCTATACATATCCCAATGCTCAGATTAATGCAGAGTTTAAGACAACTCGGAAACCCGAGTTAAAATTTGAGCATGTTTTTTGTTGTTGTTGCATAGAGCTTCTTAAGTTCCTATTTGGTT
The DNA here is from genome assembly GCF_023373465.1 of Oncorhynchus keta. Taxonomy (NCBI): domain Eukaryota; kingdom Metazoa; phylum Chordata; class Actinopteri; order Salmoniformes; family Salmonidae; genus Oncorhynchus; species Oncorhynchus keta. Next base: position 33,185,781 of record NC_068455.1, read on the forward strand.
GATTCTGCTACTTTCCAAGTGAGACGCTCAAACTTTTTATCTTTCTATAAGATTCCAAGTCGATCATTTCACAAATCTTTTATTGGTCTCCCAAGCGGCACAGTGGTCTAAGGCACTACATCTCAGTGCAAGAGCCATAACTACAGTCCCTGGTTTGAAATCACATCTGGCTGTGATTGGGAGTCCCATAGGGCAGCGCACAATTGGCCCAGCATCGTCTGGGTTTGGCCGGGATAGGCCGTCATTGTAAATAAGAATTAGTTCTTAACTCCAATCAAAATCAATCAAATGTATTTATATAGCCCTTCGTACATCATCTGATATCTCATAGTGCTGTACAGAAACCCAGCCTAAAACCCCAAACAGCAAGCAATGCAGGTGTAGAAGCACGGTGGCTAGGAAAAACTCCAGAGAAAGGCCAAAACCTGGGAATAAACCTATAGAGGAACCAGGCTATGAGGGGTGGCCAGTCCTCTTCTGGCTGTGCCGGGTGGAGATTATAACAGATTATAACATGGCCAAGATGTTCAAATGTTCATAAATGACCAGCATGGTCAAATAATAATAATCACAGTAGTTGTCGAGGGTGCAGCAAGTCAGCACCTCAGGAGTAAATGTCAGTTGGCTTTTCATAGCCGATCATTAAAAGTATCTCTACCACTCCTGCTGTCTCTACAGAGTTGAAAACAGCAGATCTGGGACAGGTAGCACGTCCGGTGAACAGGTCAGGATTCCATAGCCGCAGGCAGAACAGTTGAAACTGGAGCAGCAGCACGGCCAGGTGGACTGGGGACAGCAAGGAGTCATCATGCTTAACTGACTTGCCTAGTTAAATAAAGGTTAAAGCTCTTATGTTTAGATAAGAATTGTATACATGTCTTGTACACCATTCCTGTGTGTGTTTAATAAAAAATATTTGAAATAAATAAAGGTTAAAGAAATAATAATGGTCAAACATGGGCATAACCAGAGTATCTGTACACAAATAATACTGTTCCTGATAGCATGGCTTCCTCTCCAGGCAGGGCCCAGCAAGTGGTAATGGCAGGTGGAAGATGGTGGAGATCTGAATCCACTGCACCTACATCTTGGCACTCCCCTCACCATTGTAAAAACATATTTTGGAAGATATAGAAATGCATATATTAATATCTACAATTAATGCATACTTTTAACGTATATTATGTGAGCTAAACATAAAAATGTATGACAAATTATTAAATAATTTTAAAAAAGTTATAATGTTAATGAAATACAAGTAATGTTGTCCTTGAAACATTGAATTGAAATACTATAGAATTTCATTCATTCTATGGAGGACTGCTTCTTCTGGGGAGTGTCAATTTGGCCTACTAGTGGGTTCAAAGCACTTAATTGGCAGATACATAGACTGGTTAATTGTATAATTGGATCTGAAGACCTGTGTATTCAGAAATTCCGAGTTCTCTCGAATGCAGCATTTTTCCAACAACTCGCGTCACCATGGAAGCGATCCGTTTGTGTCATGTTGTATTCGCCATTTTGATGGTTCTATGTGTGTTGGCTACGGCGATGAATGTCTCTACAGTGCAGATAGCTAGCTAGTTAGTTTACAAACATTCAACATAAAGTCTCATACTGTTACATACATTTAACCGAAGAGATTAAGGAGATGTGTGTAACTTTTGTGTATGCCGGACGTCAAATTTGAACGACTAATCGGAATGCGAAGTCTGCATTTTAGTCTGTTTTCTAACTTCGCCAGCTAGCCGCCAGGTTTCTTCTACTAAGTCGCAATTCAAAGTCGTACGTTAAGCTAAAAGCTAGCGATGATATTGGATTCTATGGAAATCATACATCTGAAGAGGTACTGGCAGCGACGTCGCCCTGACACGCTATTTCTGGACATTGAATGATTGCTTCCTAGTTATGCAGCTAGTTAGCTATGTTAGCTAATTTAGCTGAAATACAACATGGGCTTTCAAATACAACATTCCACCGTGCCTTTTTTCGTCATGGCTATGTAGGGGAACGCACAGCAAGCTACAAGTGTTTTTATTTTCACTCAACGTTGCTTTCACCGTTCACGTTCCAGTTGTCTCGTAGACTAGCACAATGAACCGTTATTCATAAGAAACTGCAAATGTCCAATCGAACCACCAAGACAAGATGATGAGTCAAAGAAACGGGCAATATTGTCCTCACAGAAATGTGATTGCTTCATTAGATTCTTCCCTTTGACCACATCAAAAGGACCATCAATTATGATTTTTGGATTGATACCCCAGGAGTTACATGAACAGCTCCTAGACCTTAAAAACTACCAAAATCGAACAAATGGTGTGGAAGAGCTGAAAAAACTCCTCTTTGGATTGGACTTGAAGCCAGTCCCCTCAGACAGTATTCTGGAGTTTATATGTTTTCTCCACAGACTTCTAGATGACACCAACTTCAAAGTCTTGTATGGCACTTTACAGGTGATAAACCTACTCATCCAGAAATTGGATTACAATATAGACAAATATTTCAAACAGATAGTATGTGTGGCTCTGAAACCCCTTGGAGACAACCGTGCTGTCACCCGGAATGAGTACATGAATGTGTTCAGGCAGTTGACTAGAATTGTAGGGCCACAGAAAGTGTTAGACCTTGTAATTGGACACCTGAGACACAAGAACTCCAGGGTCAGAGAGGATGTCATCAACATCATCACAGCAGCTATGCTCACCCACCCCAAGAAGGACTTCAACATCCCCAGCCTCTGCTTTGAAGTTGCACCATACTTGGCGGACAGCAAGAAGAAGGTCCGCCATGCAGCCCTAGAACTATTTGCTGTTTTTGACCATTGCCTTGACACAGGGAAAAAACAGCCCCTAATGAAGGCTGTAGACGGAGTGGAGCTCAATGGGGATGTGGAGGGTCTTATGACAGCTGTTCAAGCAAGAAGAGCCAGGCACATACTTCCCAGACTGTCCTCCGATGGGATGGTAGAATACGCCCTTCTAATCCCTAAATTAGGACAACGACGGTCACCACAGTTTGGGTCAGGAGCTGACCTGGAGTGGGTGCTCAATGGTGGGCGGATCAGCAGTGCCAAGAGCATCAGGACGGAACCAGACTCTGACAGGCTGTATCATGGTTATGGAAGTTTGGGCTCCCTCATTGATGACCTTCCACTGCAGAGGAGAATTGTCAGTGCAGGCAAAGGGAAGAACAAGCTTCCCTGGGAGAGGTCAAGCCTTCCTTCCACAGTGAACATCCAGCCATGCAGTACCTCTAACGGAAAATCCTCTGATCAGGTTTGTCATAGTTGACGCCAAGGTTACATCAAGCAAAAGTCTGCTGATGACACTTGTTTATCATTTTGCTTTTTTTATGTAGCAAAGTGTAATTCGAGAAAAATAAATATCAAGACATGCTCTCTCTGGGCTACAGGTACACTCATCTTATTTCCATAGTGGCACCATAATTACATGGAAGAAGGTGCAAATAGAATGAGGTTTGTGACCACCTAAAGTGAAAATCTGTCAAATATTAGTTTGCCGGAACCTGAAAGTTCACTGAAACAATAACACACAGTATAATAGATATTGACAAAGGCTTGTGTTGGGACTATATGGAGTTGTATCCATAACTATTTGTTTGATGGCTGATTTGGGCAATTCCACGTAGAGGAATTATGTTTTGACTCCGATTTGTCACTTTAAAGGGAAGGTAACATACTCTTAACCACAAGTAACATATGGATATGCATTAGTATACTCATCCAATGCAAAGTTGCACCTAATTTTTCAAGTTGTTACATAAAACCGATCAGAATGCCGAAGTCATGTCAGAAAATGTTTTTCTGGGGTGTGATGTAATATGGAGGCCCCGGCAAGCCTATTCCTTAAAGGTTAACTCCAACAGAAATAACTTCAAATGTATAACCTCAAATTAAACCAAATTGTTTACACTCATGACTACTTGTTTCAATAACATTTTCAGCCAATTTACATGTTAATACTTTATAAATGTATTGTTAGAAATCAACTAGCAAGGTTGCTAGCCAACTAGCCTGCTAAAGTTAGCTCTACGAGCCTGTTAACATAAGCCCTATTGGCCTGCTAACATTAGCCCTACCAGCCTGCTAATGTTACGTTAGAACTGCATGAGTCAGCCATTTGCTATCAACACCTAGCTTACAGCTACATTAACCCTTTACGCTACAGACGATGTTATGAGAAGACCGATTTTCGGGATGTCTCATGGTCTGACAAACGCCACTCTTGCTCTGTCACCTTTCACCGCAGATGCAAAAGTGTGACATTGGCTGATGGGGTGGAGTGAGACGCATCCAATGCAAAAAAACAGATGTGCATATTATGTGTGTGTGAGCAAATGATGATGTGAGTGTTTGTGTGTGTTGGAGTGTCAGTGTGCATGAGTGTGTAGGGCCCTAAGAGTGCATAGAGCCAGTGCAAAAATAAAATACAAGGGTCAACTCAGTCAGTGTAGCCTTTGTGTTAGCTATTTAGTTAGTTATTTAGCAGACATGGTTTGGGGATGGAAGCAGTTCAGGAGCCTTTTGGTGTCAGACATGATGCACCGGTACCGCTTACCGTGCGGAACCAGAGAACAGTCTATGGCTTGGGTGGCTGGAGTCTTTAATGATTTTTCGGGCCTTTATTTTCACACCGCCTGATATCGAGCAGGGAGCTCAGCCCCAGTGATGAAGCCCCCCTCCCCCGTTTCCTTTAGTCCACGATCAGCTTTTGGCCTTACTGACATTGAGGGAGAGGTTGTTGTTCCGGCACTACACTGTTAGGTCACTGACCTCCCTGTAGGTTGTCTCATCGTCACCTGATCACCTACCACCGTTGTGTCGTCAGCAAACTTTATGATGGTGTTCGAGTCGTGCGGGCCACACAGTTGTGGTTGAACAGGGAGTACTGGAGGGGAGTAAGCACACACCCCTGTGGGGCCCCTGTGTTAAGGGGCATAAGGGCGGTGGTGATGTTGTCGCTGACCCTCACCACCTGGGTTCGGCCCGTCAGGAAGTCCAGGATCCAGTTGCAGAGTGAGGTGTTCAGTCCGAAGGTCCTAAACTTGGTAACGAGCTTAGAGGGGACTATGGTGTTGAATGCGGAACTATAGTAATGAACGGCATTCTCACATGTCAGCAAAAACATAACACCTTGAGTTAAAAATATATATATTTGGGATATTGAACTACAGTAGGTGAAGTGGATTTACATCCGGTAATCGAATTACATCATTGCTCCCTGATCTGTACCATACAGAAAATGATAATTCTCGATATGAATATCATTCCCTTCATGGTGTTGTATCCTAATAGGTACACAAAGGTACAAAATATGCAATGTCCTTCTTTTGCATATTTGAGTATACGACGCACTGGCTATTATTGATCTCCGCCCCCAAACAATACCACATTCAGTTGGTCCGAACCAGTCCAAATCTGAAATAATCATAGACATCTATGTTTCACAAGTTTGGACACCACAGTAGAGTACAGTAAAGTATATATGTATAATACAGTACATAACATTCTACTCTAGTGCTGTACTGTACAGTGTAGGGTTGGCACGGTATGGAAATCTAGATACCGGCCATCTCGGGATATATACGTTATTACCGGTAGTGCACACAAGGGGCGCAATTTATTTTTCGAATTGTAAAAAAGCCCCAAAAATGCCACTTACCAGAATGCTAAGAAGTACTAAGGAATCCTCATAGTGGATGCTTGGTAAATGCTAACGAGCGCATGCAAACATTTACTACTAAGACAGACAATCCAGCTCATAAAGTTATGCAAGCATCTCAAAACGCAGTTTGCAACATGCACAAAACAAATATTAGACAGCCGGGATCTTAATCCAGGAGGGGATTGTCTCTTGCTGTTACCAAGAAGCTTGATCTTGCAAGCTAACATTAGCAACCAAAACCCAGCTAGATAGAATTTATTTGGCACTTCTTAGATAGTTAACTTAATAGTTATAAGATATATAGCTGGCAAACAGTAGTGTAACTTGATCACCTCACTTAATTTGCACTACAGGACTGACTCACCTCAAGAAGCTCCCATTTTGCACATTCTTTTTTGTAAACAAACACACGTGACTGGCTCAAACAGCTTTTCGGGAAACTAGTACCGGTAGCTTCATAATGAAGGCAAAATTATGAACGCGATCTGCTTTATCTATTACCTAGTGCACAAGTTGACTGCAGGTATTTATTTAAAAAGTACTAATATTCAAATGTCTAAAAATTAAAAGACTGTATTGGAAAATCATACTGATGGTATTTGTAAATACCCCAGGATAACTGTTTGGAGTTTGACAGTAACTATGTGAGCTTATTACAGTATTACATACATTTTGTTCTGGGATTTCTAGTGTAGCTTGTCAGCATCATATAGCAAAACATCTTAGATTTTTATTGATAACTTTTAATAGTTTGTAGCTCAAACCATTCTGACTCTACAGAAGTTTTTGTAAAATGACCTAGGCCCCTTCCCGATCCCGGGCCCCTTCCAGATCCGCCCTTGTCTCACAAACACCACTCTAGCACAGCCCCCATTAATCACACATACTAATAGTGGGTATCTACGGATGCAGAAGAAATACACCAATCCGATTAGAAGTCCAAAACATGCCAGCGTTACGGTGGGACTCATTGGGTTCAGGGACATTTCCCTTCTCTGCTTCAGCTTGAGGTTTTGTAAAAACTACTCTACAGATCTGGCTCTTTTACAACTTGTGCTCAAAATCTTTACAGCCCTGAACAACAATTAGTACGCTCTTGGTATCTTTCTAGAATTATCCAAAGTGTTCAACACCGTTTATTATGAAATATGACTCGCTAAATTGCAGTATTACAGTTTTCACGATTATACATATAAATGGCTATATAAATATGTTTATCATAGAGAACAATTTGTATATGCAATTGCTTGTGCATCTACCAGGGCCAAGATATCCTGTGGTGTTTCACCCCTTGGACCTTTGTTATTCCTAATCTATATCCATGTCCTTGCTGCTGTGTCGGCTACCGTACTTACCATTATTGTTACTGATGATACCAACTTCATTTTATCACACAAGAATTTCAATTCACTTATCATTGAAGCCAACTCCAGCATGGCACATTTTATGAATGGTTCCAGATAAACTATCTTTAAATGCTTTAAAAAATCCAACTTCATTGTATTTACTGGTAAGAATACGAAATATTGTTTTTTTTAAAAAGGGCCAGAATTTCAATTGGTGGGAATGAAATGGAGCAGGTTTCATCCTCTAGATTCCTAGGTGTTCTTGTTGATGAAAAGTTGTCCTGTAAAGATCATATTCACTTTGTCTGCAGAAAAGTTGTGAAGTCCGTTGGTATCATCAGAATGATTCATGGTTTGGTTCAGGCTTGCTTCCTAACACACACTATACTATAGCTTAATTTACCCATATCTCATTTACTGCAATATTGTCTGGGCGAGTACATATGCTTTCTACCTACACAAATGACTCATCACACAGAAGAAATTGGCAAGACTAGCCGCCTCTAACGGCTTAGCTCCATCTGCCCATCTGTTTTAGCCAATACAGTGAGTTGCTTATCTACAACATTAATATACAAGAAACAATGCACCTTCATCTACAAATACACATACCTCCCAGACAGCCTACCTAATCCTTTCAATACAATAGAGAGGCGAAACACGACCCTGCCAAGCCGCACTGCTTCTTGACACACTGCTCGCTTAACCCAGAAGCCAGCCGCACCAATGTGTTGGAGGAAACACTACAACTTGCGACCGAGATCTGCTTGCAGGCTCCCGTCCCGCCACAATGAGTCGCTAGAGCGCGATGGAACAAGGAAATCCCAGCCGGTCAAACCCTCCCCTAACTTGGACAGGGCTGGGCCAGTTGTTCGCCACTTCAAGGGTTTCCTGGTTATGGCCGGCTGTGACATAGTCTGAGATCAAACCCAGGGCTGTATTGACACCTCAAGCATTGCGACGAAGTTCCTTAGACTGCTGTGCCACTCGGGATGCCCGGCTACACCTTTTATAGTGAAAGTTTAATGAGAGTAGTACACGTCATTGAAGTAGGACGGACGCCATTGAAGTTTGGGTTTATACACTGACAGAGTCCCAGAGCACACCGTTTGTTGTCTGAGCTAAATCGCTGCAACATGCCTTTGTTGATACCAATGGATGAAATTACAGTTGATCCATGGTAGGCTCTCTGTTTTCAAATAGTTGTTTATGTTTGACATGTGAACTTTACCCAGTTTTGTGGCTCAGTGACATAATTGGCACCATAGTTATCCCCTGATTCCATCTCCTCAGGTCATCAGTGAAGACTGCTTGTCCCTCTCCCGGAAGCTGAGCCCGGAGACATATGTCCCCAGTTTTGGTAAGTGCCCATTTCCTGTCTCTTGCATACATCATGAGCTACCACACAAGCTGACGAGGTGCAGTTGAGTTGCTGTCAGTGCCGAAGTTAGCCTGGCTCTAGGTTAACCCAGCTTTGAATTGGATTATCACACCGAGTCAAGGAGCCATGCTATTTCACGTCACTCAGAGCACTGACATGATGGATTTGCTAGGCCCCCTGGCAGAAGAGTGCCATACACACAACAAGAATCATTCATGATTGAAGAATACCATGGATTAATTGCTTATATTTTGCTGTTATTGTTGGAAAGAGAGTGTGTATGCAAGACAAGTACCAAGAAAGCCTAATATGGACAGTAGCGTGCTTGAATAAAATTTACCCTTCAAATCCTAACAAATGTCCTCTCTATCTCAAACCGGTGTGAAAAGGGATTTCTCTCCAAGAATGCATAGGTTGAGAGTTATGTAATGTATGGTGATAATATATGGAGGTGTCCTTGATGTGAGGGGGTGGTGAATTCTCTAAACATGGTTGATGTAGGAGTCAGTCACTCCTCTTCATGTTCCTGCTGTTTAGTGTCAATGCCATTCGTAGGCGTTCAATAAGTAGACACTTAATAGGAGCCGTGGAGGCTGGCTTTGAGAAGGAGCTGTTGAGAATGCATTTGGTTATTACCAAACCTTGATTTGGTTCTCATTCGGAAAGCAATGGGGACGAACTTGCAAACAAAGAAATGCTTGAATAATCGGAAGTACCCATTCAAAGCATTTAAAACCAAGATATGGTCACTGCCAGGCTTCTCCCCAAATAAGAGGGTCGCTGCACCACCTTGTCGGCTTGGCTGCATGTGCAAATGACACTGATATTTAGTAATGATAGAGTAAATATCTTTGATCGCCAGTGACAGAATTGTGAATTGTTCATAAATTCAGAGCGTTTCCCTTCACTGGAACTAAGGGGCCTAGCCCAAACCATGAACACCAAACTTGACTTTTGGCACTATGCATTCGGGCAGGTAGCAATTCTCATGGCATCCGCCAAACCCAGATTCGTCTGTTGGACTGCCAGATGGTGAAGAGTGATTCACCAATAGCGGCAAGCTTTACTCCACTCCAGCCGATGCTTGGCATTGTGCATGGTGATCGGCCATGAAAACCCATTTCATGAAGCTCCTGACGAACAGTTATTGTGCTGACGTTGCTTCCAGAGGCAGTTTGGAACCCGGTAGTGAGTTTCGCAACTGAGGACAGACAATTTTTACGCTCTTCAACACTTGGCGGTTCCATTCTGTGAGCTTGTGTGGCCTACCACTTTGTGGCTGAGCCGATGTTGTTCCTAGACATTACATTACATTACATTTAAGTCATTTAGCAGACGCTCTTATCCAGAGCGACTTACAAATTGGTGCATTCACCTTATGACATCCAGTGGAACAGTCACTTTACAATAGTGCATCTAAATCTTAAAGGGGGGGTGAGAAGGCTATCCTAGGTATTCCTTAAAGAGGTGGGCACTTCACAATAAGTGCACTTACAGTTGACCGGGGCAGCTCTATCAGGGCAGAGATTTGATGAACTGACTTGTTGGAAAGGTGGCATCTTATGACGGTGCCATGTTGAGTCACTCAGCTCTTCAGTAAGGCCATTCTACTGCCAATGTTTGTCTATAGAGATTGCATGGCTGTGTGCTCAATTTTAAACATCTGTCAGCAATGGGTATGGCTGAAATTGCCGAATCCACTAATTTGAAGGGGTGTCCACATACTTTTGAATATATAGTGAAAGTTGCTATTGGTAGTGGAGATGTTGAGGAGTGAGCTAAAGGGGTGGTACCAGTGGGTCTGCCGTTGTGTATGTAACAAGGGCCAGTTGACCAGGGTGAAAAGGTCACAGTAATGAGTGTTGAAGGGGGCACTGGTATCAAAGCAGATGGCAGTTTGGTAAATTACGTCTAGTTTATTGAAGGAGGTTTTGGATGCAAGCCTGTAAAACTACGTCGCAATAGTCCAGGATTGACATTACAGTCATTTTTACAAGGGTGTGCTTGGCAGAGTGGGTGAAGGATGTTTTGTTGGGGTACAGGAAACCAAGTCTGGATTTAACTTTAGACCTCAGGTGGGGGAAGTGGGTATGGAATGAGAGTGAGCAGTCCAGCCATATACCAAGATATTTATAGGTGTCACCATACTCTAGCTCTGACCCATTCAGGGTGAAATTGTTAGGAGGACAGGCATGTTAAGGTCGGTTCTGGTTGAAGAGCATATGTTTTTTTTTTTTGGTATTGAGGAGTAGGTTAGGTCAGAGAAGGCATGCTGGATGTTGTTAAAGCTATGTTGTAGGGTGGTCAGCACGGTGTTCAAGGAGGGCCCAGTTGTGTACAAGATAGTGTCATCGGCATAAAGGTGGATGGGGGAGTCACCAGCAGCATGCGCAGCATTGTTAATCTACTCAGGGATAAGGTCGGCCCAAGAATCGATCCTTGTTGAGCTCCCATAGATACAGCCAATGGTTTGGACTGTAGGCCTTTGGAATTCACACATTGTACATGGACAGAAAAATCGTTTTCAAACCAGGCTAGACAGTTCTCTGAGAACCCTAGGTCGATGAGTCTATTGAGCAGGATACAGTGGTTAACCAAATCAAAGGCTTTAGCCAGATCAATAAAAGCAGACGCACAATACTGCTTGTTGTCAAAAGCAGATATGTTGTTTAGAACCTTCAGTGTTGCAGAGGTACACCCACGGACAGTTCTGAAGCCAGACTGCAGACTGTTCTGAAAGAACACTGTGGGACTCAAAGGTGGCGGGTTAACTGTTTGTTGACCAGACTTTCAAAAACTCTAGAAAGGCAATGCAAGATGGAGATTGGTCTGTAACAGTTGGGGTCTAGCTTGTTGCCCCCTTTGAAGAGTGGTATGACGGCAGCAGCTTTCCAATTCTGTGGGACTTCAGATGTTTGCAAGGTGAGGTTGAAGAGGCAAGTGATGGGGGCTGAGATGATGCTTCAGAAAGAAGGGGCCCAGATCATTGAGCCCAGCTAATTTTATTATTGTCCAGATTACTCGACTCCTTTAGGACCTCGTTCTTCTGTACTGGCTGGAATGAGAAACGGGGGGTGCTCTGAGGGAGAACACTACTGGGGGAAGCATGGCTCGCAGCAGACATGGTTAAAATGTGTGGCCAACCCTGACAAAGTGCATGTTGAAACTCTCAACCCTTCTGACTTTATCAGAGGTGATATTGTTCTCAAAGTTGAGTGCAGAAGGCAGCTGAGAGGTTGAATTGTCATCTTCCATGGTTTTCAGTGTTCCAGAACTTGTTAGGGTCAGAACCACAGGCAACTAATAGTTTTTTGTAATATCCTGATTTTGCTTTTCTGATTGATTGAGTGCTCTTGTTCCTTGCTTCCCTAACGAGTTGCGAGTCAGAAGGGTCCGTGGAGGTCTTTGCTTTATGCCAGAGCAGGTGTTTTCACAGGATCAGCTCCGACAGTTCAGCGCTAAACCAGAAGCTGTAGCAATTTTGGTTCTAACCTTCTTAAGAGGAGCATATTTATTAAGGACTGTGAGGAAAGAGGTTTTAAAATGGCACCAAGTGTCCTCAACACAAGGGATAAGGTCAGTTCTGGGCCTGTGTACAGATGCCAGGTCATGTATCAAGGCCTGCCCATTAAAGTGCTTTAACAGATGTTTGACAATAATCAGAGAGGGGGCGTTTAACATTGGTACCGTTGTGGACAATTCAACAGTAGTCACTATGGCCTTGGCAGAAAACTGCAGAGGAGTACTTAGCAGGCATATCAGTGAGAATAACATCTATGAGTGTGCCATTATCTGCAGACTTGGGCTTGTATCTATTGGGAGCCTGTAAAATCTGGGGGAGGTTTAAATCATACAGCTGGAGTTGTACAGAGTTGGGAGGTCACCCAATAACACAAACTCTGAGGAGGTATAACGGGCAATCAGTTCACTTAGAGCAGTCCGAGCATAGGCGGGAACAGACTTCTAAATAGCTGTCACTAGCCGGCCTCCACCCATTACCCTGCCCTGAACTTAGTCACTGTCACTAGTCGGCTACCACCCGGTTACTCAACCCTTCACCTTAGAAGCTGCAACTATGTGCATAGTAGAGGTCGACCGATTAATCGGAATGGCCGATTAATTAGGGCCGATTTCAAGTTTTCATAACAATCGGAAATCTGTATTTTTGGACACCGATTTGGCCGATATTTTTTTTTACACCTTTATTTAATCTTTATTTAACTAGGCAAGTCGGTTAAGAACACAGTCTTATTTTCAATGACGGCCTAGGAACGGTGGGTTAACTGCCTCGTTCAGGGATAGAATGACAGATTTTTACCTTGTCAGCTCGGGGGATTCAATCTTGCAACCTTACAGTTAACTCGTCCAACGCTCTAACCACCTGATTACATTGCACTCCACGAGGAGACTGCCTGTTACACGAATGCAGTAAGCCAAGGTAAGTTGCTAGCTAGCATTAAACTTATCTTATAAAAAACAATCAATCATAATCACTAGTTAACTACACATGGTTGATGATATTACTAGTTTATCTAGCGTGTCCTGCGTTGCATATAATCGATGCGGTGCGTATCGTTGCTCCAATGTGTACCTAACCATAAACATCAATGTCTTTCTTAAAATCAATACACAGAAGTATATAAACCTGCATATTTAGCTAAAAGAAATCCAGGTTAGCAGGCAATATTAACCAGGTGAAATTGTGTCACTTCTCTTGCGTTCATTGCACGCAGTCAGTGTATATGCAACAGATTGGGCACCTAATTTGCCAGAATTTTACTTAATTATAACATAACATTGAAGGTTGTGCAATGCAACAGGAATATTTAGACGTATGGATGCCACCCCTTAGATAAAATACTGAATGGTTCCGTATTTCACTGAAAGAATAAACTTCTTGTTTTCCAGATGATAGTTTCCGGATTCGGCCATATTAACCTCTTGAAACTAGGGATCAGTAGTTTTATTTTTGGAAAAATAATGTTCCCAAAGTAAACTGCCTATTTCTCAGGACCAGATGCTAGAATATGCATATAATTGACAGCTTAGGATAGAAAACACTGTAAAGCTTCTAAAACTGTCAAAATATTGTCTGTGAGTATAACAGAACTGATATTGCAGGCGAAACCCAGAGGAAAATCCAATCAGGAAGTGCCTCTTATTTTGAAACCGTTGTGTTCCTATGCACCCCTATTGGCCATTGAAAGGGATGGCTATTTGGATATTCCCCCCCCCCCCATCACTACTGTGGCATTGCAATATGTGAGTTTGTCATCTCAGAGCTGTATTCTAATGAATTTCAAGTTGAGGTCAGTTTTGGAAAATGTCGGCCTACTGTACATCGATAGAGGGTTTGATGAACATCTATTACATGATCCACATTAGACAGAAAAAGACGAGTTTTCAAAGCATTTTCTCGTTCTATGTTGCTTGGGAAAACCCCTCTCTACAATGTGCTTACTCCCAGATCGCCTCATCAGGGAAGTCAATCTACTAATCTCCTCGTTTTCATTCTCTCAGATACTGAAACACCCAGCTGTCAGTCAGATAGTGGCAGACGTTTGTTTGTAGTGGTGAAACACCGGCCATCTCCCTTTTTTGGTATATCAAATCAAATTTAATCGAATGTATTTATAAAGCCCTTCTTGCATCAGCTGATATCTCAAAGTGCTGTACAGAAACCCAGCCTAAGACCCCAAACAGCAAGCAATGCAGGTGTAGAAGCACAGTGGCTAGGAAAAACTCCCTAGAAAAGGCAGGAACCTAGGAAGAAACCTAGAGAGGAACCAGGCTATGAGGGGTGGCCAGTCCTCTTCTGGCTGTGCCGGGTGGAGATTATAACAGAACATGGCCAAGATGTTCTAATGTTCATAGATGACCAGCAGGGTCAAATAATAATACTCACAGTGGTTGTCAAGGGTGCAACAAGTCAGCACCTCAGGAGTAAAATGTCAGTTGGCTTTTCATAGCCGATCAGTCAGAGTATCTCTACCGCTCCGGCTGTCTCTAGAGAGTTGATAACAGCAGGTCTGGGACATGTAGCACGTCCGGTGAACAGGTCAGGGCTCCATAGCCTCAGGCAGAACAGTTGAAACTGTTCTATAATAGAGTAGCCTACTTGGGCTTCTGAACTGTAGCCACAAAGTCGCAACAAAGGTATAGGCTATGCGCTTAAAGATCCGTAGGGGAGAGATCCCAGCAGTGGCACCTTGTCACAGAGATGGTTCGAGATAACAGACTCAAACAGACACCAGGACACCGAAGGCCTGGATAGGCGAGGGCTCAGCAGAGAAGCAGCAAAGAAGTCACCGGTGATCAGTCAGGAGAAAACAGGGAAACTCGGACCCATAGGAGCAGATCTACTGCAGGCCGGCAAGGGAGGGAAGACGGGCGGAGAGCTATATTGTTTGTAAATCTTTGCATGTTATTATTTTTTATTTTTATTTTATTTTATATTTTATTAACAATTCAGAACATACAAATGACCCACTAGCACACACTCCCATCTCCAGGGCCTGCATAAAACATTTGCATATTAATATAGCCTAGATGTAAAGCTGGGCTTCAAAGGGTAGGCTCAAAACAACAATTGTAAATAAGACACAGCTATAGACTAGATCAACAAAGCAAAACCGCACAGGGAATCACCAAACACGGACATAGACAGGACATGCAATGTTACTCCCATCTTGGAATAGTCCTTCTGTAGCTCAGTTGGTAGAGCATGGCGCTTGTAACACCAGGGTAGTGGGTTCGATTCCCGGGACCACCCATACGTAGAATGTATGACTGACTGTAAGTCGCTTTGGATAAAAGCGTCTGCTAAATGGCATATATTATTGGAATCATGAACTGGGAAATAACAGTTAGAGTTGGTCGGGTGGAGTTTTGGCCTGCGTGGTGACATACCATGCAGTAAATTAGTTAATAGACCAATAAGAAAGAGTTCCAAACTTCTCTGCCAATAACAGCTCGTTTTCAGTTTTCCCCTCCCCACTCAGACACTCTGCCAGTCCTATAAAATTATTGCCTGAGAATTTGCTCTTTGCTAAGAACCTATTGTTGTTTATTTTTTACAATTTTGATGGAAAACAGAGTATGGTACGAACTAAATTGTTACCCAAAAATGATTTACACTGAACAAAAATATAAATGCAACATGTAAAGTGTTGGTCCCATGCTTCATGAGCTGAAATAAAAGATCCCCGAAATGTTCCATACTCACAAAAAGCGTATTTCTCCCAAATTTTGTGCACAAATTTGTTTACATCCCTGTTAGTGAGCATTTCTCCTTTGTCAAGATAATCCATCCACCTGACAGGTATGGTATATGAAGAAGATGATTAAACGGCATGATCATTACACAGGTGCACCTTCTGCTGGGGACAATAAAAGGCCACTCTAAAATTTGCCGTTTTGTCACACAGCACAATGACACAGATGTCAAGTTTTTTTATTTTTGTTTTTTTTTACCCCTTTTTCTCCCCAATTTCATTGTATCCCATTGGTAGTTAGTCTTGTCCCATCGCTGCAACTCTCATACAGACTCGGGAGAGGCGAAGGTCAAGAACCGTGCATCCTCTGAAACACAGCCCAGCCAAGCTGCTCTGCTTCTTGACACAACAACCGCTTAACCCAGAAGCCAGCCACACCAATGTGTCGGAGGAAACACCATACACCTGGCGACCGTGTCAGCATGCATTGCACCTGGCCCGCCACAGACCTCTCTAGTCCTCATTGGGACAAGACCGTCCCTGCCGGCCAAACCCTCCCTTAACGGCGCTGGGCCAATTGTGCGCCGCCCCATGGGTCTTCCGGTCGCGGCCGGCTGCGACAGAGCCTGGACTTGGACCAGGATCTCTAGTGGCAATGCAGTGTCTTAGACCACTGCGCCACTCGGGAGGCCTAGATGGCTCAAGTTTTGAGAGAGCATGCAATTGGCATGCTTGCTGACTACAGGAACGTCCAGCAGAGCTATTTGTCAGATAATTAAATGTTAATTTCTCAACCATAAGCCGCAACGTCGTTTTAGAATCCAACCGGCCCCACAACCGCAGACCTGGTGTATCCACGACAGCCCAGGACCTCCACATCCGTCTTCTCCACCTGTGGGATCGTCTGAGACCAGGCACCCGGACAACCAAAGAATTTATGCACAAACTGTCAGAAACCGTCTCACGTAAGCTCATTTGCGTGCTCTTTGTCCTCACCAGGGACTTGACCTGACTGCAGTTAGACATCGTAACCGACTTCAGTGGGGAAATGCTCTCCTTCGATGGCCACTGGCACGCTGGAGAATTGTGCTGTTGAATGAATCCCAGTTTCAACTGTACCGGCAGATATGGGCGAGTTGTTTGCTGATGTCAATGTTGTGAACAGAGTGCCCCATCAAATCAAATCATGGTGGCGGTGGGGTTATGACATGGGCAGGAATAAGCTACGGACAATGAACACAATTGCATTTTATCAATGCCAGTTTGAATGCACATAGATACCGTGATGAGATCCTGAGGCCCATTATCTTGCAATTCATCCGCCGCCATCCCCTCATGTTTCAGCATGATAATGCACAGCCTCATGTTACAAGGATCTGCACACAATTCCATTGCTTGCATACCAACCAGACATGTCACCCATTGAGCATGTTTGGGATGCTCTGGATCGATGTGTACGACAGTGTTCCAGTTTCCACCAATATCCAGCAACTTTGCACAGCCATTGAAGAGGAGTGGGAAAACATTCCTCAGGCCACAATCAACATCCTGATCAACTCTACGCGAAGGAGATGTGTCGCGCTGCATGAGGCAAATGGTGCTCATACCAGATACTGACTGATCCTACTTTTATTTTTATTTTTTTTAAGGTATCTGTGACCAACAGATGCATATATGTATTCCCAGTCATGTGAAATCCATAGATTAAGGCCTAATTCATTTATTTCAATGGACTGAATTTCTTATATGAACTGTAACTCAGTAAAATCTTTTAACTTGTTGCATATTGCATTTAATTTTTGTTCAGTGTAATATTGAGATAAAAACAGCTGCGTTGGACCTTTAAGAAATGCAATTGGTTGGTGGATATAATGTCTAAAATCTTTGATGGGCTGTTGCAGAATTTATTACAGGGAATAATCACTGTCAGCTGGTGAGGTTAACCTGGCACACGCTAGCCCTAAGCTATATGATGGGATCAGCTACAATGTTGAGTTCAATCACATGCAACTACGTCGACTGTTGTAACAGGGAATAATCACTGTCAGCTGGTGAGGTTAACCTGGCACACGCTAGCCCTAAGCTATATGATGTGATCAGCTACAATGTTGAGTTCAATCACATGCAACTACGTCGACTGTTGTAACAGGGAATAATCACTGTCAGCTGGTGAGGTTTCAGACCGAGGTCCGGGTTAAAATTAAACAATTTCTAATGTTCGCGAGTATGGACCCAATGTGATCAAATACATACATTTTTTGTTCACTGTAGATAAAGGAGAATATATGAGCTATTAATTGTGAGGGAGGAAGGCCAGTAGATGAAAGTGAAAGTGGATGAAAGCAATAGAGTTGGCTACAATTATTTATTAAAGTTCCTCCACTTTGCAGTCACAGTTGGTTTGTGGTCACGTCCACCAACCTGTCAGAGGCTTCCTTCCCATTGCAGTCAACTAGCCCACTGTTGACTTGGCCCACTCTGGAAAGGTGGCCAGGAGAAAAGCTCTCAAAGGAAGGAAAGGACCAGACTAGGTGGGGAAGCCAACTGAGATAATACAGCAGATACTGTGTCATGAACATGGTCTCTTCTCAAGCGGGGATGTTAGGTATTAAATTGCTAGTATCTTGGTGTGCAACTTTTATCAAGATACCTTACAGTGAGGGAACCTGTGACAGGATAATAAGATACAAGCCACTTTAGGGGTATGGAATGTATGATTGGTTGATTTGGACATAATAAGTACTGCTCTGATATAACTTATCCCCACCTCCACTGCCTTGACTACCGGTACACATGTAATCTTAACACAATTCTGAATGTAATCCTCTATGTGAAGACTACAATTGTATCAGGTGCATTGGGAATTTGAATTGAGTCCATGTACCAAAATATTGTACAAGACTTTGCTAAAGTAGCCTATAAAAATGTTCAATAATTATGCTCTGTTTTCTGCTTTTACAGCATGCAGTGGAATACAGAAACTGCTAGATTCTATGCTGAATTGTGTGTGGGAGTGTTTAGTGGTGGGAGTGTGTGCGAACCGCTATGTAGCCAATATTTAAAAGAGCAGCCTGTGCTCACAGGCAAGACTGGACTTGACTCTTTTTTTTCTGGAGGCCGCCAGAAACTTTTACCACCCAGTATGAACAAATAGTCTCTAATAAATCTCCCCCGCCCTTATGCTGCTCTCTCATGAAAGCTGTTTCCCATCGTTACTGAAAAAATGGGGTTGTCAATGCATGATTTAACTAAACTCTGACTTAGCCAAAGGTATTAAACCTAGACTGAATCATTTATCAAATCAAACAAACTTGGATCAGTTTTACATTCCCCTGTCAGTCACTGGGCTCACAGGTTAGCCTGACCTCCGCTTTAGCTGACCGTATCACTTTGAAGCTTAACATGAGTTGCTGAAGCCACCAACAATAAGTCATCATACTGTATTGATAAAGAATATATAATGGTTATGAGGTACAGTAATAGCTGATTCGTTGTCCTCCAGGTTCTGCAGAGCCCAATAAGCCCCTGTCCTCTAGAAGGAGGGAATCCCCCGGACGATTGAGAAGGAGTGGGAGCCTTGACTTGGACCCTGACATCTTCAAATCGACCAACTTCTCTGATACAGAGGGAGGTGAGGAAGTCTTTACTCTGCTCAGCCTATGTGCCTTCTACAGAACGCAGTTTCATTGAAAGGTAACTGAAGGATCTTTGTGTTGCAGTGGTACACAAGGCCCGTCTCCTCCCTGGGACCCCCGGCGTTGAGCGCACGTTCTCCCTCCCTTCAGCCCAGGGCACCTTTCTACTGCCCTCCTACCCTCTGGCTCCACTCCCCGGGGGCCTGCCGACCCCAACACTGTCCCGCCGTCACGCTGAATCCTCACTGTCCATGTCCAACACCTGGCCCAACAAGAGAGAGAGCAGCCCCCACAGACTAGACCCCAGCTCCTGGAAAGACATATCATGTATGGGTCTGGTATCTACTGCATATTATTGGGTAGATCCTGGTCATCATGTTATTTAGTTGAGGCATATTGTTGAGTGCGCTCTTTGTCCCCACAGGTGACTTCTCATCCAGCAGGTGTTCTCCACGGCCTCTCCGTGCCTCTCTGGTGAGCTCATCGTCCGCCTCGTCTTTCCGGCAGGCTCTGAGTGGGACGCGGACCGTGTTGCCTGTTTCCCGGTCTCCAGGCCTTCCCCTGCCAGAGCGGGGCCAGTCTCAGAATGGCCAGCAGTTCAATCCTCCAGCTCCATCCAGCCTGCAGGACCACCTCTCTGAGAGGAACCTGGACCTGGATCAACTCAGCCTGCAGGACCAAGATCAGGAAGATGACGATCTGGACCGGCAGGAGGTTAGGATCACTGTTTTACACACGGCTCTGCTTTTTATTTTATTTAACCTTTATTTAACTAGGCAAGTCAGTTAAGAACAAATTCTTATTTTCAATGACGGCCTAGGAACAGTGGGTTAACTGCCTTGTTCAGGGGCAGAACGACAGATTTTTACCTCATCGGCTCGGGGATTCGATTTTGCAACCTTTCGGTTAGTAGTCCAACGCTCGAACCACATAGTGAAGTCTCCAGCTGAATGTAGCTAGGACACTGTCTGAAAGCTGCCATCTTGCCATCAGAGATTTATTCATAGCAGTACCCATAACTCTGGATACCTCAGTGCTGGAAGATGGAATGTGGATCATATTTTCCCTTTATTAGTGCAGCGGTGGTGAAATGGGTCATATTTGGGACTAAGTATCTGTGTGGTAATGTTAGTGCTGGGTAAAGAGACTTGATATCTAAGTTGTCATGGATATACACCCCTGCATAAAATAGTATCTGTATTCACAGCACACTCTCACCTTGCTCTCAGGTTACTGATGAGCTAATGTGTTGTTGTTGTTATTTACAGATGCTGAACTGTCTGCGCTCCCTGCGCTGCAGTGCAGCTAAGAAGAAGGCCAAGGTGAGTCTGAATGGCTCAGATCATGACCCAGATAGCCCTGACTCAGCCATGAAACTGGAACTGGCTCTGGACTCCCCCTCTCAAACCTCCCCCACTGTCACCAGCCCAGCTAGCAGGAGCGTCTACTCACCCCCAAACTCTACCCTCAACAGCACCAAAACCAGGTACATTCCACTAGATTCTAAGTAGGCTGTAAGTTGAACCAAATGAGATCCAATTTCAAGAATAATGGGGGGGGCAAAGGGGTCAAGCTATGATATTCACGCCTTCAAGTAGACACACACCAAGGTCTGATAGATATGATATCCCTTCTGGTGAATCACCTCTGACCTCTGTCAGCAGCCCTGGGAGTTCTGCCTCCTCTTCAGCAAAGCCTCACATTGCTAGACTGCCTTCTGCTAAGCTGAGGTCTTCTGTCTCCATGGACGCCAGGGCCCTTCAAGGTACAGTGAGGATTTGACGTATAAAAGGATCTCTCTGATTAGTGTTGTTTCTGTTGCTGTAATAGTGTGTTTGTGTGTTTTCTTCACTAGGCTTTGATAAAATCATACCTGAAGTAAGTGTGATTGGTCAAAGAGTCCCGTACTCGAATGGACCTATGGAACCTGAGGAAGAGGACCGGACTCGAGAATACTCTCCACCCCCAACTAGACCAGCCCTCCGGGAGCCAGTCGAAGCCCTGAGGTCTGCCAAAGGTCAGTCACTGCAAGGAGGTCTGCTCCATTAAGGCATATTACTCTCTTTGAATTATGGGTATTTTTCTATATGTTTTCCATATGTTTCAGTGGCTTGTTTAAAAATAAATATGATATTCTTCTCTGTTCCTCAGGGTCCCAGATCTACAGCAACAGGAACTCACCACTCACTGACATGCCTGAAGGTGTGGTTGGCAGAGGTCAGTCCTTAACTGTCTCCTTTTATTTTACAACTCTGTGCCATTGTTCAGATGTCCATGATGTCCAATACTGTGTTCTTAGGTCATGGTGTTCTGGCTCAGGGCTGTGTTTAAAGGAAACCTCCACCCAAAAAACATATTTTGGTATTTGCTTCATTAGTCCATTGTTGATATAGTCCCAAAATGTTTTCCATATCAGCAATCAAGTTTTAAAGATATATAACTTTCAAAATACAGAAATACAGCCGGTATGATGCGTTTTGCATCATATAAAATGACTCAAATGTAGAATATGATGCAAAATGGATCATACTGGCTGTATTTCTATATTTTGAAAGTTCTAGGTCTTGAAAACGTGATTGCTGACATGCAAGGCCCTGCCTGGGGGCCACACAGTATTCAGGCCCAGTCAAATAATTGTTTGGATTAACTCTTGTAGTTGGCAATACACTTAGCTTTGGCACAGTAACAGATGGAAAGACTTGCAGAGGAGAGAGTGCATCATATTTTGGAAGTCATCACTGCTTACAGTATTCTGTAGCTATATAAATACATTGTACTGCTCCAGTTTTCAACTTTGTATTTATTATGGATCCCCACTAGGTAGTGCCAAGGCAACAGCGACTCTTTATGGGGTCCAGACGTATTAAGGCAGTTACAAGCAATTAAAAACACTATATTACATTTCAGATTTCACAACACATTAAGTGTGTGCCCTCAGTCCACTACTCGACTACAACACAAAATCCATGTGTACGTGTGTGTATAGTGCATATGTTATCACATGTCTGTGCCTGTGTCTCTTCACTGTTCCATAAGGTGTATTTTAGTTTTTTAAATCAGATTTTACTGCTTGTGTGAGTTACTTGATGTCGAATAGAGTTCCATGTCGTCATATGGAACTTTGCTGAGCGCTCTTGAATCTTCCTCACTTCCCCCTTCTGCAGGAGTGTTTGGCTTGGTGATTCTGTCCAGCCGTCCAGGCGTCGCCATGTCGATGGAGCAGGGCGACTGTATGACCAGGCTGTACAGTGACCCTCCAACTGGCATCTACAGCCATGCTGTCCTCAGCCACCACCTGGACCCCGACGACAGCCCAGACGCAGAGGAGGCCAGGGTGAGCAGATCCACCATACTGTACATACGCCACCAACAACCTCTGCGACTACATTTCCCATTTGGTATTACAGATTGAGAGAAAATGTCCCTCTACCACTGCTACCAGTTAGTTACACCTGTGACATGTATTTGGCTGGAGTGCTGTGTGTTTGTCTGCAGGAAAAGGTGAGAACGTCTAGGTTTGCGCGGAACAAGATGAGGCAGCAAGGGTTGGCGCAGCAGGAGGGCCAGCCTGCCCTGGGAGATCGTCAGAAAGCTGACAGGATGCGCCTGCGCCTCAGACAGGGGCAAAATGACGTGGCTACAGAGGATACAGCAGCCATTTCCAAAGGTCCAATGTATTTTCCTTAACCCTCCAATACCATTCATAAACCTAGTACAGGGTTTCCCTTGATACACTGGCTTTTGTAATGTTGCCAAATGTTGTCATGTGCTTGTGGTTCATCTCTACAGTGTTTGTTCTTCGCCTAACAGACTTGCATCTGAACGGTAGCATAGTGACGTCCACCAAGGCTGACTCTCTACCAGACGAGTGTCCAACCAGCCCTACCAGCCCCCAGGGACCCCAGAGCCCTATTAAATGTTTCAGTCCTCCCCACCAGCCTAGCCCCCCCACGGTCCCACCCAACCCCAGGAGCACCATGGCCCGCCTGAGGAGGGCTCCCAGTTTCAGCAATACACGGTCATCCCTCTCACACAGCTCAGGTCAGCAGAACAGTCTGGCAGTCATCATATAATCTCTACCTCTTTGCAGTTATAAGGTGGCGCCACACTGTTTTTCATCATAGCATTAAATACCGAACTGTATGTTCTGTGACTTCTCATTCAGTAGAGCAACTTAATGGTACTTTTTTAACATGGTGGGTAGATGAATCAGTCAACACATCATATGTCACTCTAAAGAGG
The DNA here is from genome assembly GCF_023373465.1 of Oncorhynchus keta. Lineage (NCBI taxonomy): Eukaryota > Metazoa > Chordata > Actinopteri > Salmoniformes > Salmonidae > Oncorhynchus > Oncorhynchus keta. The sequence goes on from NC_068455.1 coordinate 33,209,286, forward strand.
TTTAGTGCACTACTAATTAGCCCGTCACAGCTCCAACAGTAGCCGAGCTTGGCAACAGTAGACTAGATGTTCTCTTAGATAATGGAGTGCAAAAGCTTTATTTTCACAGCTTCTATTAATACGTCTCCTGCCATGCACGCTGCTTCATTTAGCCAGTGACTGTAATGTAACAATAGAGGGGTAATGTAACACTCAGCTGTGTGTTGTTGTCACTGTTGTGGCTTACAGTGCCTTTAGAAAGTATTCACACCCCATAATTCTTTCCACGTTTTGTTGTGTTACCGCCAATGTTGTGTCACTGGCCTGCACACATTACCCTATAATGTCAAAGTGGAATTATGTTTTTTAGAAGTTAGTTAATTAAAAATGAAAAGCTGAAATGTCTTTGGTCAATAAGTATTCAACCACTTTGTTATGGCAAGCCTAAATATGTTGTTTCTGTTTGCAATAAGGCACTAAAATAACAAACCTGTGGCAAAGAAATGTACTTTACTGTATGTCCTGAAGCGTTATGTTTGGGGCAAATCCAACACATCACTGAGTAACACTCTTCACATTTTCAATTATGGTGGTGACTGCATCATGTTATGGGTATGCTTGTCATCGGCAAGGACTAGGGAGTTTTGTTTTAGGATAAAAATAAATGGAATAGAGCTAAGCACAGGCAAAATCCTACAGGAAAACCTGGTTGTCTGCTTTCCAACAGACACTGGGAGACAAATTCACCTTTCAGCAGGACAATAACCTAAAGCACAAGGCCAAATACACACTGGAGTTGCTCACCAAGATGACTTTGAATGAACATGACAATGATCAACAACCAACTTGACAGAGCTTGAATAATTTTTTAAATATTGTACAATCCAGGTATCAAAAGCTCTTAGAGACTAAACCAGTAAGACAAAGCTGTAATCGCTGCCAATGGTGCTTCTACAAAGTATTTACTCGGGGTGTGAATACTTATGCAACTTAGATATTTCTGTATTTCATTTTCAATAAATGTGCAAACATTTCTAAAAACATGTTTTCACTTTGTCATTATGGGCTATTAAGTGTATAATTCAATTTAATCCATTTTGAATTCAGGCTGTAACACAACAAAAGTGTGGAATAAGTCAAGGGGTGTGAATACTTTCTGAAGGCACTGTAGATATTGCTCTCGAGTGGCGCAGCGGTCTAAGGCGTCACTATAGACCCTGGTTCGATCCCGGGCTGTATCACAACTGGCTGTGAACGGGAGTCAATTGGCCCAGCGTCTTACGGGTTAGGGGAGGGTTTGACTGGGGTAGGCCGTCATTGTAAATAAGAATTTGTTCTTAACTGACTTGCCTAGTTAAATAAAAGGATTTACAGTGCATTCGGAAAGTATTCAGACCCCTTGACTTTTTCCACATTTTGTTACATTAAAGCATTCTAAAATTGATTAAATGAAAATAATTCTACACACAATACCCCATAATGACAAGTCAAAAACAGGTTTTTGGAAAATAAAAAACAGATACCTTATTTACATAAGTATTCAGACCCTTTGCTATGAGACTCGAAATTGAGCTCAGGTGCATCCTGTTTCCATTGATCATCCTTGAGATGTTTACCTGCATGTCAAAAACCAAGCCATGAGGTCGAAGGAATTGTTTGTAGAGCTCCAAGACTTGATTGTGTTGAGGCACAGATTTGGGGAAGGGCACCAATACATTTCTGCAGCATTGAAGGTTCCCAAGAAGACAGTGGCCTCCATCATTCTTAAATGGAAGAAGTTTGGAACCACCAAGACTCTTCCTAGAGCTGGACGCCCGGCCAAACTGAGCAAAGAAGAAAGAAGAAAGGCCTTGGTCAGGGAGGTGACCAAGAACCCGATGGTCACTCTGAAAGAGTTCCTCTGTGGAGATTGGAGAACCATCTCTGCAGCACTTCACCAATAAGGCCTTTATGGTTGTGGCCAGACGGAAGCCACTCCTCAGTAAAAGTCACATGACAGCCTGCTTGGAGTTTACCAAAAGGCACCTAGCGTCATACCCAAGAAGACTGTAATCGCTGCCAAAGGTTCTTCAACAAAGTACTGAGTAAAGGGTCTGAATACCTATGTAAATGTGATATTCAGTTTATATATTTTTTATTCTTTTACCTGTTTTTAATTTTTCATTATGGGCTGTTGTGTGTAGATTGATGTGGGGTGGGGGGGACTATTTAATCCATTATAGAATAAGACTGTAACATTACAACATGTGGGAAAAGTCCATTATAATTGTGTTGTATTTAATTATGTGGTTGTGTCCTCCAGATGAGTTGTCCCCAGGCACTCCCAGCCAGAAGAGTGACCTGACAGAGCAGCCTGAACTACAGCCGTTCTCTAAACCTGAGCTAGCACTGACACAGAGCTTCAAACTCCTCAACTCAGACGACTGGTGAGCTTTATTCTTCATTTGGATCCCTATTCGCTGACGTTTTAGCAACCGCTAAACCTCCTGGGGTCCAACTGAACCTCAGCGCCAGCGTTTAACCCCATACATAGATATTGTGTAGTCAGACCCAACGTCAAATGTTCATTTATAATTTTTGGATGCCTATAAGCAATGGATTGGATTTTCTCAATGTCTATTTCTAAATGTTTTAATGAAGGGAGAAGAAGATTGAGGGCCTGACCTTTCTCCGTGGTCTGACGCTGTACCATTCAGACGTACTGCGGAACAGGCTACATGACGTCTGTCTCGCACTCATCCAAGAGGTATGACCACGACTCCTCATTATTTTAGTCTTAAATAAATGTTAATGTCCAGTCCATTTTCCTGGAGACCCTCATCCAATCTATTTTCTTCCTTCTAATCATAAGCTCAGCCTCAATCAATTCTGTACAGGGTGGTCCTTGTAGACTCTAGCCGTTTGATGACTGATTTTTCCTACATCCTGATGAGGAAATGTGACCATTCAAGCCTTTGATGAGATGGCTGAAGAAAAAATGATCTAGCTGATTCAATATCATCATCATCCGAGTGTATTGCTCCCCAGGTGAGGAACCTTCGGTCGGGTGTGTCCCGTGTTGCTGTTGGGGCGATGGGGGAACTGTACACCGCACTACAGAAGGGGATGGACCAGGAGCTGGAGGCCACTGCCAAGGCTCTGCTGCAGAAGGCTGGGGAGTCCAATGCCTTCATCAGGCAGGATGTGGACGCAGCGCTGGACAGCATGGTGCAACATTGCACCCCCACCCGCAGCCTCAACGCCCTGCTCACCAGCGGCCTCAGGTCAGACAGACACTCACTGTCACCAACTAGCACACTCAGCAGTTCAGCAGCAGTCCTTGAAATATATGCTTTGCTTGAAGATTGAATCTTATCATGCTTGTATCTTATCATTAAATTGGGCCATTAGGCTTTATTTTCTGTGGTGCTTATCACATCCCTGATATTGTCTCTTGTGAACAGTCACCTGAACTCAGTGGTGAGGAAGTGCGCAGGTCATCACATGGTCAACCTGATGGAGAACATTGGCGCTGCCCGCCTCCTATCTGGAGGGAAAGACCTCACCGACCGAATCCTCCCTGCCATCATCAAGCTGTCACAAGACTCCTCCCAGGAAGCTAGGTAGGGAGGGAATTTTGTTTAAAACCAATGTATGTCTGTTTTAATGCTAGTAAGTGTGTCTGTTATCAATAGAATAAGTGGCATTGTTTGAGGCTGTTCTTCTTAGGTACCAGGGACGCCGGATGTTGCTGTTTCTGTCATTACACCCTGATTTTGATAAGATGTTGGAGAAATATATCCCTGCCAAAGACCTGGCTCCCATCAGAGACACTGTTTTCATTCTGAAGACTAAGGTACAGAACACCGTCTAACTGAGAAGGTGTGTGTGACTGTTATGAGTAATTCCTGTCGATTTCTGTCTCCCCCTGCTGGGGGCTTGCATTTTAAGACAAGGCACTTTTACTTTATGGTCCAATGCAGCCATTCTTATCTCAATATGAAATCATTTCTGGGGAACAATTACTGTGATTTGTTTTCAATTAAAATGGTAAAAAATAAACAAAAATAGCTTCTTAGCAAAGAGCAATTTCTCAAGCAAGAATTGTGCTAGGACTGTCTGGGAGTGGTCTGAGTGGGAAACTGAAAACTAGCGAGAGAGGCTTGGAACTCTTTTTCTTGTTGGTCTTTTCACTAATTTACTACCAGGCCAAAACTCCATCCCACCAAAACAGGCAGTTTTTTTCCAAACAGCTCTTACACAAAAAGGACATTATCATAATTTTCACAATTTCACAGTATTGTTCCAACCTTATAGGGTGGAAATATACTGTATATAAAACACAGGAAAATCACGTTTTTGACTGCACTGGGCCTTTAAGGAAGCAGTGGTTACATGTGTGTGATCCATGAGTTACATGTATGTTAATGTGGTCTGAAGGGCCTGGGAGAGATGCCCCAGGACACCCCGTCAGGCAGGGGCCGGCGTTCCCTCCCTGGCAGTGGCACAGTTAGGGCCTCATCTCTCAGCAGGGAACCCCTCAAAGTGGTCAACAGGTGGGCCAACACAACAACACTAACTGAAATGTGTAGCACGTCAGTCTCATCAAGTTTACACCCCTAGTATACTGAACTGTTATGGTTAAAGCCATGGCTAGCTTTGCTGTTTGTCCATACATTAGCACAGTTTTGTCAATGTACAGTACCAATCAAAAGTTTGGGTTTTCTAAATATATTTAGATTTGTTTAACACTTTTCTGGTTACTACATGATTCCATTTGTGTTTATTTCATATTTTTGATGTCTTCACAATTATTCTACAATGTAAAAAAATACAAAAACCCTTGAATGAGTAGGTGTGTCTAAACTGTTGACTGGTACTGTATGTACAGTGTGTTCATGTGTCAGTGAGAACTCCTCTCCTTGACTTACCTACTGTTTGTGTATCTGCAGGGAGTCTGGGCAGTACAGCGGCAGACCTCAAGCTCACAGCATTGCAGACAAGACAGAGTACATCAAGCAGCTCACAGCTCTGCTGGGTTCAAAGGACTTCAGAGAGCGTATCAAAGGCATCGACCAGCTAGTGGTGGACTGCGAGCACAGCCCCAACATAGTTATCGGCAGCATCTTTCCGGTAACTGACATCATCTGAACAAAACCAGATATTCTTTAGCCTTATAATATATACTAGTGGTTCGCAGGTCAGATGTTTGTTTGCCCGCAATTGCTAATAACCCAGCCTCAACCGCCCGACTACATGTGAGAATGGGACAATCTGAGGCCCAAACCCGCTAATATGGAAAATGCGCTATAGGCCACAAATCAGAGTCATAGACGTGGAGCTTACAGTTAGGCCCTAAAGCTTGGGCTTACGCACTAATACCAGATAGACTAAAATAATTCAATAAAAATCTCAAAGTACCCTATAGATATAAATTGCTCAAAAATTATAGCTACATTTTAAGTTTTTTTTAAGGCAGGGCTTGACATGAACATTTTTTACTTGTCCAGAAGATAAAAGATTCTGTAACACCATTTTTACATCATTGTATGATGCAAGGATGACACTTTACAAAATAAAATGCATTACTATTTATTATACCACAGAGAATCAGACCAAAATGTAGGGTACACACTGGCTATTAACTTTGCATATTCAAGTCTGTCTCAAAATACAACATTGCCCCCTGAAAGCTCTCCTGGAGGATGGCTACAATTACAACCAAATACTTTTTATGTTTTTATAAAATAATTCCCTCCTGGGAGCACAACTAAGTGCGCCCGTCATCGCTGGGATAATAAATATGGATATGGTTCAAAACAAACTCTGGGATAACAGATTCAAAATTCATGCAACCACTGCACATCAGCAATGAGGCTGATGCAACAGATCAGACCGTTTATCTCAAAAATGTGTACATAGACCACTGCACCACTCTGGAGGCCCATTGACGATGTTATACCCACAGCAACGATTAAAACATTCCCAAACCAGAAACTGTGGATTGATGGCAGCATTCGCGCGAAACTGAAAGCGCAAACCACTGCTTTTAACCAGGGCAAGGTGACCAGAAACATGACCGAATACAAACATTGTAGCTATTCCCTCCACAAGGCAATCAAACAAGCTAAGTGTCAGTATAGAGACAAAGTAGAGTTGCAATTCAACGGCTCAGACACAAGAGGTATGTGGCAGGGTCTACAGTCAATCACAGATTACAAAAAGAAAACCAGCCCCGTCACGGACCAGGATGTCTTGCTCCCAGACAGACTAAATAACTTTGTTGCTCGCTTTGAGGACAATACAGTGCCACTGACATGGCCCGCTACCAAAACCTGCAGACTCTCCTTCACTGCAGCCAATGTAAGTAAAACATTTAAATGTGTTAACCCTCGCAGGGCTGCAGGCCCAGACGGCATCCCCAGCCGCGTCCTCAGAGCATGCGCAGACCAGCTGGCTGGTGTGTTTACAGACATATTCAATCAATCCTTATCCCAGTCTGCTGTTCCCATATGCTTCAAGAGGGACACCATTGTTCCTGTTCCCAAGAAAGCTAAGGTAACTGAGCTAAACGACTACCGCCCCGTAGCACTCACTTCCGTCATCATTAAGTGCTTTGAGAGACTAGTCAAGGACCATATCACCTCCACCCTACCTGACACCCTAGACCCACTCCAATTTGCTTACCGCCCCAATAGGTCCACAGACGACGCAATCGCAACCACTCTGCACACTGCCCTAACCCACCTGGACAAGAGGAAAACCTATGTGAGAATGCTGTTCATCGACTACAGCTCAACATTTAACACCATAGTACCCTCCAAACTCATCATCAAGCTCGAGACCCTGGGTCTCGACCCCGCCCTGTGCAACTGGGTACTGGACTTCCTGACGGACAGTCCCCAGGTGGTGAGGGTAGGTAACAACATCTCCACCCCGCTGATCCTCAACACTGGGTCCCCACAAGGGTGCGTTCTGAGCCCTCTCCTGTACTCCCTGTTCACCCACGACTGCGTGGCCATGCACGCCTCCAACTCAATCATCAGGTTTGCAGACGACACTACAGTGGTAGGCTTGATTACCAACAACGACGAGACGGACTACAGAGAGGAGGTGAGGGCCCTCAGAGTGTGGTGTCAGGAAAATAACCTCACACTTAACATCAACAAAACAAAGGAGATGATTGTGGACTTCAGGAAACAGCAGAGGGAGCACTCCCCTATCCACATCGACGGGACAGTAGTGGAGAGGGTAGTAATTTGAGTGCGGCTTGGTTGGGTCGTGTTTCGGAGGATGTATCTTGGCCAGGTCGCAGTTGCAAATGAGAACTTGTTCTCAACTAGCCGACCTGGTTAAATAAAGTATATATATATATATTTTTTTTTTTAAATGTATGGCTCTCGACCTTCGCCTCTCCCAAGTCCGTACGGGAGTTGCAGCGATGAGGCAAGACTAACTACCAATTGGATACCACAAAAAAGGGATTAAAAGTCAATTAAATAAAATTTTAAAAAATTAAAACAATGCGCAGATGGCTCAAATGTTCCAAAATGCAATTAACGGGAAAACATCATTCTCAGTAGCGCACTGCGCGAGCTAGTGGTTTCATATTTTCCGAGATGAAAATATCTGTTAGAATTAAGAAAGAGGGGAGATCTAAAGATACACCAACTAGCATGGGCTACTAATATGACAAGTATCATGACCTTTTTCATGTCCATTCAGACAATTGAAATATATATTCTTCTTTTCCAACATTTTTTTTTAGGTCAAGCGTTCATTTCGAGCCCTGTTTCTCTTTATTCAACCCGTCCGCCACCCACCCGCCTTTCATCCACACAATATTCCATGACCCTAAATCTGCCCACCTCGCAGATATAACTGCAGAGACTGCAGGTTATGAATCAACCAGTGCTCATTATTATATACCCTAAGCTGCCATTTGCCGAAGTGCTCTGACTATCACATAGAATACTAGCTATAACTTTTATTGACCAAATATAAACCATGCAAATGCCCCTAGATAAGAGGACCTATGTAAGTAGGTCATAATTGAATCTATAGTAATGCTTCTCTCCCAGGTGTTTGATGCCTTTAAGGCCAGACTGCAGGAGTCCAACAGTAAAGTCAACTTGTTCGCTCTGGAGTCTCTGCAGAAGATCATCACTGTGATGAAGGATAACCTGGCCCAGGTAGTCTACATCCTGGTACCGGCCATCGTGGACAATCACCTCAACTCCAAGAACAACGCAATCTACAGCGCTGCCATTGGAGCCCTCCATGCACTCATCCAAAACCTTGGTAGGTGTCTGATGATGTTTGAGATCACATCATCTAGTTTAAGGTTCCATGCGAGGCTGGAACGTAGCTGAGAGGATGACCAGCTCTGACTTGTCCTTTACTTTGTTCACAGATAAAACCCTCCTCCTCCAGCCTTTCTGCAGCAAGGCCCAGTTCCTGAGTGGCAAGGCTAAAGTGGATCTCATAGAGAAGGTTGCAGGTATTTTCACTGAAACAATTTGCTTGAGATAAATCCCCTTAGCAACCTAGGTTATGTAGATGATACTTTGTAAACTTCATTTGATTTTTAACATTTGGATTAGGATCTGAGTTTACAACAGCTGCTAAGCAACAGTGCAATGGCAACTGTCTTTCTGCCTGCCCTCCAAGGAGTCTTTAGCTTCTTACAAGGAGGGAGAAACGGATGTGTCAGTGCCATATGCTCTCAGCATTTCATAAGCTCCTTGTTACGTGTTTGCTCCCCCCACCACTTCCCTTCCTTCCTCCCCCCACTTCTCTTCACTCCTCCTCTGGCCTGTCTTTCAGATCTGGTGACAGAGCTATATCCTCGTAAGCCTCAGGTGGTGGAACAGAAGGCGTTACCTCTGCTGTGGCACCTCCTGGGCACATCCAGCCACAGTGGCACCGTCCACGGCCGGGGTGGGAGCGTGCGGGGGGCCACTTCCAACCTGTGCCAAGCCCTTTACACCCACATGGGGCCTGGGCTGGCAGAGTGCGCCGCCTCCCAGGATGCCAATGTCCACAAGGGCCTCAACGAGTTCCTGAGGACCCTCCCCTCCCCCTGAAGGTCCCTCAGAAATCACAACCTTCGAAACACAACCAAACCCCCCTAGACAGAAGAACAGAAACACTGACCTTACTTGAAGACAGAGATGTTCTGCATTTCTAGTAGTGCCTGCACTTTTTTTTTTTACGTTACAGAGTATAGAAAGTCCTTTAAGATGAGAGCCCTTAAATCAACTCTCTTCTCAGCAAGTTAGGGTATTCTTCAATAAAGGAGCACAAACAGGCTTCAGCTGTTGGCATCAGGTCTTATTCTCAACAACCTGCTCTCTTTGCACTTTGAAAAAGTCACTCACTGTCATTATAGTTGTCGTCATGTACATTACATTGGATATATCGTAATATGATTGTCGCTGTTTATGAATCTTATTGTACGCAAATCGGAGACAACATTACCAAGAATTTACCATTGAAATGCACAAAAAGGAAACGGGACCGAAATATGTATATTTTTGCTGTTTCATTAAATATAATATGTGATATTTCTAAGATGTCTTATGCAGTTGTTTTAAAGATTTGTCAGTGAAGATTAATGATTACAAATGACTTTTGTTTAGCTCAAATGTGTGATTGCACAGTATTAGCCTAATTTGTATGCTGTACAATGTTGCAGTTTGTAAGTCCTATTGGGACAATATGTTGAAGTGGTGTTGTGACATCTTATGTTTTGTTGTTTTATGACCAAAATGTACAGACAGGGAATCAAAAAAGATTATATATGTACACCGATGCCTAAATCAACTTTGGATAATAAACCAACAATACTGGGTGGGTATAACGTTGAAACCATTTAGCTTTAAACTAACGATTGATACAGAGACAGTGAAGCCCAGGTTTGTGATTCTGTTTCAGTATAGTGCCAGTCTTGAAGTAGCCTTTCACAATTGTGTTTATAAATGATATTGAACTTGTTTATTAATGAGAGGAAAGACTGAGATTTATATATACATAAAGTGTTTATTTCTGTAAACTAAGTGCTCCAGTTGGTTTAATTCTTATGCCTAAAAATGAGTGAGAACAACTTCACTGCGAGGAAAACCACTTGCCTGCTTATACTATCATTGTAATGCGTCAGTGTGGTTGGCCTTGTTGCCTCGTGTCTTTAACAATCTTGAGGAAAATGGCGCTGTAAGGTAAGTATCTATTTCAATCACTACATGCAAGACTGAGCATCTGAGTCAGTTAAAACCAGACTACTGTCACTGATTTGCTTTTATTTACAAGTAAATAAATACAATTAGTTTTGCAGGGGTTAAATGACAAAGTTAGGGCCCTGTGTTTTGGGCTTTCATGTCACATGACCTAGATTTTAACCTTTATTTTAAGCATTTTCCAGAAATGAGCACCACACCAAAAATGTAAGCAATTCTTTAAGGATGGTGCTGGACCATCTGACATAGAAAGAAAATGGGACCTTTTGTTAAATCTTTTAAATATCCAGGGGGTGTAGTAATTACATCGATTCGTTTTGCAACAAAACCATTTACTCCAAACGGAAATTGCAAACTAGAGTTTCTATTTTACAGGTAGGTACCTCCCCGTTTTATTCCGTTTGGTTCTTAAACAGTAAACTATTTCTGTAATGAATACACCCCTGGTCATGTGACAAAATTGCGCAAAACACGGGGCCTTAATAGCAAAGCAAAAGACAAGATTGTATAAAATGTCAAGTTCCTTGAGAAGGTAGTTCTCATTGACAGATATGTAACAGGGTCCTAGTAGTCAGAAGCTACAGTTCTTATAGGACTCAGGTCCAGGCCATATTGGAAAAAGAGGTAGGCTTGGCAAGGTGAAGTAAAACAAAGGTGTCGTATCTTACACTTCTAATGGACCAAAGAAAGTTACTCTCTGGTCCCATACACACTACATGCAGAACTTTTAAAACCAATGACACATTAATCATCTTAGAAATGAGTATATGATCTAGGCATACTAGTTTGGTTTAGAGTTTAGCAACTTGTATGAAAATCACAGCAAATGGAGAGCAGCTGCCTTGTGAAAATGATGGTTATTGGTTTCTAACATGAAGAGTTTAAACTACTTTGCAAAAATTAAGTCCCAAAATGACCTGACTAGTACAACACTCTTTGGACTCAACCCGAGACCTACTGCATAATGTTCTTTGAATGTAGTTTCTTGCAGTGTGTGTGTTTTTGCATGTTTCTACAACATGTTCTCTTCATACATATGCATCAGATGTTCACACCCACAATTTCATTTTACATCTACCATTCGTGGATAAGGGTGAATAGCCATGGCCTAGATGTTTGTCCATCCGTTTTACAGCATTGCAGTGGCTGGTTGGGCTGGCTTGTGCTTTGGAGGGTTGCTGCTGCTACTGCTGAGCCTCAAATGCCTGAATATTCTAAGCTAAGGCCGCTCAGTGCCAATGCAGAGCCAGCAAGTTTCATTATATCTTGGTTGAACAATTTCTTGACATAGCTGTGAGAAAATGTCCAGTTTGAGAAACTACAATGACATTTTCAGACTGTAGTAATCAATTTTAGACATTAGCTCACATATTTAAATTTCACCAAAATATACCATTTATATCTCACACTGTTCAAGTACTCTCTTCTGTTTTATAAAGCATAAAAGATTTATAAACATTGTATTTCTAACCACCACATCCAGTGTGTCCCTCCTAATCATAATAAATGTTTTGCTAGAAGGTATTAAGATCAGGACGAACATCCCAAGGTGCTGAGCTGACCCACAGTGACTGACAACATGGCCTAACATGTTATTTTTGCTACAGTTTATATTATATGGCTGTGTACATATATTTAGCAATCAAAGATATATAATGATGTCCTTCATTTCGGTAAAGACATGATCATATGACAATGAATGAGAAAATGCACAACATCAATGCCTGACATTACAGCAAATGTTCTCCTTTATATTATAAAGTATGTGTGCCTCTGAAACAGGGAGTTGGATAAAGATGGTGGATATCTTGTCTCCTTTACAGATGTTCACACACACATAACAGGATTCATTATCGTACCCTGCCACTGCACTCTATACAAGTATAAGTTCAAAGCCTATTCTTGAACTTTCGGAATACTCCTTGACAAAAGATGTAGGCTAAAGCACAGTGCAATAACTAAAATAAGCAGAACTTGTGCTATGAATGTGGAGTATTTATCGCTAGATCACAGTTGATGTGCTTGACAGTTGACACCTGATTGAATCAATCATATACAAATCATGATCTAACCAGGGGCTTTATATGGCCCAGTTTTGGTGCTAAGGCAGTTGGATCAATATCATGGCAACCTTTCCTTGTCGTCGTGGGAAGATGAGCAATCTGTCATCCTGATCTCCCTTGTCAAGGTCCAGACGTCTTGGGTAGATCCTGGTTTTCAGCCAGGTGTAGTTTTTGTCTGGACACAGGTACATTAAGGATCCAACACAGACACGTTAAGGATTTAAGCTAAATATAGATGATTCAAAGCCAGTGTTTTCCCAGGTGAGCCAGCTGAATCCCAGAGATTATGAGACAACTTTTAGAAAAGGATACATTGAGCTGCTGAGTTCCTCCAGCTGAGGGGGAAATGAAGAACATGATCAGATTATGTAGTCCCACGTTGAGGTAGTCAGAGTCAAAATTCATTAGACGGAAGCATAGACGTACACAACAATAGCCTACAGAATGTTAGATCAATACTCAACATCATTTCACCACATCAATCATTGTATCACTGTTAGTAAGCCCTAAATAAACCAAAATTATTCAATTAAATTCTTCTAGCTAATCTACACAGTGAAAAGTAATTTCACAGCCCATCTGTTTTGCTGCTACATTATTCTCTGCTGCTATGGCTACAGAGTATTCTTGGCACCCATATCTCTAATGAACTGAAGGGCTTTCACACCACCCTCACACATACCACAGCAATTGCCCCCCAGCACAAATACCACACCACAGGAGTGGATGCTAGAAATCAAACTAACAATTGACACATTTGACATTTTGGTCAAATTGTCTGTGGTCTGTCATTCGCAATGATTGCTGCCTCTCCACAGCCAACCACTGTGTACCTGGATAGTATGTGAAAAGCATGCATTATTAATTAGCACATCTTTGGACTAGATGTTGTCCAAAACACAGCAGTGTGCTGGAGGGAAAATATGACTCAAGAGCATCTGCTTAGGATGTAAACAATGTATGGGAATAACCATATTCTGCATATTTAAAAACAGCATGTAAACAACCATTGCACTTGACTACAGTGTGGCTCAATATGACCCTACCCACTGGGCACAGACTTCAGGTCAACGTCTAGTTTTGATGTACATTTGATTGAGTTTTCAACTAACGTGAATTCATTGTGAAATCAACAAAACATGTCACGTCATTGGATTTAGGTTAAACGTTTGTTGAAAAATAGACTAAATTCCCATGCGTTAATTACTTTTCCCCCCAAATCCAATCAGTTTCCACGTTGATTCAACGTTATCACATCACATTTTTTGTTGTTGAAATTATGTGTAAACAATGTTGATTCAACCTGTTTTAGCCCAATTGGATTATGTTCTGGGTAAGGACATAAATGTGGTAAGCTGTGTACTACAGTGTGAGTAAATCATTCATTGAGTACTGTAGAGAGTGTTAAGTTAGGTGCTTACATTGCAGAGCAGGTGCTCCAGGTTGTGGTCAGAGGCACACTTCCTCTTGTCCTCTGACAGCTCCTCCACATGGCTGTCCAGACTGAAGTGTAGCCGTGCAAGCTTCTCCTGCATTTCACGCACATGCTCCAGCTGCTCAAAGGAGCAAACCTTCCCTGAGAGGACACAGCAAGCGTCATTCACACCTTTACATATCTGTCAAAGGGACATAACTTCCTACGTGACCATGGTACTATGGCACAATGTCAAACAAATGGCTGCATTTCCACTGCGTAACTGTGTCTCAGTATTCTCTGGGTGGTCCATAATCATCTTACCAAAAGCCTGCAGTTTTCCGGAGTGGAAGTCATTGAGCAGGTTGAGGAGGCCTCCCTCCATCTCCCTCACATCAGACACATCCGTGAGGAAGGAATGCTGCAGCGGGGAGGACTGGGCCATCTTACTGGGCCCTGCTGGCTGGGGTGCCCTGGCCTTCTCCTTGTGAGGCCTGGTGAAGACAGACCAGACAACAGGAAATAACAGTAAACAGAACCTTTACATTAATCCAACCTCCAATATACATTTTGTCAATCCAACTCATTTGACTCATTAAAGTAGACATTGTGACTGTTACAAACCTTGTGGTCTTTGGTGGAGCAGCTACGACCACACTGAGCACATCTTTGGACTGTCCTACTGCCCCAATGGACCTCTTGAACTTGCCTCTGTTTTTGGGGGAGGGGGTTGGGGGAGGCCAAGGGAGAAGGTGGCACTCTTACTGGAGGGTAGGACTGAGAGCTTACGGGGGTTGACCGGGGGAGGAGGGGGCTGGGGTAGAGACACCTTGGGGCTCCGCTTCTTACGCTTGTCCTCCATGGCTTGTTAGTGTGAAGTCCTCTGGGTAAGATGAGTGGACCCTGCCTGAGCTTCAGGACGTCCTGTAACAACAATAACGGTAGGAAGTCAGGCACTAGCACTTCCACTCCCTGACAGGACTGGAGAGCGCTTGGAGGATACACAGGGTCTTAGCTAAGGAAATGCATGTTAAGTATAATGCATAACAGTTTCTCCATTGGTTGTAAGCTAGGAACATGTAAAATCATGACTAAGCCGCCAAAGGGAAAGAGTGAACCACCACCCAACAACAGATATTTTACTTGGTAGACCTGCTAAATGTCAAATTGATGGTCTCCTGAGTGGCGCAGTGGTCTAAGGCACTGCATCGCAGTGCTAGCTGTGCCACTAGAGATTATGGGTTCGAGTCCAGGCTCTGTCGCAGCCGGAGAGACCCATGGGGCGGTGCACAATTTGCCCAGCATCGTCCGGGTTAGGGGAGGGTTTTGCCGGCAGGGCTGTCCATGTCCCATCGCGCAATAGCGACTCCTGTGGCGGGCCGGGCACAGTGCACGCTGACACGGTTGCAAGGTGTATGTGTTTCTTCCAGTGCATTGGTGCAGCTGGCTTCGGGTTAAGTGGGCGTGTCAAGAAGCAGTGCAGCTTTGTTGGGTTGTGTTTCATAGGACGCATGGCTCTCGACCTTTGCCTCTACCGAGTCCGTACGGGTGTTGCAGCCATGAAACAAGACTAACTGCCAATTACACAGCATGAAATTGAGGAGAAAAAGGGGTACAAAAACATATAATAAAGTCAAATTGATGAAATTCTCTCATTTCAAATGGTAGCACTTGCTGTATCTTGAATACTACCAGGCTGCTAAATTGAAGCAACCTCTTATCACCGACACAATATCCTCTGGCAAACACCAAAGGGGTTCACTGCAGGAGGATTCATGGCTGGATGGCTGCGGAGGTGAATGTACCCAACCTAATATTCTCAAATATTCATCATTTTGACTAGCTTTGTGGATGTTCAAGGTGAACAAAGTCACACATCCAGGTAATACTACAGGCTTATGGGGAAAAACATCAAATGATGAGGATTCATTTTAGAATATCTGTCCCTGTGTAATAAGCCTGTGTGAAACAGTTCCCCTGAGGTATTTTTAGAATGCATCATGTCCTTGTAATTGGTCTGACAACACATTGCAGACAAAGTCTTTCAAATTATGTAGCTGAAAACACGTGGACAATCAATCATATTGGCAAAAATGACAGAAGTTATGTTCACAACTTTATATTACTTGGGAGTGATTAGTGAGATCTTTTAGACCTACATTTCACTGTTACCAATACGATTTTTAATTTCAAGAAATCAGATGAATATATATATACGTGTGCATCCCACAAACACATTGCTTTACATATATTAAAATATATTTAATTTAATGAAAAAGGTTTTTAACCGATGGCTGCACGGGCAAGAGATAATGACAGTGGATTGGACCAGAGACGTGTTTATTCTAGGACGTTGATGCGCACGGTTCTTCTTTTTATAGCCTAGCTCAAATAGAACATCTCATATCCGGTTGTTGTATTATAATGGTTAATTCATTATTATTTCATACACTGAAAATGAAAAGGGATACAGAATAGGCTATAGCCATCCTCATCTGAACTTAAATCAATGGACTACTGTGGTCCAAAGATGGCCACTAACCACACAGTCAACTTGATCCACCACTAAGCTGTGCAATAAATAAATCCACTCGCAATAATGTAAACTACAAGAAAAAATGAGCGCATTATATAAAACATATCAATGGCGTATTTGCAGTAAACCATGTAAATTACATGAACAAATGCGTATATCAGAAGACAATAGATCACTTACCGAGTGTATTAAGCACGAAAAATCTGTCAAACGAACACCGCGTCCCTTTCCTCTGAAGAATGTTTATCATCTCATACACATCTTCTTCATAACGTTTGATTAATTTAAAAAATAATATGAGTAGTGGACAACAGCAACATAGAAAACGCTAAATAAAATCCCAGACGCGGCAATGGAGCTCACTCACCACTGAGCTATACGTCTTTATCCTGCACTTAAAGGGCCAGATACAACATTTCTTCCACTGAGATATGATCCAATGAGCGGGAACATGCACTATAATTGTCCCATCACAACAAGTCTGAGTGGTCATGCTCATGGATGGAGAGTGCAAGCCAGATAATTTAGGTCCCATGAGCACGTTGTTGAAAGATGCTGAAGTGCATTCAATGCGGCTCTGTCAGGTGGACCTGCTTGCCAAGAAAAAAAGGGTTGTATAGAAGATTCTTTTGAAAGATAGCATTGGAAAAATACCAATACTTGAGAACAATGCCACCAGCCTGGAGTGGGTTTAGGCCCCTAGTAAAATGTTTTATTTTTCACAAGTTATTAGCAGCTTCAGAGCCATGTCTTCTGCGAATAGGCACATTTTTAAATAATGAGAAACAATATAGCTGTGATATTGACACATTCTAAATGTTAATAATCATTCTTTGATTATATTGAAATACTCTATATCTAATATCTATATTGAAAAAGGAATTATATGGACATTGTTGGTGAAAATAAATGAATAGAGTTGTAGGTGTGGTAAGGAGCCCTCTAGTGGGAAAGAGAAGATATCAGACAGCAAGGGTCAACAACAGTTCAACCACAAAGAATCATGGGCCGAACCTTTAAAAGGAATACAAAAATATGTTTATTTTTTATTATGGCAGCTCAGAACAAAAACAGTGATACAAAATACAGTTGTAGGAAAAATACAAAGCTCTCATGTGTGTTTTCTTGTTCCAAGACAAATTACCAGCAATAACTTACGTCTTTAACTTAATTTCTGGTCCGGTGAGCTATTGGAGTATGAGTGTGACTTGCCTAAGATTATTCTCTCTCTGAGAAGCTTGAAGAAGGCGTAGTATCTGCTGAAGAGAATTAAAGCCAAGGATATCGTCTGATGCCACCTTTCTGAGCATATCAACGAGTAGAGCTGGTAGAATATCATCGCACCTTCCACGATGATGAGGATGTTCAACATTCGTAAGGGCTTGTTGAAGAAAAATTAAAGGATAAAAATAGACAAAAAAAGAGGAGGCATGTTGTTATTGAACAAAAAATGTCTGGAAGTACAACAAGTCCTTTAGCTTTGGCTGCCTGAGGCGCAAACAAGAACCGTTTTGCAGTTGGTGTTACTCACATAAAAGCGATAGTGGGAGACGTCCGAGGGGACAGCTACATTCTAGTGCCCTATGGTCTTGTATACATTTTTATTGTGTTTGACCAGGACACCCTGGGGCCACATGTACTCTTCCGTCTATCTGTAGGAGGAAAAGAGAGAAGAGGGTTCAAATAGATACAAAGCCAATCTTAGTCAATCGAACGCTCGTCTGTTAAATAGCCAGCTATCAGATGAGCAGAGTTTAGTCTGTCCTTTCTCTTGGAAGCCAAATGGATGCAAATATCTGGGAATATATTTTAGCTCAGCCCTTAAGAATCTGTTTAAAGAAAACTACACTCCCCTCAATGGCAAAATTAAAGACCTGATTCGCTGGTCCACTCTCCCTGTGACTACGATTGGATGGATTAACATAGTGAGGATGAACAAATGTTCTTTCCAGACTTCATTGTCTCATTCAAATGAATTCCTGTATTTGCTCCCAACTGTATGCAGGTGCATGATGCCCCTGAATATACAACAAGTAACAGGGCCGTTTCTAGCTTTTTGGGGGCCCTAAGCGAGAGTGGTTGGGGGGCAAAACATTTTAGTGGCCCTCTTGGCAGCGTAGAGAAAATGTTACAGTTGTAAAGCTAATTTCCTGTAGTTCAAATAATTTTGCCAAGGGATGGAGAAAACATTTAGCAGTTTTTAAGGCTAATTTCCTGCTATTCTACACATTTTGCCATGACTTTTGCCATTTACATATGATATCTGAGTGAATAACAAAATCAATGGGGGCCCCCGCGACGTCAGGGCCCCTGATTCTGCCATGATAACTACAAGGGTTAGATTGCTGGCTAGACTAACTTACCTAGAAACATATAACATGTTAGATGAAATGGGCTAATTGAGTGACTGACCTAAAAAGATGAAAACTGCTGATGCACTACTAAATTTTGAAATTACACGTTTTTTTCTACTATACTAACAGTACGTTTAAACCAACTGATTTCCTCATTTGTTTTGTTTTTTGGTTGCGGGGCCCTAAGCGGATGCTTATGAGTAACAACAATATTAAAAACAATGTTATTACTAAAGTAATTACAGAATTCTAGTCCCTCCCAAACCCTCAGTGATATCATCAGTGCTTCTCAGGCCGTGATGCCTCCTCACTAGTAGTACTTACATGTGCTGCAGGACGTTGGAACAGAGAGAAGGGTCCACTTTGTGCCAGCTGCCCAGGTGTGCTGCAGCCTTGTGGAGCAGGTCACAGTAGCGTGGGGGCAGCAGGTGCCTCATGAGGATGACTGAGGTACTGACAGACACCAGGATGAAGAGCTCACAGGACCAACGCTTGTCCACGTATTGTGTGCTCTGCAGAGGACCAGCACACAACCAGAATAAGCAGCCAGAAAAACACAGCGCCCTCAGAGACACATTGCAACTGCAGGCATCAAGCAATGTATCTATTCTTGATTATGTTGACAAACCTAATTGGCGATATATAACAATGCTGCACTACGGTGCAAAAAAACAAAAAGGGGAGATCTGACGGTAGACCCTCCTTTCTCAAATCTCAGTGGTTAGTACGTCACAACACATAACATAAGGCTGGGAAGTCACTTATTAGTTACTCACTTTAACAAACCATACAGGTACGAAGGCCACGTAGTAGGCACTGAACATGGAGCTGACCAGCACCTCCCTCATCCTCCAGTTGAAGTTCATCTTCAGGTACTCCACCTCTTTGCGGATGAGGTCTGGGGAGAGGCAGCAGGCGCGTGTGGGCATGGCCTGGACCCCGTACAGCTGGCTGGTGTGCTGCTTCCACGTCTCGTTCAGAGCCGTCATGTAGTCACGGCGGCGCCCCACGCTGCCCAGCTCCTTCGACCCGATGTTAGTGATGGGCGAGAGTGGCCCCACCCGGCAGAAGTAGCAGTTTAACCGGAAAAAGGGAATGTACATCCCGAACCTGTGGAAACAGGGGATTGCAGAACTTTCAGGTTACAATGTATTCCAAACTGACATGGCTATCTTTCAGGCTATTCAGGTCATTTGAATCCTAATCGACACTGATGACCGACTTGAGCTGTATGGAGAGCATCACGTTACTCTGAGACACTGGAGGTGTTCAGAGTCATTGAACTTGACAAGGGCTCTGATCCCTAGTGAAGGTTGATACTAGTGAGTGTTGTTGGGCAGTGAATAAGTAATGTACAGTCACCTCTAAAATGAATGGCACCCTCAATAAAAAAATGAGCAGAAATGACGAAATCGAATAAATATAATCCAAAAATATATATATAAATATATAAAATAAATCAAACAAATATTGAGTTACAATGTATGCAGAACTTTTAAAAATATATATAATTTAACAACTAATAAAATTGCTCAGAGAAAGACATTTTGTTTAACAATACAAAATTGTCACCCATAAAGACTCCACCATAATTTGCAAATAAATTCATTAAAAATCCTACAATGTGATTTTCTGGACGCCTTGAGAGGCATTGAGAGAGAAAAGGGGGGCAGACAGGAATGACATGTGTTGTTATATGACAATAAGGTATTAGGGACAGAAAAAGAACCAGGTGGGTTTGAGAAAAAACAAACAGAATGGTGCCAAAAAAACATTAAATTGAGAAATATCACAGAATAACACTTGCATAAGTAAAAGTGTTGCAAATTGTTGTATTGTTTATAACAAATCTATATTATCAAAAATAGCTAAATGTGAATTCCTACCTCTTTTACAATCGCTGCAATCAGCCTGCGAGCCAGTATGATGACTGAATAGAGGTAGAAGTTCTGCATCAGACAAAACTTAATATTACTTACTGAAAACTAAGTTAGCATGCCATGAGAAGTGAAATAATTTATAACAGTATAGTGACAACATTTGGAAAGGAATCACTTTCAGGATGTAGTTAATCAAATTTGTCAGATGTCAAAGTACAAAGAATGGACAGTGCCAATATGCACATCCGGTCCTCCATAAACGGGACATTGTCAATCATTTATCAAATCTGTAGTGACATTATGTCCACTTAATGTGGTCAAATACAAACAAACCCCCACACAATGGTTGTGGGAGCATATTTGGATTTTACCTACATTTATAAATAGAGACATTTCTTGGTTTAAGTCATGTTTCAGTGTTTGGCTACAATACATTGCTCCAGTTCTCTTGCTTTTTTTGTTATGGGATACTATCTAAGAGATCATGCAGCGACTCATGTCCACTATTTGGGCTTGTGGGTTTTGTTTACATTCTAGAAGGCTAGTTGTAATTGTCACTTTTCATCAGATGTAGTTTATCTGTGGAGCCATATGGTTATCTGACAATGTTCTCATTTTTGTTATCCCTGTGGAAATAATTGCACTTACCTGAAGATACTAGAGCTGGGAATTGCCAGGGACCTCACAATATAATATTACCACGATACTTAGGTATGCATTGCGATTCTCATGATACTAAATGTATTGCGATTCAATATTGGGATTTTTTTGAGATTTGATGTTCCAAACATATTGCTGACTATAGTGCCTCTTCGGAAAGTATTCAGACCCCTTGACTTTTCCCACATGTTGCCGTATTCCATTTTTTTATTAAATAAAACAAGTTCCTCAATCTACACACAATAACCCCATAGTGGCAAAGCAAAAACAGTTATTGCATTTTTTTGCTAAGATACATTTTTAAAAATACAGAAATACTTTATTTACATAAGTATTCAGACCCTTTGCTATGAGACTCGAAATTGAGCTAAGGGGCATCCTGTTTCCATTGATCATCATTGAGATGATCTGGTACGGCTGATTAGCTGTCCTAAGTAAAGCTAATTTAATTGGAACCATTCTACTACCCTCTACAAACCATTATATTCATCACCCCACTGGGAACCACTGACACGGCTGGCTAGCCTATCTTCAAAGAATCAGCTTCAGGAGCGAACGGAAAGTAGAATAAACTCTAGTTCTGTCCAGGACTACACAACAAGTCAACGGATACCAGACAACAACAGTAGAACACGGGTGGGGACCTTTTTTGACAATCAGAGCATTACAAGAGTGCAGCGGAAAGACCCAACCAAACCCCTTTCCAAGAAGGCTTGGTTCCGACAGAGATACACGGCAAACCAAGGCATTCACACGTAAATACATTCATGATTTCTTACTCCAAAACGGGCGGGATTATTGTGAGAGTAGTTTCTAAATGTACCAAAGTATTATGTCTCTGTCCCTCTCTCGCCCTACATGTCTTTTTGTAACAAGCCGCCATATTGTGCCAGTCCGCTAGGTATCAAGTAGGGATGCACGATATATCAGTAAGCATATTGGAATCGGACGATCTTCGATAAAAATCTCAACATCTGCCCGATGTCTAGTTTAAAGCCGATGTCAAAGCTGACGTTCATACCTATATAACGTAGATGACACCACAAAAAATAGTGCTACACACCATTCCTAACCTAGCCCACAATGTCTGCTATGTGGATCTATTTTGAAGTTTCAAAGGAAGATACCAAAAAGGCCATATGCAATGTTTGTGCTGCTATTATTTCCCGAGGAGGGGAGAAAGTGAAATCGTTCAATACCAGAAACCTAATTACTCATTTGAAAGAGCATCATCCCCAGACGTTCAGCAACTACTTAGAACAAAAGCAGAAAAAAACTAAGCGCACTTGAACACCTAAACAGGTTCAAGTCGAGCAGTCATTTGAAAGAGTAAGAAAATGTCAACGAGACAACTCAAAGGTGAAATCCATAAAAACGACAAGATAATGGAATTCATTGCCCTTGACAATCAACCGTTCTGTCGTGGATGATGTTGGCTTTTGCCGACTGGTCAAGCACCTCGAGCCCCGGTACACACTACCAAGTAGGCGCTATTTTTCAGATGTTGCCCTACCAGAGGTACACCGTATTGTTGAAATTAACATCTGTGAGCTACTTTCTATGGGTGTCACTGCTATTAGCTTCACGACTGAATATTTGAACCAACAATTTACGACGTTTGGAATGAGACTAACGTGAGGTAAAGTAAATAATTCATTAATTCGAAGACTAATTGATCAGATAAAATATCTGAAAAGTTATTTTAGGAAATGATAACTTTGTAATCTGAATATTTTTCCTTGGTGCCCCGACTTCCTAGTTAATTACATTTACATGATTTATCAGTTGATCGCGTAATACTAATTACAGAAAATCTTTGATGAAAACTATGTCATCAGTTTAATGATAGTAAAGACACGACATCCTTATTCCTGCTTACAAGCAAAAATTAAAGCAGGAAGCACCAGTGACTCAGTCAGTACAAAATGTGGTAAGATGAAGCAGAGGCTAAGCTACAGGACTGTTTTGCTAGCACAGACTGGAATACGTTCTGGGATTCTTCCGATGGCATTGAGGAGTACACCACATCAGTCACTGGCATCATCAGTGACGTCGTCCCCACAGTGACCGTACGTACATACTATAACGAGGAGCCATGGATTACAGGCAACATCCACATTGAGCTAAAGGGTAGAGCTGCCGTTTTCAAGGAGCGGGAGTCTAACCCGGAAGCTTATAAGAAATCCCGCTATGCCCACTGACGAACCATCAAACAGGCAAAGCGTCAATACAGGGCTAAGATAGAACCGTACTACACCGGCTCCGACGCTCGTCAGATGTGGCTGGGCTTGCAAACCATTACAGACTACAAAGGGAAGCACAGCCAAGAGCTGCCCAGTGACACAAGTCTACCAGACGAGGTAACTTACTTCTATGCTCGCTTCGAGGCAAGTAATACTGAAACATGCATGAGTGTGTCAGCTGTTCCGGACGACTGTGACCACGTTCTCTGCAGTCGATGTGGGTAAGACCTTAAAACAGACCACAACTTCTACCCGCTAGCCATAAGACTCCTGAACATCTATTCAAATGGCTACCCAGACTATTTGCATTGCCCCCCCTCCCCCCACGATGCCGCTACTCTGTCACTTTAATAACTCTACCTACATGTACATATTACCTCGACTAACCAATATCCTCGCACATTGACTCTGTACCGGTACCCCCCGTATATAGCCTTGCTATTGTTATTTTAGTGCTGCTCTTTAATCATGTTACTTTTATTTCTTCTTTTTTTTAAACTGAATTGTTGGTTATGGGCTTGTAAGTAAGCTTTTCACTAAGGTCTACACCCGTTGTATTCGGTGCATGTGACAAAATTTGATTTGATATCCTGGTTAAGAATGAAACGACTGAACAACGAAAGACCACAGCAGGCAAGTGAAAGAAATAGCTTTTCATTATGTCTTACTGGTAATGGGGACATACGTAAATTCCAACAAAACAACATTTTGGTCAGTGTGTGTGGATTTCAACTATACTAGAATGCTCAAAAGGTCACTAAAATTTTAAATATCGGGATCAGGTTTTTTGGCAAGTTAAATGTTGGATATCAGTATCAGCCAAAAATGTCATATCGGTGCAACCCTAGTATTAGGTGTGTATGTTTATCCTGTGTTATCATTTAGCTAGCTAGTAAATAAATAATTAAACCAATTTGTGTACTACTGAATCCTAAGTAAGGCTGGGGTTTTTGCAGATGCAGGAGGTTACGACTGTTCAGAATGATGATATGATACAAGGTTATGATAAATGCATTGACTGTTTTGTGGATGAGATAGGTAAAGACCTTTAGAGTTTAATTCGGGAGATGGTAACTCTTTAAACAACTACTCTCGTGGTGCCCCAAAATGAAAGTAAAGAGAAGAGCTTGAGCTCAACAGAGCTCCAGAGTTCCCCTTTGGAGATGGTTGTCTTTCTGGAAGGTTCTCCCATCTCTGCAGCACTCCACCAATGAGGATTTCATGGTAGAGCGGCCAGACGGATGCCACTCCTCAATGAAAAGCACACAACAACCAGCTTGGAGTCTGCCAAAAGGCACCTAAAGGACTCTGACCATGAGAAACAAGAATCTCTGGTCTGATGAAAGCAAGATTGAACTCTTTGGCCTGAATGCCAAGCGTCACATTTGGAGGAAATCTGCCACCATCCCCAAGGAGAAGCATGGTGGTGGCAGCATAATGCTGTGGGGATGTTTTTCAGTAGCAATGACTGGGAGAGTATTCGGGATCGAGGGAAGAATGAACGCTGCAAAGTACAGAGCGATTGATGAAAACCTGCTTCAGCGCGCTCAGGACCTCGGACTGGGGGGCTGAAATGTCACCTTAGAACAGGACAACGACCGTAAGCACACAACCAAGACAACGCAGGAGGGGCTTTGGGATAATTCTCTGAATGTCCTTGAGTGGCCCAGCAAGAGGCCGGATTTGAACCCGATCTAACATCTCTGGGGGGGACCTGAAAATAGCTGAGCAGCGACGCTCCCCATCCAACCTGACAGCTCGAGAGAATCTGCAGAGAAGAATGGGAAAAACTCACCAAATAGATGTGTGCCAAGCTTGATGGGTCAAACCCAAGAAGACTTGAGGATGTAATCATTGCCAAAGGTGCTTCAACAAAGTACTGAGTAAAGGATCTGAATGCTTATGTGATAGTTTTATTTTCTTTTTATAAATCAGCAAACATTTCTAAAAAATAAAAATAAAACGTTTTTGCTTTAATATTGTGTGTAGATTGATGAGGGAAAAAAAGATTTAATACATTTCAGAATACGGCTGTAACGTAGCAAAAATGTCAAAGGGTCTGAATACTTTAAAAAAATTCTTTTTTAAATATTTTATTTTGCATTTTCCAATTATGAACATTCAAAACAAAAGTGAAAAGATATTAGACAACGATAGGACAAAGTGACAGTAACAGACGAACGTAACAAAAATAAATTATAGTTATATAAACAAACATACAATAATAAAAAATATTTTAAAAAATTTAAAAATATATAAAAAAGAAATAACGAGACATTGGATCACCTGCCGTAGGCTACATAATATACATTATGTGTGAAACATTATGTGAGGATTATATATAGATTCAATCAATGAGATGTGGGGGGAGATTCTCCATATAGTCAATAAAAGGTTGCCAAATTCTGTAAAATGTCTAACTTATTCCTCAAGCAGTAAGTGATTTTCTCCAAAGGGATACAACTATTAACTTCCGAAAGCCACATTGCAACTGGCAGGAAGGAATCCAATTTCCATTTCAAGGCAATACATTTCTTGGCAATCGCTAGCAATATTTATGTTAGCTTTATAGTATGGCTTTGCCTAAGATTGGTGTTAGTAAAGTTACCCAGTAGACAGACCTCCGGGTCTAAAGGGAATGCAACCCCGTGAATTGAGGATATGGTATCGCATACCCCCTGCCAGAAACCGTGTAGTTTTGAACACTGCCAAGTGGAATGGAGGAATGTTCCTTCATCTGAGCCACATCTAAAACATAGGGAGGAGATATCTGGGTTGAACCTGTGCAGTCTAGATGGAGTGATATAGAGCTGATGGAGGAAATTAAACTGGATCAGTCTGTATCTGGAGTTCAATGTGGATGTAACCCCATCCCTGCACAGGTCACTCCATAGATCCTCATCAAGATCAATACCCAGATCTCTCTCCCATCTAAGTCGGGATTTATCTAGCCCATGCAGTGTTAGTCCTGACATAAGAGCATTGTAAACACGGGAAATGGTCTTGAACAGTGGTTGGTCTGCGTGGCAGAGTTGTTCAATAGGTGACATCTTAGGTAGGTTCCCATGTTCCCTTGAGAGTCACCCTAATAAAGTTTCGTAGCTGTAGATAGCTAAAGAAGTCCCTGTTTGGCAAGTGGTATTTCTGTTTCAGCTGATCAAAAGACATAAGAACTCCCTCCTCGTAACAATGTTCCAGAAGAGTGATCCCCTTATCAGACCATGGTCTAAAGTTACTATTCTGGAAAAACATAGGGATCAATCTATTGTTCCATAAAGGGGTTTTAGGGGAAAGGAATCCCCCTCGTCCGATTAGCTCATGCAGTTTGCACCATGCCAGGACAGAATGTATGATTAAAGCGTTGTCTGTGATGGTTTTTATAGATTTTCTGTCCCATTTGTAAAACAAATCTGCCCCAGTGTCATCATTTACCTCAAGCTTTTCAATGTTCAACCATGAGGGAGAGGGACCATTGTCAAACCTCTGAGCCAGAAACCTAGACTGTGCAGCCCAGTAGTACATTTGAATTTTTGGGGAGGTTTAAGCCCCCTTGACTGTAATCAAGGGTCAGTTTATCCAGGCCAACCCTAGGGGTTTTGCCGTGCCAGATAAACCGTCTGGTCAGCTTGTCGAGAGAGGAAAAAAATGCTGCGGGAACAGGGATAGGGAGAGATTGAAACAGACATAGAAACCTGGGCAGGACATTCATTTTAATTACATTGATTCTACCCAGTAGAGTGAGAGGTAAGTCCATCCATTTACAAAGGTCAACCTCCACTTTTTGCAACAAACTGGCCAGATTGAGTTTATAGAGGTTGTTCAGATTACCATCCACCATTATGCCCAAATATGTGAAGCCCATAGGCGACCATCTAAAAGGAAACTTGTGCTTGATGGTATGATGGTCAAAGACAGACAACGGTAAGACCAACAGGGGAAGACATGACTCCAGTCTCTTAGATAGCATCTTGGTGACCAGTTTACAATCTGTGTTAAGGAGAGAGATTGGTCTATAGGAGGCGCACTTTGGCGGGTTTTTCCCTTTCTTGTGGATTACCGTAATCACTGTTTGAGAGAAGGACTCTGGAAAGCAGTTGTCTTCTCTGGCTTTTTTAAGTACCTCCATAAAGGTAGGGGACCAACAGCTCCCTAAATTCTTTATAGAACTCTGGAGGGAAGCCATCCTCCCCATGAGATTTATTAGAAGGTGAGGATTTAATGGCCTCCAACAATTCAGGGACTGAGAAGTGTTCACTCAGGCGCTCGCTGTCTTCCCCTGACAGGCATGGGAGGTTGAGAGAGGAGAGAAAGGAGTCTATCTCTGATAGATCATCGCTTGATTGGGAAGTGTAGAGGTCTTCATAGTATTTCTTAAAAGTATTATTAATTTCAGTAGGGTCGAAAGATCTCTTTAGTGAGAGTTTCTATGGCATTAATTGTCCTCTTACTTTCCTCTGCTTTCAGTTGCCATGCTAATACTTTGTGAGCTTTCTCTCCAAGCTCATAATAACACTGTTTTGATTTAGTGATGGCCCTCTCAGCTTGATATGTGTTCAGAATATTATATTTAAGTTTTTTATTTACCAAAAGCCTGTATAGATCTTTAGTCGGGCCTCTTTGGTAGGTTTTCTCTAGCTCAGAGATTTCAGATTCAAGGGCACTCAGTTCCGCACCGTGTTTTTTCTTCAGCCCTTTAGTATAGGAAATAATCTGTCCCCTCAGGTAGGCCTTCAATGTGTCCCAAAGAATGAAGCTGTCAGGAGCGGAGGGTTTGTTTGTCAAAGTAAAAATATTGATCTGCTCTTTGATGAATGCACAAAATTCAGGTTGCTTTAGAAGTGTAGAATTTAGTCTCCATCTATATGCTCCATTTACCTTGGTAGGAATGGAGATTGATAATACCAGAGGAGAATGGTCACTAAGCAATCTGGGGAGATACTCGACATCTAACACTCTATGAAACAGTTGTGTCGAAAGTAAAAAGTTATCTATGCGTGTGTGTGTCTTGTGTGGGTGTGAATAAAAAGAGTAGTCCCTATCCTGTGGGTGCAACTGTCTCCAGATGTCGAGTAAATTGAGATATTTCATGAATGACATGGTGAGCTTGCCGGCTTTGGTAAGAAGCGAGGGTTTATCAGAAGAACTATCAAGAACTGTATCTAAGCAAAAATTAAAATCTCCTCCAACCAGTAGCCATCCTGGTGGTGCTTGAGCAACCTGAAGGAAGACATTCTGAATAAACATGTGGTCATCGAAGTTAGGAGCATAAATATTCAATAGGGTCCAAGACTCTGAAAACATATGCCCCTGCACCAAAACAAACCTGCCAGAGGGATCAGAGATGGTGTTGACGCAGAAGGGGATGTGTCTACTTATCAAAATTGCAGTTCCTCTTGCTTTGGAGTTAAAAGAGGATGCAAAAACTTGTCCTACCCATGCCCTCTTCAAGTTCTTGTGTTCACTGGCTGTAAGATGTGTTTCTTGTAAAAACACAATGTCAGCCTTTAATTTCTTAAGGTATGTATAGACTATTTTCCTTTTAATCGGGCTGTTAAAACATTTTACGTTGAATGTGACATATTTTAGTGGATTAAGCATAGGCTGGGTTTCAAATATCTAACTGAATAGAAATCTATCATATGCAGATAATTAGGAAATGTTTTAACTTTGGTTTGAGCCCAAAAGTGACCTGTGTGTCTCTTTAAGAAGGAAACAATAAACATAGAAAAAAGGAAGAAAAAAATAATAATAAAAATCCCACCCACCCCGATTGTCAGACTAGAACAACAGTCCCAACAATCAAACATGAAAACACTTGTAGAGATACGTTGCTGCTCGCTTTCCAACTTGCTCTTACTAGCTAAACCTTGGCGTAAACTAAAACCTGCGAGCTCTCTAAATTGAAAACAAACGTTGTGAATAGATATTTATGGCTGAATATTTACTGCCCACGGTAAGGGCTGCTTGAGTCTCTTTACGAAAGATTTAACATAAATGAGGGGGAAAGCAGTGGGCCTAAACCCACTTGTTGCTTCGCCCAGTAGATATGGACTAAACCAAAATATACTCTCCTGTAAATGTAATAGAACTCACCCCTGGAAGATACGGTTAGTTGAAAATGTACAAATCAATTAAAGTGACCGGGAGATACCAGCAGTTCAATCCGGATAGGAGAAAACAAACGAACTGCATTTTATCCCCCAGAGAGACCGTCCTGGCTCAGACTCAGACGTTGCTCAGTTCTTTGAGAAAAGTGTGCACTTCTCCCGGTGTGTTGAAGAGATGGCTTCGGCCTTTGTACTGAACTTTCATCCGCAAGGGGGGATGAGGTTGCCGGTGATGTTCTTCTCCTTCAGTGCTTTGGCGGCAGGTCTGAACTGCTTGCGGCGTCTGGCGAGGTCCTCGCTCATATCCGGGAAAAGGCTGACCCTCTTCCCATCGATGGCGATGTCCCCTTTGGCTCTTGCGAGTTGCAGTATCTCCTCTCTGTCTTGGAAACGGAGGAACCTGATCAGGACGGCTCGTGGGGGCTCATCTGGCCGGGGTTTCGGCGCTGATGTTCTGTGGGCGCGTTCGATTTCCAGCGGCTTGGTGAAGTTGGTTATGCCTAGGACCTCCGGGATCCATTGAGTGAAGAAACGGACCGGGTCACGGCCCTCGCTGTCCTCTTTCAATCCCACCACACGGATATTACTACATCTACTCTGGTTCTCCATCTGATCTACTTTGTTTTTGAGGTAGGCATTGTCTTTTTGCAGTTGTGTCAAGACCTGGTCATGTCTAGCGATGGTATCTTCAACTGTGCTAATGCACAGCTCTGCCTCAGTCGTTCCCAAAAGGAGATCATTCATGGAGGATTTCAGGTCGTCAATGGAAGAATGGAGTTCAGCCGATTTCTTATCGATTTTCAGAGAAAGACCTCTGTTACCATCCTGAATCTCCCGGAGGAGAGTAGCCAGCATGTCGGCAGGCTCGCAAGAGGCTGCTGAGAGCAACAGTCTGGAACTGTCGTCTGAGTTATGAGGGCTAATGCTAATCTTGCTAGCTGTAGCGTTATCGTTATCTTGGGAATCAACAACGTTTTGGTCGTCCTTCTTGCCTCTCGGTCGGCGGTACATGGCTCTTTGGGAAGGTAAGTACTTGACAATTTATCAGCCGATGTTAGAATATTGTTTCAACGTTTTTATTTAGGTAAAAATAGAATAACTTTGAAGAGCTCGGTTTGTCAACGTCTGCTCAGCTCCACGGCATCACGTGTCTCCCGTCTGAATACTTTCTAAATGCAATATTATACACTGCTCAAAAAAAAGGGAACACTAAAATAACACATCCTAGATCTGAATGAATGAAATATTCTTATTAAATACTTGTTTCTTTACATAGTTGAAAGTCACACTCAAAATTAAAGTGGAAAAACACACAACAGGCTGATCCAACTTTGATGTAATGTACTTAAAACAAGTAAAAATGAGGCTCAGTAGTGTGTGTGGCCTCCACGTGCCTGTGGTGCAACGTGGCATTGGTGGATGGAGCGAGACATGATGTCCCAGATGTGCTCAATTGGATTCAGGTCTGGGGAACGGGCGGGCATCAATGCCTTCCTCTTGCAGGAACTGCTGACACACTCCAGCCACATTGTCTTGCATTAGGAGGAACCCAGGGCCAACCGCACCAGCATATGGTCTCACAAGGGGTCTGAGGATCTCATCTCGGTACCTAATGGCAGTCAGGCTACCTCTGGCGAGCACATGGAGGGCTGTGCGGCCCCCCAAAGAAATGCCACCCCACACCATGACTGACCCACCGCCAAACAGGTCATGCTGGAGGATGTTACAGGCAGCAGAACGTTCTCCACGGCGTCTCCAGACTCTGTCACGTCTGTCACATGTGCTCAGTGTGAACCTGCTCTCATCTGTGAAGAGCACAGGGTGCCAGTGCCGAATTTGCCAATCTTGGTGTCCTCTGGCAAATGCCAAACGTCCTGCACGGTGTTGGGCTGTAAGCACAACCCCCACCTGTGGACGTCGGGCCATCATACCACCCTCATGGAGTCGGTTTCTGACCATTTGAGCAGACACATGCACATTTGTGGCCTGCTGGAGGTCATTTTGCAGGGCTCTGGCAGAGCTCCTCCTGCTCCTCCTTGCACAAAGGCGGAGGTAGCGGTCCTGCTGCTGGGTTGTTGCCCTCCTACGGCCTCCTCCACGTCTCCTGATGTACTGGCCTGTCTCCTGGTAGCGCCTCCATACTCTGGACACGACGCTGACAGACACAGCAAACCTTCTTGCCACAGCTCGCATTGATGTGTCATCCTGGATGAGCTGCACTACCTGAGCCACTTGTGTGGGTTGTAGACTCCGTCTGATGCTACCACTAGAGTGAAAGCATCACCAGCATTCAAAAGTGACCAAAACATCAGCCAGGAAGCATAGGAACTGAGAGTTCACCACCTGCAGAACCACTCCTTTATTGGGGGTGTCTTGCTAATTGCCTATACTTTCCACCTGTTGTCTATTCCATTTGCACAACAGCATGTGAAATGTATTGTCAATCAGTGTTGCTTCCGAAGTGAAAAGTTTGATTTCACAGAAGTGTGATTGACTTGGAGTTACATTGTTATATGGAGTTATATTGTGTTGTTTAAGTGTTCCCTTTATTTTTTTGAGCAGTGTATATTGCTGCGGTAGCCATGCTGGTAAAGTAGGTGTGTCCAAAGTTGACTGGTACTGTGTGTGTGTATATATATATTTTAACTCAGCAAAAAACAAACGTCCCTTTTTCAAGACCCTGTCTTTCAAAGATAATTTGTAAAAATCCAAATAACGTCACAGATCTTCATTGTAAAGGGTTTAAACACTGTTTCCCATGTTTGTTCAATGAACCATAAACAATTAATGAACATGCACCTGTTGAACGGTCATTAAGACACTAACAGCTTACAGACGGTAGACAACTTAGGACACTAAAGAGGCATTTCTGACTCTGAAAAACACCAAAAGAAAGATGCCCAGGGTCCCTGCTCATATGTGTGAACGTGCCTTAGGCATGCTGCAAGGAGACATGAGGACACCTGCACAGGATCGGTACATCTTACCTGCAGGACAAGTACAGGATGGCAACAATGGCCCGAGTTACACCAGGAACACACAATCCCTCCATTAGTGCTCAGACTGTCCACAAAAGGCTGAGAGAGGCTGGACTGAGGGCTTGTAGGCCTGTTGTAAGGCAGGTCCTCACAAGACATCCCCGGCAACAACGTTGCCTATGGGCACAAACCCACGGTCGCTAGACCAGACAGGACCGGCAAAAAGTGCTCTTCACTAATGAGTTGTGGTTTTTGTCTCACCAGGGATGATGGTAGGATTCGCGTTTATCGTCAAAGGAATGAGCATTACACTGAGGCCTGTACTCTGGAGCGGGATCAATTTGGAGGTGGAGGGTCCGTGGTCTGGGGCGGTGTGTCACAGCATCATCGGACTGAGCTTGTTGTTATTGCAGGCAATCTCAATGCTAAGCGTTACAGGGAAGACGTCCTCCTCCCTCATGTGGTACCCTTCCTGCAGGCTCATCCTGACATGACCCTCCAGCCATACTGCTCGTTCTGTGCATTATTTCCTGCAAGACAGGAATGTCGGTGTTCTGCCATGGCAAGCAAAGAGCCTGGATCTCAATCCCATTGAGCATGTCTGGGACCTATTGGATCGGAGGGTGAGGGCTAGGGCCATACCCCCCAGAAATGTCCAGGAACTTGCAGGTTTTATTTTTTATTTCACCTTTATTTAACCAGGTAGGCTAGTTGAGAACAAGTTCTCATTTGCAACTGCGACCTGGGTGCCTTGGTGGAAGAGTGGGGTAACATCTCACAGCAAGAACTGGCAAATCTGGTGCAGTCCATGAGGAGATGCACTGCAGTACTTAATACAGCTGGTGGCCACACCAGATACTGACTGTTACTTTGATTTTGACCCTCCCTTTGTTCAGGGACACATTATTCCATTCATCTTTGTCACATGCCTGTGGAACTTGTTCAGTTTACATCTGTTGTTGAACCTTGTTATGTTCATACAAATATTTACACGTTAAGTTAGCTGAAAATAAAAGCAATTGACAGCGAGAGGACGTTTCTTTTTTTGCTGAGTTTACACACACACACACACACACACACACACACACACACACACACACACACAGTCAAAAGTTTGGACACACCTACTTAACCAGCATGGAAACCAAAGCAATACGCCATCCCATCTTGTATGCGCTTAGTGGGACAATCATTTGTTTTTCACCTGGACAATGACCCAACACACCTCCAGGTTGGGTAAGGGTTAGACTTAGAAGGAGACTGATGAAGTGCTGCATCAGATGACCTGGCCTCAACAATTACCCTTCCTCAACCCAATTGAGATGGTTTGGGATGAGTTGGACCGCAAAGTGAAAGAAAAGCAGCCAACTAGTGCTCAGCATGTGTGTATACTCCTTCAAGCCTGTTGGAAAAGCATTCCAGGTAAAGCTGGTTGAGAGCATGCCAAGTGTGCAAAGCTGTCGTCAAGGCAAAGGATAGCTAATTTGAAGAACCTCAAATATAAACTTACATATTTTGATTTGTTTAACACTTTTTTGGTTATTACATGATTCCACGTGTGTTATATCATAGTTTGTCTTCACTATTATTATATTATGTAGAAAATAGTACAAATAAAGAAAAACCCTTGAATGAGTAGGTGTGTCCAAACGTTTGACTAGTATTGTGTGTGTGTATGCATGTATATCTATCCAGTGGTCGCCAACCAGTTGATCACGATCGACTGATCGATCTTCAAAACATTCCTAGTCTATTTCCAAAATGTTTGTCGAAAAGCCAACGATAGACATAATTGCTTGCACTCTTTTTTTTCGTGTTGCGCTGTTGGCGGTAGGTACACTTGATTCAGAAGCCCTGCGAACCGGGTAGGCAAAGTGTTCCAATTCTGAACCATTTCATTTGTCTGAGAGGACAGACTCCGCCTACCCGGCAGACCGGGAGGTCTGTGGCTAAATAGAGTGCGCCTACTGCGCTGGCCAAACGGATAGCTCAAATCATCGTGCCTACAGCTTCCACAACCATAGCAAATGTAATACTAACCTATGTGAGTTTTAAAACCATGACCAGTGAGACTGTCAAAGAATACAGAAAAGAGCTGATGGAGTGAGTTCATGTAAGTTTTTATTCAACACTATTACAAAGCATGCTTCTCCCTACTTCCACTGCAATGAATGAGTAGCCAAGTGTCAATATCCTGCATTTGTATTATTCTTAGCTGCTCATCATGTCTTTCAATATTGAGAAATATTTCACTTTCTCTGGTCATAGGCACAAAATGGATTTGTGCATGAGGCAGATGCGGTGCGACTAGAGTTTTGCCAGTCAGGTGGAAGATGGTGTCCCCTCTCTCTCTCGTCAGTCTCACTGGAGGAAAGGAAGGAGAGAGTAGGGACCGTAAGAGGAGGACCCTCTGCTGCTCTCTCCGCCGCTGAGACTAATGTTGTGTTCAAAACAACTGGGAACTCGGAAATCTACAACTTCAGTGCGTTCAAGACAACTGGGAACGCCGACAAAAAGTAGATCCAGCTGGGAAGAATATCTTTGAACGGTCATCCAAAACGGAAACTTGAAAGCAGCATGACCATCAGATGTAGATACCATCAGTAAAATAAAAAGGCAAATTATGCTCAGCTGTCCCTCGCAAGTGCTACAATAAACAAAAAAATGTATTTTTTTTAATCAAAGCTTTGAAATATAACATTGTCTGACAAGAACAATACTGGCAAGCCAGACATAGCCAATATACTGTCACAATGTATTAGGCATACTGCACAACCCTCATTCCTACAGAACAGTTTTAGATTAATGTTATTTTTTTAAATGTATTCTGAGCGGTAGATCTCAGCTTGCTTTTTGACTGCGAAAGTAATCTTGACTCAGAAACGGTTGGTGACCACTGCTGTACATACTGGAAACCTCTGGAATAAAGTATATTTTGTTTTTTACTCTTTATGTCGGAGTTTGTGGTCGTTAACTAGAGTGAGTGATGTGCATTTACCATACAGTCTCCAACCTCAGCTATCGCTGACCCTACAATGGTAATGAAGTCACCACACACAATCAAACAAACCAATCACCTCCCAAAGTCAGCCATGAACCCTAAAAGCCAAATTAGACAGTCAACAAACAGCACCAAAATCACAGAACATCATCAGTCAGTGAGAGGGGGTGGACTCACCAGCGTGGTGTGTGAGGGATGGGTGTGAGTTGGGGTACCACCACACAGTCTTGTAGATGTTGACATACTGGACAAAGAGGGCACTGGGGTGGCAGAAGAACAAGTGCAGCTTGAACAGAACGTTTTGTGTCCATGGATAACTCTGGGATCTTACAGTGCTTCACAGGAACCATGGTCTGGGCTGCCAACGGGGGACTGGACAGGCTCGTACCCGAGCCAATCCTAACGGTACAACACACAGGGCTTTCAAAACAAAAGATTACTTTGTGTTACTACAGGTTGATATCTAAAGACTATAGCTTATTACTATTCTATTACTATTACTATACCAAGGCTTTCGACTCTGTCAATCACCAAATTCTTATCGGCAGACTCAACTGCCTCGGTTTTTCGGATGACTGCCTTGCCTGGTTCACCAATTACTTTGCAGACAGAGTTCAGTGTGTCAAATCAGAGGGCATGCTGTCCGGTCCTCTGGCAGTCTCTATGGGGGTGCCACAGGGTTCAATTCTCGGGCCGACTCTTTTCTCTGTATATATCAATGATGTTGCTCTTGCTGCGGGCGATTCCCTGATCCACCTCTACGCAGACGACACCATTCTATATACTTTCGGCCCGTCATTGGACACTGTGCTATCAAACCTCCAAACGAGCTTCAATGCCATACAGCACTCCTTCCGTGGCCTCCAACTGCTCTTAAACGCGAGTAAAACCAAATGCATGCTTTTCAACCGATCGCTGCCTGCACCCGCATGCCCGACTAGCATCACCACCCTGGATGGTTCCAACCTTGAATATGTGGACATCTATAAGTACCTAGGTGTCTGGCTAGACTGCAAACTCTCCTTCCAGACTCACATCAAACATCTCCAATCAAAAATCAAATCCAGAGTCGGCTTTCTATTCCGCAACAAAGCCTCCTTCACTCACGCTGCCAAGCTTACCCTAGTAAAACTGACTATCCTACCGATCCTCGACTTCGGCGATGTCATCTACAAAATGGCTTCCAACACTCTACTCAGCAAACTGGATGCAGTCTATCACAGTGCCATCCGTTTTGTCACTAAAGCACCTTATACCACCCACCACTGCGACTTGTATGCTCTAGTCGGCTGGCCCTCACTATATATTCGTCGCCAGACCCACTGGCTCCAGGTCATCTACAAGTCCATGCTAGGTAAAGCTCCGCCTTATCTCAGCTCACTGGTCACGATGGCAACACCCATCCGTAGCACGCGCTCCAGCAGGTGTATCTCACTGATCATCCCTAAAGCCAACACCTCATTTGGCCGCCTTTCGTTCCAGTACTCTGCTGCCTGTGACTGGAACGAATTGCAAAAATCGCTGAAGTTGGAGACTTTTATCTCCCTCTCCAACTTCAAACATCAGCTATCCGAGCAGCTAACCGATCGCTGCAGCTGTACATAGTCTATAGGTAAATAGCTCACCCTTTTTCACCTACCTCATTCCCATACTGTTTTTATACTGTTTTTATTTATTTACTTTTCTGCTCTTTTGCATACCAATATCTCTACCTGTACATGCCCATCTGATCATTTATCACTCCAGTGTTAATCTGCAAAATTGTATTATTCGCCTACCTCCTCATGCCTTTTGCACACATTGTATTTAGACTGCCCATTTTTTTCTACTGTGTTATTGACTTGCTAATTGTTTACTCCATGTGTAACTCTGTGTTGTCTGTTCACACTGCTATGCTTTATCTTGGCCAGGTCGCAGTTGCAAATGAGAACTTGTTCTCAACTAGCCTACCTGGTTAAATAAAGGTGAAATAAATAAAAATAAAAATAAATTCTCACCCTCCACAACAGCAGGACTGTGGTATGGGCCTACACTCTATGCAAAAAAAACCAGCTGTCTATAATCAAGGAATAAAGAAACACTCTTACAACATGTCACAGTGTTCTATGTAGTACACAGTCAACCCATACGATCCCAATGTCCCCTCACCTTGTCCGAGAGCAAACACCTGTGACTGGGGAGCTGGTAGAGTGGTTGTCATTGCTGACCGAGCCTGGCTCACTGTTTATTGGAGACCTGCAGTAAGCAGTGCGGTTGACCCCTCTCTGTCCACCTGCCATCGCAGACACCCCCACGTTTCTCTTCGTCTTGTATATTTGTGTGTCTGAGCGCTACTCTTTCTTTAAACTGATCAAACTGTAGGAAATCCCCCTGGTGATTAGAAAAGTTGGTTAATTTTCTTATTTCTATAGGCATCACCGCTCAAAAGAAATATGGTCATCTAGCAATGCTATGATATACTGCAGCCCGGTGATGTCATGGACAGTAGTCAATTTAAGATTGGGCACTTTACATTTCAACCATAAAGGTTATTTTTCATTTACAATACTCAAATCAAAGATCATGTTTATTAGGCATATTAAGCGAAACATTGACAGATTATGAAAGAGTGATTTGCTATTTATCCACCCGATAATAACTGGCCTTTGTACAATTTGAACAAACATACTGCAAGTCTAGAAATATCTGTTAACCGATGCCTCAGCACAAGGTCCACCTGTGTAATGATCATGCTGTTTAATCCGTTTCTTGATATGCCACACCTGTCAGGCAAAGAAGGAACCACATTTACTCATGAGGCGAGACCAACATATTTTCCGGGAACCGACATACAAAACCGAGTTTCATCAATGATGCGACAGGTCATACATATATTACACAAGTACCATGCATCTTATCGTAACCATCTTATCGTAACGTGCACGAGATAAAAACGCGTCTTTCCGCCAAACCAGTCTTTCCGGCAAGACAGTAAAAATGCCTGCTCGACAAAATACCAAAGACTGCGGCCTACCATATAAACAGACAGCATAATGGCTAGCTATTAGCTAGCTAACGTTACCCAAATCATACAAAATGTAAACTTAACGAGGTTTGAACAGGGATTTTACCTCAAATGCGGTTGCAGTATATGAAGTAGCAGGTTACACAACACAAACTTTCCGAGCATTTGTTGAGAAAAATGCACGTTCCCCATTATAATAAACGAAGTTGATCATTGTGTTGATGAGGTACTACAGATGTGTGATAGCATGGGAACGTGATGAGGACATCATGACATGTGGGAGAGGAGTGTTTCTTTGAAGAGCCATCATGCAATACCAAATATGTGTATAACTAAACCAAAATAGACCACAGCCTGCCGTTTCCAACGGGAACATATGCGTCATGGTGGGTAGAACAAGCAAATAGATGGGCAGAGCCAAGCACGAGCTAGCGAGGTTCTATTGGCTCGTTCTAGCAGACATTTACATATTTCCGGTAGGAAACGGATACTATGTGAAGTACACTTGTGCAATAACTCAATTCGCCTTTGTGCTCCTTTTAAACAACGGATTTTTTTTTATTTTTAAACTCTGGCAAAGTGTAAAATCTACTAAATGTAGTCCACTCTGTTCATAACAGATTACATCTTTGGGCATAGAATACTGTATTGAGAGTAAATGTTTCATCGATGAGAATATGTTCAGAATGTAGGCCAAAATCAAAATTTTCCCCCATCTTCTCCCACTGGCCGGCGGCTGAGCTTCCTCTCCACTACAAAATTTGGTAGTTTAGTGGAAACGCCAAGCGGATGCTTCATATTTATAAATCCAGTGAATTATATCTCGTCGTTCTGTGGTAATACTGTATTTACATATTACGTCCTAATCATTTTAATTTGGAGATTCACGAGTTAACAATTTTACCATAATACAACAAGCGTTGACCTTACCGTGAAATGCTTACTTACAAGCCCTTAACCAACAGTGCAGTTCAAAAAAGAGTTAAGAAAATATTTACCAAATAAACTAAAGGCTATATACCGAGTCAGTGTGCGGGGATATAGGTTAGAGGTAATTTCTACATGTAGGTAGGGATGAAGTGACTGCATAAACCGCGAGTAGCACGCTCATCAACCTATAGATGTTCAAGCGTTCCTGCATCCTCTCATTAATCACTGGTAAGACAGGACAAGTGAATGCAATGTGGTGGATGGCTCCTGGGAATTTATTTTCACCTGTCCAGTTCTTTGACAGCTATTCAAATAGTGGTTTATAGATATGTTGTATTTCTTTTCCCACCTATAAGTGTCAGCATTTAGTTGGTCTGGGGATTGGATACATACCAGTTTCCCTAATTTGTATCTATGGTAATGGATAAGATTTACATAAAAGTGCATCATGTGATGAATCTTCTGAATCCAGATAAATCCCCAACTTTTAGCTTGAAATATCTACTCAAATCTAATCAGCAGCATGTCCCTTTGAGCCATTTATAACTATTTTTAGGTTGTCAACTTGAACCCAAATAATCTGCATTTCACCATGCACTTGCAATACTCTTCAGTTAATAAGGATGGATATAAGTTAACTGCCTGCAGTTCTCACATGGGGCACATATTGATATTTAAAATAAAAAGGTGTGCCATCAGTGGGAACAGCAACATTTTGTTTCTGACCATGACCCTCAGGAAATCAAATAACTGATAATGCCTCGATCCAATCTGACAATGACATTGTGCATTGCTTGCCGTTTGAGGTCACAGGGGTAATAGTAAAATTTGAGAATTGATGACAACCTTGGAGACAGAACAGCATATGCATTTGGAAGGTTGGCCTCAGATTAAATTATATGTACAGATTTTAATTCCTTTCAAAAGGTCACAGATGATTCCCCACTGTTTATTTCCATCCTGCTGAAGTGCCCTCTGGTTCAGCCCTCTAAGGGACTGCTCAGCCCAATGACAACAGGAGCTTTTCTCAGTGTCACATAACATACCGCCTGCCAACAATGGATGAACCATCTGTTAGTGCATATATTCTGATAATGTTGATAGATTTTAAATCAGATCACCCTAAAAAAAAAATCATTGAGTGGATGGTCAGGGGGCCGGAACATAATTACAAATTATTTGTTGACTACAAGAAACCCAAACATGTATAACATTACTAAAATGTCAAAATATTGCCTACATTTGTATATGATCACAAATCTTGCGTGAATACTTCGGCACAGATCTCCAAAATTGTAATCACTAGGCACTGATTTGCTGCTGTTTCAGTCTAGCGACCTCCTCTCCATATTTTCCAGCTGCTGAGAGCATTGTCTCAGCAACCTGTCTCGACTGCAGTGGTTTAAAGTACTTAGGTAGTACTTTAAAGTATATGTACTTAGGTTTTTTTTGGGGGGTTATCTACTTTACAACTTTAACTTGACCACATTCCTAAAGAAAATGTAATTTTACTACATATAATTTTCCATTATCCAAAAGTACTATACATTTTGAATGCTTTGCAGGACAGGAAAAGGATCCAATTCATGCGCATATCAAAAGAAGATCCCTGGTCATCCCATCTGCCTGTGATCTGGCGGACTCACTAAACACACATGCGTCATTAGTATGTGTTGCACTGTGCCCCTGGCTTTCAGAAATTAAACAAATGGGATCTGATTTGCTTAATAAGGAACATAAAATGATTTGCAGTTTTACTTGATACTTACGTAGATTTAAAACAAATACTTTTACTCCAAGTAGTACTTTACTGGGTGACTCATGGTACTTCTTCCACCACTACTCAACTAAAATGCTCCATTGAGTTCAACAACTTCACTAGATGCTGCATTGAGCATTCACTTGTTGCTACCCGTTTGTCCCAACTAAAGGGTCGCTGCTCCAGTAAACTAGTGTCTTAATCACATTCCTTTATCCTTCGCCCCTTTGTCAATATTATGTCTATCACCTTACTACTTACAGAATGGGGCCAGACATCACTACCCAGATTCCCCACAGTGGACAGAAAATAAGAGCGCGAGAAACCCGAGCAGAGCAACCACTCACAACGCTGCCATTCCAGACACCTGGTACCCAGAGAGATGGTGTTTATTTAGTAAGGGAAGAGATTAGGCCCATGATAAGAGATGTTTGTCCATATATACAGTAACCAAGGCTATATTTAAATATAATAATGAAGGTAGCTGAAGAATTGACCTTTTGAGCCGCAAAACACCCGTACCAACACAATTAAGAAACAGCAGTCAGGATTTTGGGATTTATTTCAGATATAAAATTAAGTCTGTACAGAAAACATCCAATAACTTCCTGTGGCAACTACAATTTCACAAATACACAAAATGTCAACATATTTAAAAATGTAAAAAGTGAGGTAAAAAAATGTTTGGTCACGGAAATCTATCAGGAGCCAAAGGAAGGTGACACACCAACTCAGTTCCTCGTACTGTACTCTTGGAGCATTCGCCAAGCTGCTTTGTCGGGAACCAGACCATGATTTCATCCCAACTCAAGTTGAATGCACTGTAGGCCTAATGTTGATTTCTCTGGAGATTGGGCGAGAATCAACTGTATACCAGGGAGTGCCATTATGCTGAAGTGATGGAACGAGCTCATTCTTTTATCATCATTTCTAACAAACGGTTGAATCTCGAGCGAAAGAAACCATGGCAGTCCAGACATTTAAATCCCCAACAACGCCAGACTGCCAGGAGCCTTTTATCAGTGCAGTCTTTCACAGGATTATACCTGTTGAAAATACATTTTTTAATTCAGTCACACGGCATGAAAACAGAGCACTTCTTAAAGTGACAGATTGAGGTAAACCTTTATCAAATATCATTGGGGAAAAACCCAACATTTCCTCCAGTCCATCAGAAAGTACTACATCACAACCCTGGTTTGATTTT
The DNA here is from genome assembly GCF_023373465.1 of Oncorhynchus keta. Lineage (NCBI taxonomy): Eukaryota > Metazoa > Chordata > Actinopteri > Salmoniformes > Salmonidae > Oncorhynchus > Oncorhynchus keta. Next base: position 33,251,615 of record NC_068455.1, read on the forward strand.
CTACTAGAGAAGGACAAAAGTCAGCCCGAGGGTCCATTCAAAAACCTTGCAGTTGGTTGTGAAGGGGACTAAGCACTTTCTGGCCAAATTCAACAAGCAAATGTAGAATCTGAAGAACTCAGTTGGCAGACTTGGGTCATTCTTGATTTCAGTTTTATTTTATTAATAGTCAAAACAAATACTGTAGCAGCTTGAGCATTTTTAAATTACATATTGCTGAAGAGAATACTTACCATGAGGACATTCAGCTCAAGTCCAATGCCTTTCTCAAACCCAGAAGGACTAACTCAGAATACCTGGGGACAGAAATACAAATGAGACCCATGTGCAAGTGCTGTTGACAACTACATGTAGTTTAAGTTGGACAATCATTCATGCAAAACTAATATTTCACTGCAAAAGTCATGCAACTCAAGCTGAGGTTGTCAATTTATTTTTTGTAACCATGACTTAAAGATTGCTACAAATGCTGAACATTTTAACAGTATTCTAAAATTTAAAAAAGGCAGAAGGCATTTTAAATGATTGGACCATAAACTGCGTTCAATTTTAGCAAGAGTTGCATTACAATCATTTCTAATAATTTTGTACAGCTATTTTATTTGAGACATATTTTTCAGTCACGCAGTTTTGGACAACTGGTTTGGGTTGACTAGCAGGTTCTAGCATTTTGAGCATAAGACAAAAAATATCTAACAAATGACAGTTGGGGTTAGTTTTACCTTCTTGACGTGATCTTTTGGCTTTTAGCATCCTCTCCTCTGCACTGCGATATTTTTCTTTAATAAAACCAGCCAGCATGACTTTGCATCAAAGTCAAGTAAGATCCCTGCAAGCTTGATTGTAAATACGGTTGAAAATCAGTTATTTCAAAGGACTAAAAATACATGGCTCATTGGGAAGCTTGAGGAAATGTCCCGTTGTAACGATTGATTTCAAATACTACAAGTCCAAGCATTATACCCTTCTCAAGCGAAGTATTTGGAAATACATTACCTTAAGGTACCATCTTTATTTTAGGTGACATAACGAGTCTCTTCTAGATCCTTTTTAATACAGAGAGATGAAGAGGACGTGCTCTTTATCAAAGTAAAGCAGATGTTCTTTTTGGTTGCTTTTGTCTATGTACATACAATATTCTGGTGATTGTTTAGGAGTTTTGTGAAAATCCTCAACGAGAATCAGTTTTATTAGAAGTAGAAGGCATTACTATACAACAAAAGCAAAATACCAGGTTTAGTTTGATAAAAAAACAAAACAAATTAGGCTTTATTGATACAACGCACTGCAGAGAAACATTTTTTGGATATATTTAGTATCCTATTTAGGCAAGAGTACACATGTACGTAGCACTATGCATTTTGGAGACGGCACAACTTCAGAAAGCAATATACACAACTTTCTTAAGTGTATGCATATAATATTGAGATGGCTGCAGTTTTCCCTTACATGAAGACCATGTGAGGACCATGTCCAAATTCTTGTAGAACCACTCAAAGTGAGTACTTTATCAGCATTTCTATCAAAGTCAGCCCAATAAGATGTAGACCAAAGTAAGCCAAGCAAAAGTTATCTAAAGTAGAATGTACTTACAACCAAGTCGAATTGAAAATACTTAAAGGAGATATTTTAGGACAGACTGTCTCAGTGTCTAATAAGGCTAGATTTCAAAACCCTAAGAAAAGAAAAAAACATTGAAATCTATGCCTCTATAGGGAATGTTAGTTTCTGCAAAAATGATTTTTCTAGAAAATTATTTTGGTTCTTCCCCATATATTCTTAATCTAGTTGCCGATGTTACATTGACGTCATTAATCAAGTTTTAGCTAAAAAATACTTTAGAAATGCAGCCTAAATGAGACTGCAACTGCCACAAATCATTTCAAGACAAACTGAAACAAACCTTCAAAATAACATTTAACACTATACAAGGTATCACGTTTCTCTAAGTAACCATTAAATTAGATCTTAAAACTGTCAATGATGCAGTGGAAACATTGAATGATAACGTATTATCCAAATCCTTGCATTCGCTTGCTACGCCCACTCGATACGATACATCCAGTTGTCCTGCTCTCAAATCATTAAAAAACAAAAAACTACAGAAAATGTAAAAGAAAAACATTTAGGGAAATTACTTTGGAGAGTTAAGTGAGTTACAATGGGAGACAGTTGCCATGGCAACCCTCTACCGGAGACTGTTCAGTATCTTCCGTATGGATGCTCTCTGTAGGCCCCCCTCTTATCCTGCCTCGCTGGAGGGGCTTTGCCTCCAGTGGAGGACCAGGAACCCTCCCAATCATCTTGGGCTACAGAGAAAAAAAAAACACCAAGCCGAGGTCAATGTTTGGATACATGCAGTGTGACAAAAAGAGTGGTGGTCAAATATGTCACAACAGAGTACAACACATGGACACAGGACCAGTTTGGACCAACAATGTCAGTTTCATTATTTGAAAATGTATGAAAAAATATTTAGAAGAAAAAATACTTAGAACGTTAATTTATTGCCATCTTACCATAGGGTTCATAAGCCTCCTGAGCCTCTCCATGTCCGTAGTCATAGTACTCTGTGTCCCTGTGAAGAGAACGTCAGAGCCTTTTGAGACAGACTGATACTACATTGAATATTGCAAGGGTAAAATGTCTGGGGCCCCAAAGCATTCACTTGAAAACATGGCACAATATATCAGCTTAATTACAAAAGTTTCCGGAAATTGAAATCACTAGGGAAAGCGGGATACCGAGTCAGTTGCACAACAACGCATTCAACAGAAACGCGTCTTCCGCATTTAACCAATCACCTCTGAACCAGAGAGGCTGGGTTGGCTGCTGAAATCCAGCCTAACCATCTTGACCTCAATATTTCCTATGACAATTCAAACGCAAAATGCTGGGGTAAAAAAAGTCTGCTATTACAATCTTCTACTGAGGATTGGCCACGTCATTGTTTTAACCATTATATTATGAGAAAGACTTACGCTTGTGGAGGTTGTTGACTGTAATAGTTGTCATAACCTTCATATGCAGGCTCAGCGTAGCTTTCTTCATATGCAGGCTGGGGAAATGAAGACAATACACGCCACTATTACCACAGAATGACGAGGTACATGTAAAACAGAATGCTACTAGCATGTCAGAATAAAACAGTCAAGTGGACTAGATGGAGCTTAAACCCATGAATGAAGTGACCTGTCACCCATGGTGAATAGACAATAAAATGTTAAACTGACAGCTCTTCAGTTCTGAAAGAAAGTAGTTATAGAACCCAATGACTTAAAAATTGAGTGGTTTGACTTACATATTCATTGTAGGCCTCAGCCTTGGGTGGTGGGGCATGTTGGTGCTGGTGCTGCTGGTGGGAGTGGGCTGGGGACGGGAGCATCCTTGGTGTCCCTGGGGTGGGTGGTCTGGAACGGGGTGTAGTGCCTCCTCTAGCAGGTGTAGAGGGGGGTCCACCTCGGCCAGCTGGAGCCCCTCTGGCCGACCCACCCCTGGGAGGTCCTCCTCGGGAAGCTCCACCACGTTGGGTGCCTCCACGAGGGGCTCCTCCACGAGGTAGCATTCCTCGCCCCCTGAAGAAATAAATCATAGTGAATTAAACTTTGTAGGATTGTGAAGGCTTTTGGTCTTGAAAGGTAAGGGGTTGTCAGGCACTGCGAGTCCTACCTGGCTCCTACTGAATTGGGTGGGGGTGCTCCCCTGCCCCTGCCTGGAGGGCCCCCTCGTCCCCTGGATTGTGAATCTTGACCGCCATTCAGGTAGCCAATCTCCATGAACTGATCCTGGCATATACCATCCATGGTGTCCTGCTTATAAGGAGTAAAGAGAGTAGCTCCATTAACATGACAGGTCAGAGATTATAACACGGCAGTAGCATGGAAAATCTTGGACCATTGCTAAGTTACCATAGACCGAATAGCTTGGCCCATATATCACAACCTGAAATAGCATTGGTTGAAGCAGGAAGCTCCCTGGGATACTTACAGGGATGAGGAACTTCTTGACCTCGTCCATGGCGTGAGCCATGCGCAGGTATGCCTCAGGTATAGGAGCAAACACCTCTATGAAGACATGCAGTTCCATGCCCAGATGAGCATATTTGGGCTCACCACCCTTTCTCAGCTCTTCCTCCTGAAATTCAACAGCGTAAAAACTAACAATGAATTCTGCACATTCAATCACTGCTGTTTGTTACAAAAGGACTCTTCTCCACATGTACCCTGTCAACTCCTCCCTCCATTCTTACCTTCACCTTGTCCCTCATGGAACCTTTGCCCAATACTGAGATCTTTGCTCCAGTTTCCTCCTGGAGGCGCTTGATTGTGTTCCCCTGGGGTCCCAAAATCTTACCAACAAAGTTGAACTGTGGAAATAAAAAAGGGTTCACTAATAGACTCAATGTTCTTGGTGCAGAGATTGTTGTATTCAAGGATATTGAAACCTAGATCACAGTAATATGCTGCAGAAGATACTGCATCAATGCCTCAAATCTATAGCATGCTGCCTTCCCGTCTAAGGGACAGTGGCAATAGACATATGAGAAAGAAGTTTCAGCACACATAATTGAAGAGGAATGAACCAGCGGTCCTATTTATTTGATTTATGCCTGTTTAAGTGGTCCATTTTGTAGACACCACTGGGGGTCTAACAGCACAGAAGAAGGAGCACTGTGACATGCGATTCTGACTTCACTCCCATGAAATTCTCCTATTAAAATAACTGCACTATATGCAGTCATATCCATTTAAGTTTGAGGTCACTGATAACCCTGAGGTGTACATGTTGTCCCGTGACAGTGAGGGAGAGCCAGGCATGCAGTAGGGTGTTCAATTGTAATGTATCGTTTGAGCATAGTACATATGAGCCCCCCCTCCCCCCGTTAATGTAATCGCATATGAAAAGCAATGGCCCAAACTGACAGCTTCTATTGTACAAGAGAAAACTTTACTCACCCTTGGGTACTGTTTGACTGGAATGAGTACACGTTCCTTGACCTTGATGTTCTTTGTGGTAGACAGGTCCAGGTAAGTTTCTCTTTCTGTCTCTTTCTTTGTCTCTCCTTTCTGAATCCTTTCTATCTCTACAGAACAGAAAACATGGCTTTTTAGTTTGACTAACATCACTATCACTCACAGACTGAACATAAACAGTGCAAGAGCTACATGAAATGTTCATAATTTACAAGTAATTAGCAGAACTTGGTCATAATCAAAGTGTAGAGTAATTATAGCTACAGCAATACATAGGCCTACTACCAGAGAAAATCCTGGCGTAGTAAGATAAAACACAAGTCATCCAATGATACTAGCTCCCTCATTTCCCCACAAATAAAATGTAGTGGGCGGGTCTCAAGTCACACCACAATTCACATCATTGACAAAAAAGTAGCTGATCAAACTAGAATACAAATTTGGTCACAAAACAGATTCTAAACTCATCTTAATGCATGTCCCTGCTTAGTTTGAAACAGACTGGCAGTGAACTGTCTGGGTAAAAATTGGCTCTGGGGGAGAGGCAGACTGCAAGCAAGCTTTTAACTGGCCCTGCAGCAGGATGAAACGTTCATAACCTGGTCTGACACTTAACTACAGAAACCATCTTCTTATACTAAAAACATGCTAGACAGTGGGATCTTTGTGTAAGTAAAATTATCTGTAAATATTTATATAATAACCATAATATCAAAGTGAATTTGGAGGCAATGATGTTGTGCGGTCCTCCCAATATTATTTGGGAACGCGTGCAGTTCATGAGGCTACATACTTAAAAAGTAATTCTGAATTTAACAGGGTGGTGAAAGAGCACGGTGATGGGCTTGATGTTACTTTCCAATACATATCGAGGGTCTTATTCCAGCGACTCGATGATTGATTCTCGTTCGACTGCCTTTTGACAAATATCGCTCTTTTGTCTATAAACTCACACGTGTCATGATAAGTGGGCACATTTGCTTTATAATCCTACATTTTTGTGTGACAAAACCACACAGTTAAATCAGATGGAAACACATAAACCTAGATATTATATTCGGTGCATGGGGAATTTAACCGCAGAAATGGTCGTCGACTACATCCACGTACAATTTTATTCGCAACAAGTACATTTGAAGCAAACATGCATTGTTTTTGTGAGAATTATAGAATATTCTCAAATCTGTAGACAATTGGACGGAAACCTAACTACTGAATGTTATTCCATTTGAGAAAAAAACCAATTCGGCAGCAGCCTTCCATATGCATTATGTTTCACGGCGGAAAAGTACTAGGTTATAACAGCCTCGTTACCTAACTAGATACCGATCCTACTCTGTGCCATGCCTCTCCTCCATTCGAGCCTCGTGCTAACAGGCCGTTCTTCCCGCCGCAACCATTGTTGTCCAACACAAGGCCTACATTTTTACAACGTAACTCAAATTAACTAGACTATAGATTGTGGGTTTAGCAAAACCCATTGTATCGAATCTATAACCAATAGCCTATCGTTTAGGTCAACACAATTTGTTGTTGAAACCACAAGTGTTAACAGCGTTACAATCAGAACAGTTAAGTAACCTGCTAGCTAGCTACGTTAGCCTAGCCATCGTCATATTTTAGTTACACCAGCTAGTTAACGCGTTACCTAGCAAACTAGTTCAATGAGTCCCTACAAACGTGCACTCCAATCAAAATATTTGAGTAAAATATTACCTGTAGATATAAGTTTCATTGCATGTGTGAATGAAGAATCCAGACTGTCTTTTTCTGCCAGAAGCTCAGGGAGATACTTGCTTTCATTCTCCATTTTGGCTTTTTTAGGCTCGGGCTTAGCGTCAGAACTCATGTGGCTCACGTTCTGTAACGTTTTCGTTTACTTGGTTTCCAGTCGGTCGGGAGCGTCCCAAAACAGCCTACTTTATCAAGTTGACCAGCTTGATGTTCTCAGCTATGTTTTCGAACGTAATATTCTCCGGCAACTAGCTACACGTTAACCGTATTTCACCGCTAAAAGAGAGCGGGTTATGGATGAATACGGTTTGTAGAATGGACGACGTTCTTCTCGTGCAAAAAAATTAAGAAAAATACGTCACAGCTTTTATGCATCGGAAACGAGGCTGCTTTGAGGATTTAAAGATACAGTGTTTTTGAACTGACAACAACATACACCTTTTCATTTCGTCCCAGATTGAGGTCAAGAAGGCAGGAAAATAAACTTCTTGACAATATCCCTTTTTGTGGTTTGTCTCTAAAGAAAAAATCTGTTTATTAGCTGATGCCTAACTGAGCAACTGTATGCCGAAGGCTAAATGCATCATCAATAGTTTTATTTTGTCTTCTTGTCTTTCACCCAACCAAAACTGAATTAGGATCACAAGATCTATCTTTAGGCAGTCATTTTATCATTTTGGAGTCACTTTTATTGTTTCTGAGCACTTGTATATTCATGTGGATGATACCATGATTAACGTTACTTTATTTTTTACCTTTATTTAACTAGGCAAGTCAGTGGGTTAACTGCCTGTTCAGGGGCAGAATGACAGATTTGTACCTTGTCAGCTCCGGGTGTTTGAACTTGCAACCTTCCGGTTACTAGTCCAACGCTCTAACCACTAGGCTACCATGCTGCCCTGCCATTGATCATGAACGAATTGTGAATAATGATGAGTGAGAACGGGACCGCCAAGTGCTGAAGCACGTAAAAATCATCTGTCCTTGGTTTCAGCACTCACTACCAAGTTCCAAGCTGCCTCTGGAAGCAACGTCAGCACAAGAGCTGTTCTTCGGGAGCTTCATAAATTGGGTTTCCATGGCTGAGCAGCCGCACACAAACCTAAGATCACCATGCGCAATGCCAAGCGTCGTCTGGAGTGGTGTAAAACTCGTCACCATTGGACTCGCGTTCTCTAGAGTGATCTGGCAGTCTTACAGACAAATCTGGGTTTGGCGGATTCCAGGAGAAAGCTACCTGCCCCAACGCATAGTGCCAACTGTACATTTTGGTGGATGCGAAATAATGATCTGGGACTGTTTTTCATGGTTCGGGCTAGGCCTCTTAGTTCCAGTGATGGGAAATCTTAAAACTACAGCATACAATGACATTCTAGACTCTGTGCTTCCAACATTATGGCAACAGTTTGGGAAATGCCCTTTCCTGTTTCAGCATGACAATGACCCCGTGCACAATGTGAAGCCCAAACAGAAATGGTTTGTCGAGATCGGTGTGGAAGAACTTGACTGGCCTGCTCATGCTCTTGTGGCTGAATGGAAGTAAGTACCCACAACAACGGTTCAACATCTAGTGGAAAGCCTTTCCAGAAGAGTGGAGGCTGTTATTGCTGCAAATGGGGGACCAACTCCATATTGATGCCCATGATTTTTGAATGAGATGTTTGACAAGCAGGTGTCCACATGCTTTTGGTCATGTAGTGTATTTTCCTTCTTCATTATTTTCCTCTAACCATACCAACCCTCTCCCTAATTGGAGTAAACTAATGGAGAACAATACTTAGGCTTCCACTTCCAGCTTATACAGTTGAAGTCGGAAGTTTACATACACATAGGCTGGAGTCTTTAAAGCTTGTTTTTCAACCACTCCACAAAATTCTTGTTTTAACAAACTATAGTTTTGGCAAGTCGATTAGGACATCTACATTGTGCATGACACAAGTAATTTTTCCAACAATTGTTTACAGACAGATAATTTCACTTATAATTCACTTTATCACAATTCCAGTGGGTCAGAAGTTTACATACACTAAGTTGACTTTGCCTTTAAACAGCTAGGAAAATTCCAGAAAGTGATGTCATGGCTTTAGAAGCTTCTGATAAGCTAATTGACATCAATTGAGTTAATTGGAGGTGTACCTGGGGATGTATTTCAAGGCCTACCCTCAAACTCCATACCTCTTTGCTTGACATCATGGGAAGTATAAACACCATGGGACCACGCAGCCGTCATACCGATCAGGATGGAGACGCGTTCTGTCTCCTAGAGATGAATGTACTTTGGTGGAAAAGTGCAAATCAATCCCAGAACAACAGCAAAGGACCTTGTGAAGATGCTGGAGGAAAGAGGTACAAAAGTATCTATATCCACAGTAAAACGAGTCCTATATCGACATAACCTGTAAAGGCCACTCAGCAAGGAAGAAGCCACTGCTCCAAAACAGCCATAAAAAAGCCAGACTACGGTTTGCAACTGCACATGAGGACAAAGATTGTAAATGTCCTCTGGTCTAGAACTGTTTGGCCATAATGACCATTGTTATATTTGGAGGAAAAGTAGGATGCTTGCAAGTCTCGCTTGCAAGGTGGTGAGGGTAGGCAACAACATCTCCTCCCCGCTGATCCTCAACACAGGGGCCCCACAAGGGTGCGTTCTGAGCCCTCTCCTGTACTCCCTGTTCACCCACAACTGCGTGGCCACGCACGCCTCCAACTCAATCATCAAGTTTGCGGACGACACAACAGTGGTAGGCTTGATTACCAACAACGACGAGACGGCCTACAGGGAGGAGGTGAGGGCCCTCGGAGTGTGGTGTCAGGAAAATAACCTCACACTCAACGTCAACAAAACTAAGGAGATGATTGTGGACTTCAGGAAACAGCAGAGGGAACACCCCCTATCCACATCGATGGAACAGTAGTGGAGAGGGTAGCTAGTTTTAAGTTCCTCGGCATACACATCACAGACAAACTGAATTGGTCCACTCACACTGACAGCGTCGTGAAGAAGGCGCAGCAGCGCCTATTCAACCTCAGGAGGCTGAAGAAATTCGGCTTGTCACCAAAAGCACTCACAAACTTCTACAGATGCACAATCGAGAGCATCCTGGCGGGCTGTATCACCGCCTGGTACGGCAACTGCTCCGCCCTCAACCGTAAGGCTCTCCAGAGGGTAGTGAGGACTGCACAACGCATCACCGGGGGCAAACTACCTGCCCTCCAGGACACCTACACCACCCGTTGTTATTATATTATTACAGGAAGGCCATAAAGATCATCAAGGACATCAACCAAACGAACCACTGCCTGTTCACCCCGCTATCATCCAGAAGGCGAGGTCAGTACAGGTGCATCAAAGCTGGGACCGAGAGACTGAAAAACAGCTTCTATCTCAAGGCCATCAGACTGTTAAACAGCCACCACTAACATTGAGTGGCTGCTGCCAACACACTGTCATTGACACTGACCCAACTCCAGCCATTTTAATAATGGGAATTGATGGGAAATGATGTAAATATATCACTAGCCACTTTAAACAATGCTACCTTATATAATGTTACTTACCCTACATTATTCATCTCATATGCATATGTATATACTGTACTCTACATCATCGACTGCATCCTTATGTAATACATGTATCACTAGCCACTTTAACTATGCCACTTTGTTTACTTTGTCTACACACTCATCTCATATGTATATACTGTACTCGATACCATCTACTGTATGCTGCTCTGTACCATCACTCATTCATATATCCTTATGTACATATTCCTTATCCCCTTACACTGTGTATAAGACAGTAGTTTTGGAATTGTTAGTTAGATTACTTGTTGGTTATCACTGCATTGTCGGAACTAGAAGCACAAGCATTTCGCTACACTCGCATTAACATCTGCTAACCATGTGTATGTGACAAATAAAATTTGATTTGATTTGAAGAACACCATCCCAACCGTGAAGCACGGGGGTGACAGCATCATGTTGTGGGGGTGCTTTGCTGCATGAGGGACTGGGGTACATGAGGGACTGGAGTACACAAAAGATAGCATCATGAGGGGGAAAATGTTGGATAGATTGAAGCAACATCTCAAGACATCAGTCAGGAAGTTAATTAAAGCTTGGTCACAAATGGGTCTTCCAAATGGACAATGACCCCAAGCATACTTTCAAAGTTGTGGCAAAATGGCTTAAGGACAACAATGTCAAGGTATTGGAGTGGCCATCACAAAGCCCTGACCTCAATCCCATAGACAAGTTGTGGGAAGAACTGAAAAGGCATGTGCGAGCAAGGAGGCCTACAAACCTGACTCCGTTACACAAGCTCTGTCAGGAGGAATAGGCCAAAATTCACTCAACTTATTGTGGGAAGCTTGTGGAAGGCTACCCAAAACGTTTGACCCAAGTTAAACAATTTGAAAGGCAATACACTCAATTAGTATTTGGTAGCATGTAAACTTCTGACCCACTGGGAATGTGAAAGAAATAAAAGCTGAAATAAATCGTTCTCTCTACTTTTATTCTGACATTTCACATTGTTAAAATAAAGTTGTGATCCTAACTGACCTAAAACAGGGATTTTTTTTTACTAGGATTAAATGTCAGGAATTGTGAAAAACAGAGTTTAAATATATTTGGCTACGGTGTATGTAAACTTCTGACTTCAACTGTACATTCTACATACAGTACATTTCACAGGCAGCATATTTCACATTAGTTGTCTTTTGTTTTTAGTCCCAGTCTTCAGCTACCCTTAACCCCTCCCATCTATCTCTGAAGGCCATCCAGTTGTAATTTCTAGCTGAGATATTTTCTACTGTGCTGTGATGTTTCTGAACCTTTCTCATAGTCTCTACAGATTGTAAATGAAAGAAACAATTTTTCTAAGAGTGTTATTATATTATTGATGGATTGACTATGACTTTTTAAATCACCCAGCAGGGCTATTTGCAGAGTTGGCTCCAAGTAAATGTTGCAAAAAAAATTGGTGGCGATCACACTAGTTGACATGTACTGTTTCTACAGCCTTAGTGGATTCCGGTGCTGCAGAAAACTTTATTGACCAGACCCTTGGTTCTCTCTCAACATGACCTCATACCCGCTATCCTCTCTTTTGCCGGTTCAAGCCCTCGATAATCGGCCATTAGGTTCCGAGACCATCACACACATCACCAAACCACTCACCCTCACCGTGGTGTCCATCCATCAGGTGAACATCCTCTTCATCACCAGCTCACAAGTTCCTCCTTGGCTTCAATGCCACAACCCCACCATCTCAGGATGAAAATCAGACTGTTTACCCGAATGCCGGAGGAACTGCTTCTCCATCCCTTGTGGTTCCATGTCGGTTGAGAGTCCTGTGGTTGCCCATCCCGGAGATAAACCAGGACCTGCGGGAGGTATTTTCCATAACACACGCCACCTGTCTCCCTCATCACCCCTGGGACTGTGCCATCGACCTGCTTGTAGGCTCTGCGCAGACGCATCTACCCTCTGTTGGTGGCTGAGACCCAGGGTATGGAGGAGTACATCCATGAGGCGCTCCAACAAGGTTTCATCCGCACGTCCTGCGTCAGCAGGTTTCTACTTCGTGGCCAAGAATGATGGAGGATTATGCCCATGAATTGATTACAGAGGACTCAATGAAATCACCAAGTACCGTTACCCTCTCCCGTTGATGCCGGCAGCCATCGAACAGCTCCACGGTGCCCGGTTCTTTACCGAATTGGACCGGCGGAGTGCATACAATCTCATCTGAATCCGGGAGGGGGATGAATGGAAGACAGCTTTTAGCACAATGTCTGGTCACTATGAGTTCTTGGTGATGCAATTTGGCTTAGCCAATGCTTCGTCAGTGGTCAAGGCATTCGTTAATGAGGCGTTCCGGGACATGCTCGGACGCCAGGTGGTCGTGTATATCGACGACATCCTGGTCTACTCGGCTACCTTGGAGGATCACATCGCTCACGTCCGAGTAGCCCTGGGATCAGTTTCAGGAGCTGAGTGAGCAGGTGATGGCTCGGGTGGATATGAGAGGGGATATGGATAGTATGAATAACTGGATGAGAACAGCGTTAGTGGGGGCAGCTACTGAGGCTGTACCTAAGAGTTCAGGAAGGTGGAGGAAAGCAGTCCCATGATGGACAGAGGAGTGTGGGGTAGTGGTGAGGAGTAGGGACAGGGCATTTAGAATACTGAAAAGGACGTATAACTTCCAACATCTGATTCAGTATAAGCAGGCCCATGCCCTAGTGAGGAGAACTATTCGTCAGGCGAAGAGGCCATGTTGGCATCGGTTCTGTGACACCATTGGAAGGGCAACACCTGTGGGAGAAGTGTGGGGGATGATTAAGAGGATGAGTGGGGTCAGAAGGGAGTGGGTTTATCCAGTGTTGATGAGGGGAAAGAATGTGGCAGTAACAGATGAGAAGGCAGAGACGATGGCCAAAGCATTTGTCCAAGTGCATAGCTCAGCAAATTTGTGGGAGGAGAGGGAGAACGAGAGAAGAGCATCCCGGTGTGCTGGTTAGGAGGGAGGATGTAAATGATGCATTGAATGCACCATTTCATGGCAGAGGTGAAAAGGGCAATTAGGTAAGGCTGAATTACCTTCACCTGGGAAAGATGAGGTGTGCTATGCTATGTTAGCCCATTTTAGAGAAAAGCACTGGATAAGGTATTGGTGTTGTACAACAGAGTGTGGGAGGAGGGGAAACTACCAGGCAGCTAGAAGGAGGCAGTAGTGGTACCAATCTGGAAAACAGGGAAAGACCCAACGTGGCCAACAAGCTATCGGCCAATAGCTTTAGCATCACATGTATGTAAGATTATGGAATGTATGATTACGGAGAGGCTAACTTTCTTCCTAGAGAGCAGGGCGCTGGTATTTCCACATCAGTGGGTTCAGAAAGGGTAGAGGAACTATGGACCCAGTACTCTGCTTAGAAGCAGAGGTCAGGAAGACTCAGGTGAACAGGGATACTTTTTTGATGATTTGGAGAAGGCGTATGATAGGATGTGAAAAGAGGGGTTGTTAATCAACCAAATTATGGGGGTAGGAGGGAGAACAAACAACTGGATAAAGGATTTCCTGTTTGGAAGGTCCTCAATCATGATCAATGATGTTTACTCTCAGGTACAGACGGATATTGGGAGGTCATTATTTGCAGATGATGGGGCCTTGGAAGAGGGGAAGAAATATGCTTTACATAGTCAGAAAGGTACAGGAAGCAATTGAAGAAGTAGAGCGTTGGGCATTAATCTTTACCAGGAGGAAGGTGATGCTTGAGGTTATATGAGAGAAACTTGGAGAAGGTGACACTAGACTGACCTGGGCAGAACACATTGAGAGATTGGTGGGAAAGTGTTAGAAGGTGCTAAATGTGATGCGCTGTATGACAGGGAAGGAGTGGGGGGCTGGGCGTTCCTCATTGAGGACCATGTATGTTGCATTAATCTAATCTGTAATACACTATGGCAGTACAGCGTACGGTTCGGCAGCCCAGACATCATTGGAAAGGCTAGATGTCTTACAGGGGCAAGGAATCAGAATATGTAGTGTGGCGTTCCGGACCTCCCCAGTGGCTGCACTACAGGTGGAGATGGGGGACATGCCATTGAGAATTAGGAGACAGCCGCTGGCAATGAATTATTTGTTCAACCTACAGGGACATGGGGTGACTCATCCTGCAAAAGGGATTTTACAGGCATGCTGGGAACATGAGCGAAGACAGAACACAAGCTTTGGGTGGGTAATACCCAGATGAATGAGATGGGACTGTATGGCTACTCCTGACTCCAGTAGTTGATCTAGAAGTGTTGGAGAGACTACAGAAAGATAGGGAGGTGTTGATCCATCTGATCTGTTTAAAGAGACACAGACGGTTCAAAAGATCCAAGGACAGGATGTACTGGGTCAGCATTTGTAGTGCAGGAATGTGGGGTGGCAAAACACCAGTCTCAACGTCAACAGTGAAGAGGCGACTCCAGGATGCTGGCCTTCTAGGCAGAGTTCCTCTGTCCAGGATGCTGGCCTTCTAGGCAGAGTTCCTCTGTCCAGTGTCTGTTCTTTTGCCCATCTTAAGACTTTATTTGCCAGTCTGAGATATGGCTTTTTCTTTGCAACTCTGCCTTGGAGGCCAGCTTCCCGGAGTCGCCTCTTCACTGTTGACGTTGAGGCTGGTGTTTTGTGGGTACTATTTAATGAAACTGCCAGTTGAGTACTTGCGAGGCATCTGTATCTCAAACTAGACACCCTAATGTACTTTGCTCAGTTGTGCACTGGGGCAACCCACTCCTTTTTCTATTCTGTTTATTGGCAATTTCTCACAAGGAATAGCCTTCATTTCTCAGAACAAGAATAGACTGATGAGTTTCAGAATAAAGTTCTTTGTTTCTGGCCATTTTGAGCCTGTACTCAAACCCACAAATGCTGATACTCAACTAGCCTAAAGAAGACAAGTTGTATTGCTTCTTTAATCAGGACAACAGTTTTCAGCTGTTCTAACATAATTGCAAAATGGTTTTCTAATGATCAATTAGCCTTTTAAAATTATAAACTTAGATTAGCTAACACAACATGCCATTGGAACACAGGAGTGATGGTTGCTTATAATGGGCATCTGTACGTCTATGTAGATATTCCATTTAAAAAAAATTGGCTACAATAGTCATTCACAACATTAACAATGTCTACACTGTATTTCTGATCAATTTTATGTTATTTTAATGGACCAAAAATTTGCCTTTCTTTCAAAAAACAAGGACATTTCTAAATGACCCCAAACTTTGAACGGTAGTGTATATTGTACAATAATCCTGAAAGACACCATTTCAAAATAAAAAATATATAAACCAAAAGTTAACATGTTCACTCAGGTATGTTACTCTCCAGAAAAAGCCTTAGTGTATTTGATTCAATCGGTATGAAACATCTTGGCCAAAGCACTGCATTTGTCTGTGATGGGGTGGATCCCAGCCTGGATTGTTTAATGAATTTTTAATCATTTTTAATCTGAGAGGTGTGGCACCTGAAATGCTTAAATAAATATCTAGCTGTACAAATACAGTACATATGACAAAAAAAAACTGTCAATGCCCCTGCACGGTCTCTCAACAATAAAAAAAAGAATCCCTACAAGTACATTCATTATTGTGCCATCTTCGTAACAGAATGTTTTAGATGATTCTGTCTCTTGACACGTTTTGGATTAATTTGTGATCCTTAAAAATAACAATAAAAACCTTAATTATTGGCATTCCTCAATCAATACCGCTCAGAGCACTTATGAGCAGAGCCAGGTGACTTACACTATATATAGAAAAGTATGTGGACACCCCTTCAAATTAGTGGATTCGGCTATTTCAGTCACATCCGTTGCTGACAGGTGTATAAAATCGAACACACAGCCATGCAATCACCATAGACAAACAGTAGCAGTAGAATGGCCTTAATAAAGAGCTCAGTGACTTTCAACGTGGCACCGTTATAGGATGCCACCTTTTCCAACAAGTCAGTTCGTCAAATTTCTGCCCTGCTAGAGCTGCCCCGGTCAATTGTAAATGCTGTTATTGTGAAGTGGATACGTCTAGCAGTGGTAGGCCACATAAGCTCACAGAACGGGACCACCGAGTGTTGAAGCGCGTAGAAATCGTCTGTCCTCGGTTGCAACACTCACTACCGAGTTCCAAACTGCCTCTGGAAGCAACGTCATCACAAGAAGTGTTCGTCGGGAGCTTTATGAAATGAGCCAAGTAGCAGCACACATGCCTAAGATCACCATGCACAATGCCAAGCGTCGGCTGGAGTTGTGTAAAGCTTGCCGCCATTGGAAACGCATTATCTGGAATGACGCTTCACCAACTGGCAATCCGACAGACGAATCTGGGTTGGGCGGATGCAGGGAGAACGCTACCTGCCTCGATATAGAACACACTGTTCTATAGTTTGGTGGAGGAGGAATAATGGTACAGGCTGGGCACTTAGTTCCAGTGAAGGGAAGTCTTAACGCTACAGCATACATTCTAGACAATTCTGTGCTTCCAACTTTGTGGTAACAATTTGGGGAAGGCCCTTTCCTGTTTAGGCATGACAATGCACCTGTGCACAAAGCAAGGTCCATACAGAAATTGTTTGTAAAGATCAGTGTGGAAGAACTTGATTGGTCTGCAGAGCCCTGACCACAAACCCATCAAACACCTTTGGGATGAATTGGAACGCCGACTTGCAAGCCAGGCCTAATCGCCCAACATCAGTACCCGACCTCCCTAACGCTCTTGTGGCTGAATGGAAGCAAGTACCCGAAGCAATGTTCCAACATCTAGTGGAAAGCCTTTAAATGTTTGTCATTTAGCAGACACTTTATCCAGAGCGACTGACAGGGGCAACTAGGGTTAAGTGCCTTGCTCAAGGGCACATCAACATTATTTTCATCTAGTTGGCTCAGGGATTGTGCCACCTTCCCAGAAGAGTGGAGGCTGTTATAGCAACAAAGGGGGGGGACCAACTCCATATTAATGCCCGTTATTTTTAGAATGAGATGTTTGACGGGCAGGTGTCCACATACTTTTGGTCATGTAGTGTATCTTAATCAGTTACTCTGCTGCTGCTGATGATGTTTGCTGCTCTCTGGATATCTGTCTGTAAACAATTCAAATTCAGGGAAATATTACACTTCACTCATCCAGTTCTAAAGCCTATGCTGTTGCCCTTAATCAAATGTAAATTTTCAAAGCCTATGCTGTTGCCCTAAATCAATTGTCCAATCACACAGGCACATATAGGTTTGTTTCTATTGTCCTGTTCCCTTCTGGGACAGTTTCTCAGTAGTAGTATCCTCAGATGTCAATGATGGCAAAGATCTCGGGCTTGTCGATGTCATGGATCTGCATGGCTGAGTAAGTGATGGCCTTCACTTCTGTCCCCTTTAGGGACAATATACGCATAGTTAAGTGACACTTTCAAAAATACAAACTATTGTAATCATATGACTCCTGAATCAATGAAAACAAACTATGCCTACTAATCATGTATGTAGTATAATATTTCAGTAACAGTATACATATCACAACCAGTTGGATAAACAATCTTCATCAGGTCATAAACCGTAATTATGCCTTATGGCCAGGAGGGAGTCAGACAGCAGACCTCTTTCTCAGTTCGCTCACCTGTGGATGCTTGACCAAGTTGAACTCTTCTCCCCACCTACAACAGCAGAGGAAAACAATGTGAGCCATGGAGGGAAGCTGAGATTGAACCAGAACTCCAGACATAGGAACTGGAGGAGGAAGTAATGATAACATGCAAGCCTTGTCTTTCTCAGGGGTAGAATGTTCCAACTAAAACCAACCCACCATATCCCCTCAGACTGTTTCATCTAGGAGTAATGTCATGGCTCAAAAGTCAATGATCAATCACATGCGAGTATAAATTAGCACCACCTAGTGAGCAAAAACTAAATCCTGACATGTGTAACTTTAGATCAACTTACCCAATGGAGCGGATTTTGAAGTGCATCCTGTCAATGTGCAAAACTTTAACCTCCTAGAAGACATACATTAAGTTAGGCAATACCTTATTATTGTAACTGTTAAATGAAATTGGTAGTTGCCATGATATCTTTTTGAAAGCTTATTACATTTGATGCATGAGCTATTTGAAGCAAACAATAGTGCTTTGGTAATGAACTGTGTTGTAAGGGATACAAGATAAATAAACACTTCTGGTAAATGTAATGATATGTTATCTTCCAGTTGTAATCAGGTTTCAAACCCACATTTGTTTTGCAATGCAATTATGTGCATGCTCCTTTGACATCTTACAATTATACATACAGGCAGCAAGAAATCTATACATCTATTGATGGGCGTAGGAGAGAGAGAGCGAGCTCCATGTAGCCTCACTGGAATTAATACGTTGAAGGCCCTTACTCTGGGAATGAAGAAAAGATCTGCACTGAATTTGAATAACCAGTCATCTAGGAAGTGGAAGAGAAGAGATTCCATGTCATCACCTGGCCAGGAAACAAACAGACATAAGAAAGTATTCAATGCAATGGTAAGTAAAATATTGACCCATATGAAACATATTTACATTACATTTGTCATTTAGCAGAAACTATTATCCAGAGTGACTAACATTAGTGAGTGCATATATTTTCCCCCCCGTACTGGTCCCCCATAATCTACTCCAGACATGTACTGTCCCTATGAGTATTATGCCTGTTTTCAGTCCTTCTGTAGCACAGTTGGTAGAGCATGGCGCTTGTAACGCCAGGGTAGTGGGTTCGATTCCCGGGACCACCCATATGTAGAATGTATGCACACATTGGATAAAAGCGTCTGCTAAATGGCATATATTATTATTATTATATCATATATATATTATATTATTATTATTATTATTATTATTATTATATTATTTATATTATTATATTATTATATTATATATTCAGTCTGTTATTCCATCTCACCTTCTGACTCCACTTCTACTGTGTCAATGGGCTCCACTGTCTCTGTATCTGTCATATACCCAAACATTGCCATGGCACACTGCTCAAAGGCCTC
Organism: Oncorhynchus keta; assembly: GCF_023373465.1. Taxonomy (NCBI): domain Eukaryota; kingdom Metazoa; phylum Chordata; class Actinopteri; order Salmoniformes; family Salmonidae; genus Oncorhynchus; species Oncorhynchus keta. The sequence continues at coordinate 33,270,886 of NC_068455.1, forward strand.
CTCCAGAGAGTCTCCCCAAGAGTGGAGCCTAGGAACATACATAAGAGTTATGACACAGATGCAAGACAAACCTTATGTCCATATTCTTTATCCCCTTACACTGTGTATAAGACAGTAGTTTTGGAATTGTTAGTTAGATTACTTGTTGGTTATCACTGCATTGTCGGAACTAGAAGCACAAGCATTTCGCTACACTCGCATTAACATCTGCTAACCATGTGTATGTGACAAATACATTTAGATTTGATTTGATTTGAACCCACTGGGCACAGATGTCAATTCAACGTCTATTCCACGTTGGTTCAATGTAATTGAATTGAAATGACGTGAAAACAACGTTGAGTCAACCAGTGGGTGCCAAGTTGGAAGCCACTCCATACGGTCAAGTTACAGATCGCTGCTCTGCATTATCAGGTAGGCTTTGGGGATTTCGCAATAAAGGTGTAACCACCACAGTTAAGGGTAGGAGCAGCAGTTGCTGTGGTTCATGGGTAGTCAGTCCACTTACTGTACATCAGCAGTGTGGTCCAAATCTAGAGAGAATCCAAATTACAAGATGAATAGATAGATAAATTATTCAACTCATGTTACTACAATAAAGTTGAGTGGGCTATAGGTAAACATTCAATCCAATATGTGAGGGTATGAATCTACTAGGCCTGGCTACAATATAAATGTGTCAATGAAGCAATTTCGGATGGCAGAGCTGTCTCCTCCACTAAAGATACTCTTCCACTGAACATTTTAACAGAAACCCATTCATGTACTACCTGGTGAACAATCTCAAATCAGGCCAAAGCAAGCTAACTAGCGAAAAATGTAAGTATAGCTTGTCATCAAGCATGTTCATAACAGATTAGCTACACAAGTTCGCAACTCACATTCATACTTCTTGTTGATCGCCGGGTATTTCGACTTGGTATCTTTCTGTGACTCGGTGAGATCAAGCTCACGATCATCCATTGTGATTTATTTCGTTGATTTGAACCCTAAACTACTGAAACGTATACTTGCTGTTGTAACATGGATTGTTTCAGGAAGTATTGTCAGTGTAGTGACCAATCAGGTACCAAAGATTGCTCGCCGTCTACTTCTTTGATATAATGGCGTTCGCATCAATTATATGTGTATTCCGCCACCTACTGTGCGGGTGGATAATAAAGATCCCCGAAATGAAATAATGCGGGGTAAAAATATCGCTTTTTGCTGTGTCGTCACTAGTTACCACAGCCACGGAGCCAACCCCCCCCACCCCCACCCACCCTTTTTAAAAACAATTTATCTTATTAAGATTTGATTTTAAACCTAACCAATAACATTAACCACTCTGCTAACATTTTGCTAACCCGAGACTTAAACTAAGACCAAAAAGCACATTTTGGTTTTCGTGAATTATTACTATATAGCCACTTTGTAGCTGTGCTATCTAGTGGAAACATTTTTGGTAACCCGGAATCCTGTCGGAGCCCTTTCTTTGACGAATACATATACGACATCTTCCGGTTTAGTTGACGGTGATTGGCTATTTAACCTCTATAGCGTTCCCGCCAAGGTAGTCCGGCTGCGTGCTTGTTCTCCGCGAAGCGCTATTTCGGAAAACAAAGCTACTTGTGTAATATTATCAACGCCATGGCTGATAAAGAAGGTAATTTCATTCAAAAGTGAATAAGCTAGCTACCAAGGTAGGCCAGGGGTTCCCGGCGTATCGATCGTGGAGATAATGAATGTGTAATTGTATACAAAGAAAAGTACCCAGCTAGCTAGCAAGCAAGCTAAGTGTATTCAAAAGCAAAGCGTTGTTTAATGCCGGAGACGCAACCTGTTTGGGGGAGTGAAATGAGTTAGTTAACGTGAGCTCAATTTGTCAATACGTTTGTTAACATCGGGGAAACCCTACTCAATGGGCGTAACTATGAATTAGCTAGCTAACACTTTCTCAGTCAACTATATTTCCTTTGAATGGGTTGCTGCTAGTATGAGTTACATTTAAATCTGTCTCGATTGACTTTCATTCTGTTTTACAGCAGCGTTTGATGATGCTGTGGAGGAGAGGGTGATAAATGAGGAGTACAAGATATGGAAGAAGAACACGCCCTTCCTCTATGACTTGGTGATGACCCACGCCCTGGAGTGGCCCAGCCTCACAGCACAGTGGCTGCCTGATGTCACCAGGTAGGGTTCATTTGGTACTTTCAAGACAACTGGGAACTTGAAAAAAACGAGGTGAAAACAACACGAGTGATATTCATGGCGAAAAGTCGGAGCTCTAGAAATATGCCAGAATTTCTGAGTTGGATGACCATTCAAAACTATTTTTTCCAGTTGGAGCCCCCCTGAGTTCCCACTTTTCTTGAATTCTTCAATTATCTGTGCATGTCAATATAGGAATACATAGCTAGCCATAGTTGCCATGAATACTTGTGCACAAAACTGCCTTTGCTAGATTACTGAGAGAACTATGGTGTCTTTAGGAAGATGGAGACACAAATATGTTGCGACGGTATCCTTGTATGGACCATGTTGAGTTTCTAATGCCCCCTATTACATAAAATAAAATAAAAAGGAAACTGTTTAAATGTATCTGTTTTGGAATACCTTTTTTCTATCATTTTAGACCTGAGGGGAAGGATTTCAGTGTACACAGGCTGGTTCTTGGCACACACACATCAGATGAACAGAATCACCTGGTCATTGCCAGCGTGCAACTGCCCAATGATGACGCGCAGTTTGATGCTTCTCACTATGATAGTGAGAAAGGCGGTGAGAGAATGTTTTTGCTACAATTACAACCTTTCTGTGTAAATGTTTTTTAAGGCTTTGGTTCATTCAAAATATTTTACAGGTGGTAATATACATTAGTCCTTTTTGCTGTAGCTCACTGATCTGACTCTCTCGCTCCCTTCAGAGTTTGGAGGCTTTGGCTCAGTCAGCGGTAAGATAGAGATTGAAATCAAGATAAACCATGAGGGAGAGGTGAACAGAGCCCGCCACATGCCCCAGAACCCCTGCATCATTGCCACCAAAACCCCAACCAGTGATGTGCTTGTCTTTGACTACACCAAACATCCCTCCAAACCAGGTGGGTCTGCTTACTGCACATTTAAAGTGTATGGCCAGGAAGTCCAAGTCCTGCTTTAAAAATGTTTGGTAATAATGTGTTTACCTGTGTACTACAGATCCATCTGGAGAGTGCACCCCAGATCTGCGTTTGAGGGGACACCAGAAGGAGGGTTACGGTCTCTCCTGGAACCCCAACCTGAGTGGTTGCCTTCTCAGTGCTTCTGATGACCATGTGAGTGACTTAGCACTTGACCCAGAGCAAGTGCTTGAACACTCTTCCTCCAATGTCTTTCCTTTTCTCACCTTGCTTCCCATCTGTCTGTAGACGATCTGTATGTGGGACATCAGTGCAGTTCCTAAGGAGGGGAAGGTTGTGGACGCGAAGACCATCTTCACTGGACACACAGCCGTTGTGGAGGATGTTTCTTGGCATCTACTGCACGAGTCGCTCTTTGGATCTGTAGCCGACGACCAGAAACTCATGATGTAACTCCCCTACAAAAAAAAACCTACCTTTTTGAATGAGCAGCAGCAGCTTTGTTTGGTCTTGCTCATTGAACAATAACACTTGGTTACTGTGTTTACTGTGCAGTTGGGACACGCGATCAAACAATACATCGAAACCCAGCCATGCTGTGGATGCCCACACTGCAGAGGTCAACTGTCTGTCCTTCAACCCTTACAGTGAGTTCATCCTGGCCTCAGGCTCAGCAGACAAGGTGGGCTGGATCTCTTACTGCTCTCAATTCTTCCAAGATTATTTCATATTGTAGTTAGTGAAGCAGTAGTGTGGATGTAACGGTTTCTCCCTTTTAAGACGGTTGCTCTTTGGGACCTGAGGAACCTGAAACTGAAGCTGCATTCATTTGAGTCTCACAAAGATGAGATCTTCCAGGTATGTTAAGTCATGAAGTGTAACAATTATTCCCTATGAAGTCTGTTTTGCACAAGCTGTGTGTTGAACCATCTATGACTAAGTTGTGTCAAATATTTCTGCTCCTTTCCTCCCTTAAGGTCCAGTGGTCTCCTCATAATGAAACCATCCTTGCCTCCAGTGGCACAGACAGGCGACTCAACGTGTGGGACCTTAGTAAAATCGGAGAGGAGCAGTCGCCAGAGGATGCTGAGGATGGTCCACCTGAACTGCTGTTCATTCATGGTGGTCACACAGCTAAGATCTCAGACTTCTCGTGGAACCCCAATGAGCCCTGGGTCATCTGTTCGGTGTCTGAGGACAACATCATGGAAGTTTGGCAGATGGTAAGACCTTAGGACAGACGGTGCTCTGTCAAACAGTGGGAGGCTATAAAGAATAGTTTATTCATTTCATGAGGCCTAAGTAACAGGTTTGCAAGGATGGCAGAAGCACTACCTTAGTACTACCAGTATTACCATCTTATTATAATATGTAGAACTTTTTTATTTTATTAATCGAAGTAACAAGAATGTCTTTCTATTTTCCAGGCTGAGAACATCTACAATGATGAGGACCCAGAGGGAGCAGCAGACACTGAGGTCCAGGCATGAGTGAATCTTGAGTCACACAACAACCCTCCATTGATCACATCCTCAAAACACCTTTTTTTCCCCCAATAGGACACAATGTTTAAATGTCTTTGAAAAAAGACATGGTGCATAAGAGTGGTTGTTTTGCATTTTTGTAAGGGGAAACAAATAAATGTAGCGGGGAAACATCTTAAATTATGCTCATTGTGTTAGTAACATTTATACAGTTTAATTTCATGAGAAATTACATAGATTTTCATTCCCTTGACAGCTGTATTGTAGATTTCCCCAATTACCTTTGTATGACTAGTATCCCTGTCTATTGCTTTGTATGCCACATCTGCATCGGATTTCTTTTTGCTGTGTATGTGTATTCATAATAAACATTGTTTTTACAGTAGACCTTCCATGCACAGTGCAGTTTACAGTTAAGACATGCTGATCTCACAGCCAAGGCCAACTATCATAATGTCATTGTTAATGTATTAAGAGCAGTTTAAGTAAAGCAATCACTGACATCATTGGCTAAATGCACAATCAAGGACACTTGAAAACAATACATGTTCGGTCTGGAGGGGTTGTGGATATTCCAGGTGTTTTGTCAACTACCCTGTACTTCCATGTAGAAGTTATGATTCCCCTTCAGCAAATGTCTTGCTTGCTTCAATACAGCCCATGTAATAAAATCACATTGAGACTCCAGGAATGTTAATTGTACATGTCAGGCAATTGTAAGTAGTACAGGCTTAATATTAATTTGCTAAACCTTCATTCCTAAGGGTCAAAAGGATCATCTGCTAGTTCTCTGCATCTCATGGCCAGTAGCATACCACATCCTTCCCCTCAAGTCCCTTTAATTCTTCCAATTGTCTGTTTTGGCTTTTTCAACAACAAAAAAAAATGAAGCTTCAGCTTCCTCATGGTCTCTTCAACTGAGTCCACAGTCTCCTGATGGGAAATTAGAACAGTTACACCACGCCGTTACTGGCTCGGTATCCTTCCCTGCCTCCAGAGCAGGGCTAGCAGGCACGGTTCATACCAGCCTTCTACATTCATCATGCTACCGCTGAAGGCACAGTGAGGCTTGTTGGCAGTGAGTGAAGTCATTCACTGCCCTGTGACGGGATGGTCATCTGGCCCGATCCTTCAGGGTGTTTAGCTGGTTGTGCTGGGATACCTCTGAGACTAGACATGGGCCTGGAGCTCCTCCTGGGGGCAGAAAAAGAATTAAAGCAAGTTTCCACTCATGCTAACAGTTAACTCTCAATGACAGGCAGCCGTTAACAGCAATAACGAAGCTGATAACACGTCAACATAATGAAACGTCACATCAAAGGGATGACAAAAGAAATCACAGGAAAATGCTGAGAAAATGTAAACGCCCATCATACTGTAACCCTTTACTAAAGGGTACATGAACTGCATTCTCACAAAAGCTTACATGCAACGCTGTGGGGTTTCCACTCCACTTTACCTGTGTGACTACTGGGCCATCATACTGTTGTGCAGTCTGTGTTAGCTGGCTCTGAATACAGTCTGGCTGTGACAAATGGCTTACTCTTCACCTGTCCCACCTCTATCTGCAGATTAATGTACTCCAACTGGATGCTGATAAGGACTCTATGTGCCTCTAACAACTGACCTCTCGTAGCCTGCAGCATAGGCTGCTCCAGGTGCAATCGCTCCCATACCAATTAATTCCTCCGACTTTCCAAGCGGCCCACCTCTATGCACTCCTCAAAGAGCAGCCTCATACTGTCTATGCTACCCTCCAGCAGGACAAAAGTATGTTCCACCTCAGTTATGCGTGCTTGAACCATATATCCGGCACTGTACATGCTTCTCTCAGAGTGGGTTACTGCTGCCGTTAGGCTGCTCTCCACAGAATGTGCCTCCTACATATACTCCTCTTCAGAGTGCAAGTCCTCTCTAGACTCAACTTCCCTCCCGCTTTGTAGATCCGTCATTGGTGTCTCCATCACCTGTCAAAAGAAGTGGAAGTGGACAAGGATAGGAAGAAGAGGAAAGGGTAAGAGAGAGTTTGTGTTGCACTCACAGATCATTCAGACTGATAAGTCATGGGATCCACAGTGAAATAGCAAGACTTATGATTCATGGGAGTCGGAGCTCTTTCAAAGCCAAGCTTAATATATGAAATTGCACAAGAATAGACTGAGAAAAGCACAAGGATCCAGTCAACATTAAATATCTGTTTGTGTGATTCCACCATCCCATGAGCTTCTATCTAGACATACTGTATATTCCTCTCTTATCACTTCTTCAGTACGTGTCTGTGCTCCTGGTATCCAAGTCGGTCTATTCTTACCTCTATCTGATCTTGATATGATATGGCATAGACAGTGACATTCTCAGACACTGTAATATACATGAAGTGTACAGGCAGCTGCATGTCAGAATTTTACCCCATGTGTAATTTCAAATTGCACATGAAAACATCTCCTAAAATCAGGTTTAATTGGCTTAGCATATTTGTCAGATAAAGCTATTCTGAACATCGGTTTTATCTTTATAGTTATTTGTAAAGTGAATGAAAAACAGTGCAGACAAAACCAAAGTTAAAAGGTGTGCAGGTGAGCTTTGAAACCCAAGAGGGCTTATATGAAAACCACACCCGAAAAATAACAATATACACTGAGTGTACAAAAGGTTAGGAACACTTGTTCTTTCCATGAAATAGACTGACCAGGTGAATCCAGGTGAAATATATGATCCCTTCTTGATGTCAACTGTTAAATCCACTTGAATCAGTGTAGATTAAGGACAGGTTAAATAATGATTTTTAAGCCTTGAGACAATTGAGATATGTATTGTGTATGTGTGCCACTCAGAGGGTGAATGAGCAAGACGAAATATTTAAAGTTCCTTTGAACGCGGTATGGTAGTAGGTGCCAGGCGCACCGGTTTGAGTGTGTCAAGAACGGCAACGCTGCTGCGTTTTTCGCACTGAACAATTTCCCGTGTGTATCAAGAATGGTCCACCCAAAGGGCATCCAGCCAACTGCACACAACTGTAGGAAGCATTGGAGTCACATGGGCCAGCATCCCTGTAGAATGCTTTTGACACCTTGTGGAGTCCATGCCCCAACAAATTGAGGCTGTTATGAGGTCAAAGGGGGGTGCAACTCAATATTTGGAAGTTGATCCTAATGTTTTGTACACTCAGTGTATATGCTGCATGCACAAGGGTTATAAAAGTGTCACTGGCACCCTTAACTACCGTGGCAAGAAAGAGTATGTGAACCCTTTGGAATTACCTGGATTTCTGCATAAATTAGTCATCAAATTTGATCTGATCTTCATCTAAGTCACAACAATAGACAAACATAGTGTTCTTAAACTAATAACACACACATTATTGTATTTTTCTTGTTTATTTTGAATACATAATTTAAACATTCACAGTGTAACTACATTTCAGTTGTTTTCAAATGTTCATTTCAGTTGTGCAGTAGATTGAAGAGAAGCCTATTTGTGCTGATTTATCTGGTCCTTGTATATGCTGTTTTGGTGATAATGAGATTAGATAACTTAATGTACGCTACCTATGATAAAAAATAAAATTATCTGATGAAAATAAATCTGACCTTAATCACTCTGATAGCTGTCAAAATAAGAAGTTACACTATATTCATGTGTCAGAAGTATTTGTTATCATGTCAATCTAAAAGTCGTATCTACACACCAACAAGGGATAATGCAATCTTTAATAACCTTTTTGTCGGTGGGCAATAATAGAGAAGAAGAAAAGAGAACGATAACACGTTATATGAGGGATATTTTCCCCGCCACTTGGCGGGCGGTCCTCAACATCATCGGTAATTCCTTTCATGTCCTCACCTGTGCGCGCACTACAGCCATAGGTTGGACAGCACAGACGCAAGCATTTTGTCAGTTGTTGGAAACAATTGGAGCGTCCGTGTGCAAAACCGATTGCTCTAGTTTGTACAAAACAATTATTGTAGCGTTTCAGCAAAATATCACTAGTCTCCTCCTGTGGCACACTTTGCGGATATGGTTTACGTGGATTTTCAGTCCAGGTTCTGAAAATAAACTTGAGAGGAACGCAGTGGAAACGCTTCAAATGGAAAGCAGATAAGGAAGACTTATCTATCAAATCGGGACCTAAAACTTTTTTTCCAAAAGGTAAAACTAATTCCTTTTGAATTCTTTATGTTTCTCATATTTTATGGTCAAAAAGTGTGTGTAGCACTGCTGAATGTCGCTTTTGTGTGATAATGAGCAAAGGAATGTAACTTGGTGTTTTAACTCGGTCTATAATTTTTTTTTAAAGTTCTGACAATTATCCAACTTGTAAATTCATAACTTTCATCACAGAATAACTTTCTTATTAAATAGTGAGGAAACATAAGATCTCATTGAGGTATCTAGCTTTTAGAATGTGTGTTAGGCTTTCTGAAATATGCTATGATTGGCGGTTGATGGTACAGCACAGCTCGAGCGCAGACTAGCCTAAAGACCAGACGTTGAATACATTTGAATTCTACGTTAGGCATAATTGAGCGTTTGCATCAGGAAAGTTTCCCCTTATGACCTCCAAGCCAGAATGTTGAATACAATTATATTTTAACGTACTTTACCGGTTTTCTGTGTGGTTTGTCCTTTTGCGGGTAGGAATGTGAGACAATATATGCACAGGAAAGTAACATTACATACATTTTTCAACGCACTGGTAGTGTATTCAGATTTCTAGCACAATATAAAAATACAGAAATCTGAATGCGCTGTTATTATACTTTGCTGTGGATATATTGTCTCACATTCCTACCTGCAAAAGTACCAACCGCACGAACAACTGGTAAAGTAAGGTGGATATATTGTCTCACATTCCTACCTGCAAAAGGACAAACCACACAGAAAACCGGTAAAGTACGTTAAAATCTAAATTTATTCATCATTCTGTCTTGTGGAGGTCGTGAGAGGAAACTTAAAACGATCCAAACGTTAATTTATGTCCGACATTGAATTCAATGCTAGGTCTTCAGGCTAAGCGCAGAAGAATCCTTCGAGTCACTGAATCAATACCCTTACTGTGTACCTATGTTTGTCTGCTGTTGTTGCAGGCCTTTCTTTGTTTTCTGAAATCCATGCTTTTTAATTAAACGTGTATCATACAACCACCTGGCTGTTTCCTCATTGCTGTTGCTCTAAAATGGCAACTCGGTGCGAATTCGCAAATTGAATCTCAACAAGGAAACATTCGGTGGTTGTATTTGATTGTAATAAAATGTTAAAGTATAGATTTAAGCAAAGAAAGGCATGCAACAGAGGACAAATGGGTACACAGTAAGAATTTAAGTATCGATGCATAACAACTCAAAGGAGTCTGAGGTTCATTTAAAAAAAAAAACTTGTCTTCACTCAACTCAGTGGAGGAGTTGATGTACTTGGCTAAGGTACAGCCAACCTTTGGCATTTTAAATGTATTTTATTTAACCTTTATTTACCTAGGCAAGTCGGTTAAGAACAAATACTTATTTACAATGATGACCTACCCAGGCCTGACCTGGACGACGCTGGGCCAATTGTGCGCCGACCGATGGGAATTCCGAACACGGCCGGTTGCGATACAGCCTGGAATCGAACCAGGGTCTGTAGTGATGCCTCTAGCACTGAGATGCAGTGCCTTAGATCGCTGTCTCACTCGGGAGCCCAAAGTTAATGTCAGAAGTGGGATTCAGGTTCAGAGGTGGTGGAGATTTGTGTAGCTTGGCCTTTGGTGATCCAGGAACAGTTAAACAAATGAGTAGAAAGATATAATCCTAAAGTTTTACTAAGGAGGTCTTTGCAATGAAAGGCTAAATCAGTTTTTCTATTAATTATCTGAGCAGTACTCATGGACACTGACAATCTTATGGCACTGGTGATGTTGGTCGGTATGATCTCTCCCAGTAAATGGCCACATGGCAGTCTATTTTATTTCCTTTATCATGAGTGAAGATAACCTGACATTCTCAGTTCCCCAGGGTCTCCTTCCGTTTGTAGACATACTGTACATTGCCTGTCCATGGACTTTGAACTGGAAGCTTAAAGCATAACATTGTCTTGACTGCAGATCAGTTGGGGAATGTATTGGTGTCTTTCCATGGATAGCGTCCTTTTGGAGACAAATTGGCCAGATTTATCAGTCGTGCTAGATGTTGTCACATATGTCAGTTGCTTGTTCTTTCTCATTAATGTTATTATGGACAATTATAAACGGATAATTAGCAGTAATTACCAGTGTAGTCTGAGAATGAACATTGGTGTATAGTCTCTTTCCTGACCATTTCACACAACCAACCCACCTAACCTCTGCCCCTAATGAGTTCAGCCTGACCTCTACAGAACAGTCTGAACTGTAGTGGAGACATGATACTTTTGTTTAGGAAGGGTGTGTCCTTTACTGGTGGTGCTTCCTTCTCACCTGGCCGTAAGCCAGGCCATGGCTTGTATCCATGGAGATAACAGGTGCCTTATGTAACCACAGAGCCAGGAGGGGATGCCTCTGCATAGCTAGGGCCCTGACTTTTCCCCCAGGTTGGAACTTGACCATGAAAAACTCAGGACACTGGTCCTTCTGTAGCTCAGTTGGTAGAACATGGCGCTTGTAACGCCAGGGTAGTGGGTTCGATTCCCGGGACCACCCATACGTAGAATGTATGCACACTTGACTGTAAGTCGCTTTGGATAAAAGCGTCTGCTAAATGGCATTTATTATTATTATTACTAGTAAGAGAGGGGTGAGGGCATGACAGACTGAGGTTGCTAAGAGGAAGAATAGCTCAGTCTCTAGACTGTAGTCAGTGTTGGGAGAACTCAGTAGAATGACCACAGTAGAATGACCACAGTAACCATTGCAGCAGTGGAGAGAGGGGGCCTGGTCAGTACAGAACGTAGTTTGCAGCAGTGGAAAGAGAACATCCCGCTATTATGATGGGCTGTAGACCTTCTAATCACAGTCTGGAATGGGCGACAGTGTCGTGAGTGTAGTGGAATCAGCAGTGACTCATGTCTGCAGTGTAGTGAGGAGCCTTCTGTGTGTAGACGGAGTGGCAGACAATAGGTTTAATCAGTGGGATTGGCTGAGTTACTCATCTGTCATCAATGAGCCTTTGATCAATATTAATGAGAAATCCAATGAGTTAAAACATTGGCCCTCAATGTGTGTCTCATGTTCTCAGTCAGACTGTCCTTGACGGTGCATAAGTATAAGTTTGCGGACTGTGTATTAGTTGTATTAGCCAAATGGGACATACTTTCTTTTAGTTGCCCATTGAAGCCTTCTGAAATATATAAAAAAACATTTACATAGAGAACATTTGCATCTTTCCACTGCTGGATTAGACTGTTCTCCTGAATTTCTGCATGTCCCATAGTTTCCAATAATGTTTCCTAGTCCTCTCAGCATGCTCATTGTGTGTGTTATTGTGGTCAGGGCACAGAGGGCTTGTTTTAACTGGCGAGAACAGAGGCTTCAGAGATGCCAGTGGCAGGGGAGGATGTACTTTAAGTCTCAGCTGTGTTGTTTCCTCCCCAGTAGCTACTGTCACTACTGTCAAAATACTTATTCTCCCCTGGTTTTCTTCCAAAAATACAGAGGTCCAGGCTTAGGCCCACAGCAACACTGAGGAGGTCTAGAAACAGGCAGATTCAAGTGCCCAGTCATGAGAAAGGAGAACAAGAGAGAGAGAGGCTGAATGAGATTTGGAAAGGGGAGTTCCTCAGCAATTATCAATCTCTCAGGAATGCAACCTCTACTCTTAGACAAGCTGCTGCATGGCTACAGTGTCCCAAAAGCACTGACTCGAACAGATCTGTGCTCGACTCCACATATTTCCCCCTTACAGCAACAATGACCCTGAGTGAGAGTAGCAGAGGGGTGGGATTAAAAACCTCATGATCGGTAATAGTTATTACTGAAAACACTGTATACTGAACAAAAATATAAACGCAACATGTAGTGTTCATTTCATGAGCTGAAATAAAAGATCCCTGACATTTTCCATATACACACAAATGCTTTTCTCTCAAATTGTGTTCACAAATTTGTTTACATCCCTGTTAGTGAGCATTTCTCCTTTGCCAAGATAATCCATCCACCTGACAGGTGTGGCATATCAAGAAGCTGATTAAACAGCTTGATCATATACACAGGTGCACCTTGTGCTGAGGACAAAAAAAGGCATCTCTGAAATGTGCAGTTTTGTCACATAACACAATGCCACAGAAGGCTCAAGTTTTAATGGAGCATAAAATTGTTATGCTGACTGCAGGCATGTCCACCAGAGCTGTTGTCAGATAATTTAATGTTCATTTCTCTACCATAAGCCACCAACTTCATTTTAGAGAATTTGGCAGTACGTCCAAATGGCCTCACAACCGCAGACCGTGTGTAACCATGCCAGCCGTGGACCTCCACATCCGGCTTCTTCACCTGCAGGATCTTCTAAGACCAGCCGCCCAGACAGCTGATGGAACTGTAGGTTGGCGCAACTGAAGAGTTTCTGCAGAAACAGATTCTCTGTATGCTCGTCATCTTCACCAGGGTCTTGACCTGACTGCATTTCGGCGTTGTAACCGACTACAGTGGGCAAATGTTCGATACTGGCACACTGGAGAAGTGTGCTCTTCACAGATAAATCCCAGTTTCAACTGTACCAGGCAGAAGGCAGACAGCGTTGTATGGCATCATCTGGGCGCATGGTTTGCTGATGTGAACTGCCACCATGGGGTACTATGTTATTTATGGGCAGGCATAAGCTACAGACAACTAACACAATTGTATTTTATCTTTGGCAATTTCAATGTGCAGATATACTGTGACAAGATCCTGAGGCCCATTGTCTTTCCATTCATTTGTCTTTCCATTCATTCGCCGCTATCGCCTCATGTTTCAGCATGGTAATGCAAGGATCTGTGCACAATTCCTTGAGGCTGAAAATGTCCCAGTTCTTCCATGGCCTGCATACTCACCAGACATGTCACCCATTGAGCACATTTGGTATGCTCTGGATCGATGTGTACGACAGCTCCCACCAATATCCAGCAACTTCGCACAGCCAAGAGTGGGACGACATTCCACAGGCCACAATCAACAGCCTGATCAACTCTATGTGAAGGAGATGTATCCCGCTGCATTAGGCAAATGTTGATCACCAGATGTATTTTTTACAAGTGCTTAACTTTAAATTCTGAATTTAATTGGCTAAAGAGTTAAATCGTAGTAGTCACAAACCAGTGTTGGGTTCACCAGTTTGGACAATACAGTACAGGACAGTAGAGTAAAGAATAGTAAACAGTAGAGCACACTAGAGTTGAGTACACTATACTTTACTGAACTCTACTCTACTGTGCTGTACTCTGATGTCCAAATTTGTCAAACATGGATGTCTATGATTAGTTCAGATTTGGTCCGGACCAACTAGATTTGGTCTTGTTTTGGGGAAGAGCTCCTTAAAATAATAGTCAGTGTGTAGAATAATACCCAGATATGCAGAGGAGGATATTGCATATTTCTACATTTGTGTACCTATTTAGGATACATCCCCATGAAGAGAATGGCATTCACGTCCATAACTATGCATTTCTGCGTAGCACAGATAAGGGACCCATGATTACATTTTGTCTCTGCTATTTCGTTACTGGGAGTAAATCCACTTTACTTACTGTAGTTCAATAACCCAATTCTTTCTGCAGACACCATTGAATCTTAATTCGGACCAAAGATTAGAGTTTTTTTTGGAGTACATGGACTCGTAAAAAAATTGAGGGAGATTTTACAGAAATTCTGTTAACAAACTTTGCATCTGCACAGTTCTTCCAGTCAATGTGTTTTTGTAAAATGTTCTGTGTAAATGAAGTCTTCCTTGTACATAGTTGTATGGTTTGTTAAACTTTTGAAATCAATGTTTTTTGTTTGGCATACATTGTAAGTGAAAAATCTGAGTCTACCGTGGAATTGCCCATATGTAACAAAAAAGCTGTAAAAACAAAAATGTAAAGCAAATGTACTTTTGTCCTCCAAAAAGGACAAAAGGATGGGCCCAAAAAAAGTACCAATAAAATAACAAGGACCCTGATTCACTGTCGACGGCCCTTATCTCACTTCATTGGCACTTATTGTTGTGTTGCATTTTTATCACTATCCTGATCCACACATCCTTTAATAGCAACAACAAAACATGCATGAGGGATTTCCTCTCAAGATGAATGCGTAGATCTATACAGTATTCTTGAAATCCTGGCATTCAGCCTCTCTTTGGAAGGCCATTTGTCTTATCGGATGTATTTCAATGTTTCCTCTTTCTACTTTTTTGCACAACAAGTAAATAGGAACACTAGGAACTGCCCAGATCCATGTGCACAACATAACAAAATGTTTTAGAAACCTCTCCCCGCTGTCATTGCTTCATGTGACGATCCTTCGTAGGAAATGGAATTCATTGGGTTATTCCAGTTTTCCCCTATAGTGGTGCCTCACCTACAGCAATGGACATACATAATGAATGCATGCACGTCTCTGGTTTAGAATATGTATGGTGTTCTAATCGACTGCCTCTCTGTAAAATGCCCTTTACTTGAGTGCTGCTGCTCTCCTTTGTTTGATAACGGCTACAGAATAAAGGAACACCCTGATTCATGAAAGAACAGTAAAGCCACTTTCACACTAGTAAAATGTTAACTCTCTATTATAGCAGCACGTCACATTATTTCACAGTGTTCAAAACTGTAGCTTATACTAGGGGAGCCTGGGGAGCCGTTGGGTCGGAGGGGATGCTGTAGGATGACTGGGCATTGAGTCTGACTGGAACTTAAACTTTGCACTGCCACTTTAAATCCTGGAGCCCAGACTCTCATATCAAGGTGAATGTGCTCCTGCTTAAACCAAGCTATACTCACTCTTTAAACAAGGATGTCTGTTTCACTGCCACACCCTTTTTGACTTGTCCCCACGGGCACATGTACCAGCCTGGTCTGCTTCTTCACTCTGAGTCACTTTTGCAACAACTCCTGTAGTGTAAACTTATTCCAACCCTCACTTACACAATACTTCTGAAAGTATTCACGCCCCTTGACTTTTACAGTGTTTTGTTACAAATTGGGATAAACATTTATTTAATTGTCATTTTCTGTCAACGATCTACACTAAATACTCTAATGTAAAAGTGGAAGAAAAATTCTAACATTTGTTAAAAATAAATCCAATCATTAAAATAAAACGCTAATATATCTTGATTAGATAAATATTCAACTCCATCAGTCAATACATGTTAGAATCACCTTTGGCATTGATTTACAGTTGTAGACTTACCCAGAAAGATTCACAAGAACTTTCCACACCTGGATTGTGCAACATTTGCCTATTTTCAGAATTCTTCAAGCGCTGTCAATTGGTTGTTGATCATTGCTAGACAACCTTCTTTTCACTGTCAATTAGATTAGTGTTGTGGAGTAACTATAATGTTGTTGATCCATCCTCTGCTTTCTCCTATCACAGCCATTCAACTCTGTAACTGTTTTAAAGTAACCATTGGCCTCATGGTGAAATCCCTGAGCGGTTTCCTTCCTCTCCAGCAACGGAGTTCGGAAGGACACCTGTATCTTTCTAATGACTGGGTCTATTGATACACCATCCAAAGTGTAATTAATAACTTCATCGTGCTCAAAGGGATATTCAATGTCTGAATTTGTATTATTATTATTTTTTTACCCATCTACCAATAGGTGCCCTTCTTTGCGAAGCATTGGAAAACCTCCCTGGTCTTTGGTTGAGTCTGTATTTGAAATTCACTGCTCGACCTTACAATTATCTGAATGTGTGGGGTACAGAGATGAGATGGTCATTAGAAAATCATGTTAAATACTATTATTGTGAGGCCATGCAACTTATTGTGACTTATTACTATTTTACTCCTGAATGTATTTAGGTTTGCCATGACAGGGGTGGAATACCTATTGTCTCAAGACATTTCAGCTTTTCATTCCCCTTTGATGTTATGGGGTATTGTTTGTCACTGGCCTACACACACTTTTAATTTGAATCCATTTTAAATTCTGGCTGTAACGCAACAAAATGTGTAAAAATGAGCAAATACTTTCTGAAGGCACTGTATAGGTTGTGCTGTTGCATTACACTGGTCTGTATATGTCTGCCATAGCAGATTTGGTTAAGCAAACCAAAGTCGCACAAACTGGTCCGTCTTTGCTGTGATACATTTTAACCAGGAAATATACACCCTTCAATAGCTGGATTGGGATACTCGGGATGAGCTGCACTGCAGATGTTTGATATGTGGCCTGGTTTACATACATAGTGGTGTGCGGGTCTGATGGTTGCTTCAGGCAATGCAGCTTTTCACTGCTTCCCTCCCCAGGCTTCCTCATAAAACTGGAGACCTACAGATGTGGGTCAATGACATACGGTAGTGTAAACTGCTCCAGGATTTACAATCACAAGCCGTTCAGTTCTCAAAGAAGGGAGGCAAACACAACATTCTATCCTCTACACTGTCTTGTAGTTACTGATGAGCTATTTTGCTGCTGTTGTCCTGTGTGGACTGTTCAGTAGACGTTTCTCCTGGCCAATGTGAAAGCACCACGTCTATTGTGAGGGAAAAGTAAACAGCATGTCAGAGCACAGGCCTGCTCCAGCAGGGTTGGGCTGGGCTGGAAAACCACAGGGGAGGCTAATGATTGCTCATGTGTGTGGATGCAGGTAAATCAATAGCCACGTATTAATCAATGTTTATATCTTAGTCTCAAGGAACGTGTGATTTTTGTTCTTAACCCTCTTTTTGTGTGTATTATTATGTGTGTATCGTTTGCGTCAACACCCAGCGACCATTGAGCTGTGTGGTTTGGAGTACTATAATTACAGTGCCAATGAAGCAACTGTGTAATTTTGGCAGGGGCAACTTTGTGTGACAGAGTTTTGGTGTGTCCTGATTCTTAATTTGTGTGTGTGTGTGTGTGTGAGAAAGAGGGTCTCTATGGTAACGTCCCGACTAAAGTGGTCACAATAGTCCTAAGTGCTCTGTTGTATACTTAGGCAAACATGTATTTATCTAAGGGTTGGTCATGACTGCACAGCAACAGCATTGTGATTAGATCCACTGGAACGATATACAATGTTGTCATTAATGATCTCTTATGTGCTAATGTGAATGTGGTTTAGACTACTTACTTATAAATGCATAAGCTAGTGGTGCGCGGGTCAGCTGTTCGTTCACCTGCACCCACCCGCAATTGCTAAGAACCTATCCGCAACCACCCGACCACAGTACCAGTCAAAAGTTTGGACACACCTACTCATTCAAGGGTTTTTCTTCATCATTTGTATTATTTTCTACATTGTAGAATAATAGTGAACACATCAAAACAATGAAATAACATATGGAATCTGTCGCCAAGGCAGTGCAAAGGGTGGCTACTTTAACTTTTGGTTACTACAAATATTTAATATTTGTGATTCTTCAAAGTAGCCACCCTTTGCCTTGATGACAACTTTGCACACTTTTGGCATTCTCTCAAGCAGCTTCATGAGGTAGTCACCAGGAATGCATTTCAATTAACAGGTGTGTCTTGTTAAAAGTTAATTTGTGGAATTTATCTCCTTAATGCATTTGAGACAGTCCGTTTTGTGACAAGGTAGGGGTGGTATACAGAAGATGGGCCTATTTGGTAAAAGATCAAGTCCATATGGGGCGGCAGCGTAGCCTAGTGGTTAGAGCGTTGGACTAGTAACCGGAAGGTTGCGAGTTCCCAGGCCGTCATTGAAAATAAGAATATGTTCTTAACTGACTTGCCTGGTTAAATAAAGGTAAAATAAAAAAAATAAAAAAATATTATGGCTAGAACAGCTCAAATAAGCAAAGAGAAATTTACCGTCCATCATTACTTTAAGACATGAATGTTAGTTAATCTGGAAAATGTCAAGAACTTTGAACCAAATTTGAAATGTTTGGTTCCAACTGCTTTCTTTGTGAGACACGGAGTAGGTGAACGGATGATTGAGATGGTTTGGTATGAGTTGGACCGCAGAGTGAAGGAAAAGCAGCCAACAAGTGCGCAGCATATGTGGGAACTCCTTCAAGACTGTTGGAAAAGCATTCCAGGTGATGGAGGTTGAGAGAATGCCAGAATGCCAATCTAAAATATATTTGTAGTAACAAAACACTTTTGCCTGACAGTTTGAAAGATGTGTTGGACACTACAGTGAAAGTGGTTAACTTTGTTAAATCAAGGCCCCTGAACTCTCGTGCATTTTCTGCACTTTGCAATGATATGGGCAGCAACCATGTAACGCTTTTACAACTTACAAAGTATTGACACATTTTTTGGAATTAAGAGACTAGCTTAAAGTTGTCTTTACTGACCATTTTCACTTGTCTGACTGCTTGCATGATGAGTTTCTCACACGACTGGCCTGTCTGGGTGATGTTTTTTCTCGTCTGAATGATCTGAATCTAGGATTACAGGGACTCTCCGCAACTATATTCAATTTGCAGGACAAAATTGAGGCTATGATTTTAAGAAGTTTGAGCTCTTCTCTGTCTGCATTAACAAGGACGACACACAGGTCTTTCCATCATTGTACGATTTTGTTTATGTGCAAATGAACTCAAGCTTATGGACAACGTCAAATGAGATATAGCGAAGAACGAGTGAGTTGGGTGCGCAATTACGCAGGTACTTTCCCGAAATGAATGGCACAAACAACTGGATACGTTATCCCTTTCATGCCCTGCCCTGCCTCCACTCCACTTATCGATATCTGAACAAGAGAGCCTCATCGAAATTGAATTTATCAGAAGCCACTGACAGATTTCTGGATTGGGCTGCGCTCAGAGCATCTTGCCTTGGAAAATCGTGCTGTTAACACTGATGCCCTTTGCCACTTACCTATGTGAGTGGATCCTCAGCCCTCACTAGCATGACAAATAAATACAGGCACAGACTGTGTGGAAAATGATTTCAAACCAATACAACCCAACATTGCAGAGTTATGTGCATACTTTCAAGCACACCCTTCTCATTAACCAGTGATGAGTTATTCACCATTTTTGATTAACAAATAAGGTTTTAAAAAGTTTTTCTAAACATCCCCACAAACTTGAATGTCTGTGCTGTTCTGATTGGACTTGATAATGGCAACCGAAGACACTGATGTTGATCACAGCACAACAGTCTGTGACATCATGCAGATCTCCTAGCCCTTATCAACCCAGGAGTATTTAGATGTTTTTCCATGTCCCTAAGATCAACTTAAAATAACGGGCAGGAAGTAAACATCTGAAATTGAAGTTATAAATAATGTATACATATCAATTTTAATGTATTATCTGTTTCATATAATGATCCCTTGTTGATATTTTCCCCTGTTCCATAGTCAATATTGTCTTGTTGCGTTTCACATTGTGATGGAATAGGCATTCAAAGGAGTAGCTTGGAAAGGGTAAGACGGTATTACTCATCATGCGTCGTTGAGGCCATGCGTAGAAAGTGTCCTTTACCTTCAGGAGTATACGTTGGATTCAAAGAGTCTGAGGACGCACACTTGCTTCTCTGAACCACTTGATTCTGAAGAATGTATAAAGACTGAACTTGGTGTCATTACATGTTATTACACTATGGCTATAACCATGTAACAAGGTGTATAACTGGCTATGTGTATGTGAACAACAAAGTTACTTGTTGTTCCCAAATAAAAGCTTGTTTTTATGAGACAAACATGTTCCCAAATAAAGACACATTGTGCAGGTATGTGTTTTCGACAATACATTAGTAATATAAAGGTTATGAAAGTCAACACATACAACTAATAGAAAAATACACTTTTTAATAAGTTAAAGAACATATAAACATGTTATACACTACTACTTTAGCAATCAACTTCCTATGTAGCTTCTTTCGACATCTTGGCTATCCGTATCCCTGTCATAGCTAGGGACATGTAGACTATTCTTATCCCTGTCATAGCTAGGGACATGTAGACTATCCTTATCCCTGTCATAGCTAGGGACATGTAGACTATCCTTATCCCTGTCATAGCTAGGGACATGTAGACTATCCTTATCCCTGTCATAGCTAGGGACATGTAGACTATCCTTATCCCTGTCATAGCTAGGGACATGTAGACTATCCTTATCCCTGTCATAGCTAGGGACATGTAGACTATCCTTATCCCTGTCATAGCTAGTGACATCTAGGCTATCCGTATCCCTGTCCTAGCTAGTGACATCTAGGTTGTCCTTATCCCTGTCTTAGCTAGTGACATCTAGGTTGTCCTTAGCCTAGATGTCCCTAGCTAGGACAGGGATATCCGTATCCCTGTCATAGATATGGACATGTAGGTTATCCATATCCCTGTCATAGATATGGACATGTAGGTTATCCATATCCCTGTCATAGGTAGGGACATGTAGGTTATCCATATCCCTGTCATAGATATGGACATGTAGGTTATCCATATCCCTGTCATAGATATGGACATTTAGGAAATCCGTATCCCTGTCATAGGTAGGGACATGTAGACTATCCGTATCCCTGTCATAGGTAGTGCAATGCTGCTTGTTTTCATTATCCGCTGTTGACAAGCGAGACATGACATGCCAACTCTGGAGTGTCATACTTGTTGCTCGTGCAAGTGGAACAACACTGGCAACGTACTTCAACTGAAATAGTTAGTCCTATATCACATTTTTCTACAGGCCCCCAGAAAACGTAATAGTCTGTAGAATTTTATTTGGAGTCATTTTGAAGCACGTTTTTGGGTGAGTCTCATCTCTACCACTATTTGGCTCATGCAAGCAACTAAGCCAGACGACACACATCTCAGGAATGGAACTTTGACCAAAACTGTCTGGATGATGCTTCAACACTAAAAGTAAACAGTAAATGAAATATCCCTTTTAAGGAAATGAAAAGCTGTTAAAACGACCCAACATGATTTGTTTAGTTTTTTATAAGATCTGTTCGGCTTGGATGCATATTTTTACGTGGTTGAAATACTATCATTTTATGATGCTGATAAAGATGGCACCTTTACAGACGATCCTAACCACTCATTCATTCTCCCAAGATGCTGAAAGAAATAAATATTTCTCCACTCCTGTTCCTGAGGCAAAATGTACATTTTTTTTTTGTGTGTAATTTTATGTTAAGAAATGGTTAATTCTGCAGGAGCCTAATGTAATATCAACTATCTGAGAGGTTTTAGACCTAGAGTCAGTGTCCATATTTCAGTTAGGCTACTACTCCATTTAACCCTTCTGAACAATACAGTTCCCTTGACGTGCCATTTTAAAGTCTCTGTCTTGTGACTGTCTAATTTCTATAGCACCTCACAATCACACATAACAGGAGTGCTATTATCATCTCTAACCACTTCACCAAATCTTTCCCAACATTAGACTACTGTCCTGGCTCTCGCTTCTATTTATTTTCAACCCTCTATTTTGCAGCTTTTCTCCAACGTTGTCCTTTTTGCCTCAGTGGATCGACGTTAACTTTTTCTGCCCAAGTTCTCAAATGCATTTGGAAATATGTGTGTGTTTGGTGCGCCACAGTTAGGCCCTGAAGCTCAGGCTACGCACAAATGCCATGTAGAAATAATGAAAAACACCTCAATGTAGCCTATCGATAAGAATTATGGATTTTTAAAAATGCATTGTTTTCTCTTTTCAACCTGCCAGCCCTGCGGATATGAGTCAACCCACGCATCATTAGCATGAGCCTTTGTCAGGCCTAACTTCATTTTGTGCAATGTGTGATAATTTTGAGAAACAGAAAGACATTGGTTTGAACTGAGTCAGGTGGGTGGTCCTCCACTGTATCCCAGGTTGCTATGCATCTCCCAGGAGATGTCGGACCCCAAGTGTTCAACAGCCATATCTTCACTGCATCTGCACATTGTCAAATGTAGCTACTGCTTAGATTAATGGATGTCACTCATCCCTAAATTACAGTAATTTGCATGGAGAGAAACACAGGGATCACTGCAGATGGATGAAAGGGGCTGAGACTTTTCACTAAAGGATACCCACTTTACTGGCCTGTTGGCCTTTCACTGCAACTCAAAGTATCTCTCTCTGTGATGATTTCTTATGAGAAACATTTACACTCATGAGCTCTCCAGCTATCCTCTTGATTCTTTCACAGAACATCCATGGGAAAGTCCCCTCATTTCCGATTAGACAATCATGTGATATGAACTTGTATATTTGGGGTGGCAGGGTAGCCTAGTGGTTAGTGTTGGACTAGTAACCGGAAGGTTGCAAGTTCAAACCCCCAAGCTGACAAAGTACAAATCTGTACCCACTGTTCCTAGGCCCTCATTGAAAATAAGAATTTGTTTACAGTACACCACTTCTCATTCCAGATCCTCAATACTTTATAAAGGAGTGCTGATCATTGTGAGACCCATATTTGAGGCTTAAAGGCTCCTGGACATTTTGCTATTAGGGATGGATGTCAGTACAGGGAAATCTTGCCAAGTGATTTTGGAGACTTATGTGTTGGTTTCATGTCTCAAGCACACAGTCTATCTGAAGAATTGAGATTTGGCTGATGTGCTTTCATGTAACTTGGCTGAAGTCCCCAATCCTAGCCGCCAATCGGTTATAGTGAACTCCTTTGCTGCCTCAAAACCATCATCACATACGATAAAGCCCAAGGGTTGGGAGATTCTCTAATGCATGCTTCCCGAATCATAGCTTGTATGGCGATGAGTGTCAAAAAAAAGTCCACAGCTGGAGTGAAACCAACACAGTGGGTCCCCAGGAGTGAGGTTGTGAAACCTGCCTTAGAGGAAAGAAGTTTGACGGGGGGTGAGGTCATTGTATCGGTGTTGTTGAGAGAAAGCCAAAGCGAAACCATAACAGAGCGAGAAAGTGAGCTTGTTTTGGAGATGGATGCTGTCAGTTCTCTGGTATTGTGCTGGAGTATACGTGGGTGTGCATGTGTATATGTTTGTTTAGTGTCTGTGGGTGTGTTTGTGTGGCTTCGGGTGGGGCACTGAATTATGACTACATGTTCAGGAATGAAGAGGGCGGTGCCAGTTTTTTGCAGAGGCAGTGAAGTTTGGTTGAGAGTCAGAATAGGAGGGGGTTGAGTGGGCTGGGCTCTGAGCTTCCCCACAACCTATCATTGAGAGAAGGGCATGATCAAATGTGTTGGAAGTAAATTGAAACCAATGGTGCAATGCTTGTGTGCAATTGGTGTAGAAATTGGAATAGACAATGGTGAAGTATTTATACAAAGGTTTTTCTTCAATGAGTGGAATTGCTAGTATTGTGTTACATTAATATGGTGGTGTTTGTCTAATTGACTCCTCTTTTCTCCTTTTCTCTCTCTTAGGGAGTAAGTCCAGTGTGAGGTGGGATGTCTAGCCGTGAATCTTTGGGGGACCTGATCCCCCAGGACCTGGCGGAGGTATTTGCCCATGAGAGGCTCACCAAAGGGGGCCGAAGAAAGAAACGTCGGGGCTCACTGGGCCGGGCATTCGGCTGGCTCAAAGGGAAGAAGAAGAAGGACGTCAATGCCAATGGACAGAGCCAGAACTTTAATCCAGGCCGGCCGATGACGGGCAAGACATTCACACAGGGCCACAACCATGGTAAGATCAACCAGGGAACCCAAGAGATTATTGCCATGTAAATCCTCACTCTCCACTTTGATTGCTAAACAATGTTAAACATAGTGACTATGTTTACTGCGTGCTGTCTCTCTCTCAACAGTATTTGAGGATGTGGCTATAAGTTTTTTGTTTATTGGTATCATTTCAAGTAGGCTAGGTGGCTATATTCTACTATAGTCTAGTCTCTAGAAAGTGCACATCCCACAGTGGAGTTTGGTGTTCAGAAACTGTTGAATATCCTGGTCTTGCGCTCCAAGGCGTGTTTGCTCTCTGGAGGACTGTTTGAACAGTCTCTGACTCACCAGCTGCCCTTTGACCTCCCCCAGCCATTGAATGCCGTGAACAAACCTCCATCGGTCCTGTTCTGTGTTACCCAACCACCCTCCAGGATTGTGTTCAGGTTACACACAGGTCGCGATTCCATACTGTAAAACAAGGAAGTACACTCCCAAAGGGGATGAAATATGGCTCGCGCACACAGGTGAAAACATACAAAAATGTACACATTAAAACATTCATAAACTTACACACATTTAGACAAATGTATGTTTAAACATGCAGAAACGTACCCCCTTTAAGACATAACAAACTAATACACAATACCTGCAGCTGGCTCAGGCATAGTCTTATTCACATTTACATTTACATTTAAGTCATTTAGCAGACGCTCTTATCCAGAGCGACTTCAGCAATGCATGTTGGAGCTTGTGCATGTACATTTAAATGAGAGAATGTTGAATAATGTCAGTCCTTCAATGTTTTCTCAGTGTACTGTATCCTGTGGTATTGCCATGTTTTTAAGTGATGTTTCACTTTCAAATTCCGCGATAGGTAATGTTTTGAAAATCACACCTACAATCCAAATGATGCAAGCAGCACCACACAAACAAGTTCTAGTGCTGTTTCAGCTCATTCCTCCATAGACTAGAGTGAACCCCCCCTGCAGTCACGCAGCTGGAAACGCAGAGCTGCGAGTTGAAGTGGAAAGGTGTTTGTGGATTTCCAGTGGGCCCTACTACCACACTGACTCTCACAATCAAAACATACTCGCGCATGAACATAAATACACACACGGGTAAGCACACTAGTAGTGGGGATCGATAATTACAGATCACAGTATTTTTGGATGAAACATTGATATTTGACTCCAGGTAGGCTATCGATTTGTAAACGTATTTATTGTTGTTGCTACTGTAGGTAGCGTCAGCTAGCGCCAGTCGGCTGTTCCTGCGCCGAAACTCCATTTTTTTTTATTCTTCTTCTTTTTAAATAGTGAGCATTTTTTTTATTTCACTGATTTATCAAAACTTGCTTTGTCTTGTCTCTGTAGCAGACATACACGCGCATGTTTGGAACGTCAAATCGAAATATAATCGCAATATTGAATAGTAATACAAATAGAATCATGAGCCCTAGCGCGTACACACACACTTAAATGGTGTGCATATTAAGGGTGAATATTTTCCCGATTTATTTACAAATGTTCCATCACGAGAATAAATCACTTTTCTCCCGGGTAACCCGGTATTTCCCGCCAAAACCGGAAGTGTCATTCAAAAACATTATAAAGCATATACATGTCTGGATTTGATTAGATCTTTGATTAGCGCGATCAAATTCTAGCCTGATGAGCCATATATTAAATATGTTTTATGAGCCCTACATTAACGGCATGTAATGAGCACCAGCCCAGATAATTGTGCCGTTATCCAATACATATACAGTATGATATAGGCTACAGCACATTTTACGCATGAGAGAAAAACACAAAAGCCATTCGATGTAACTACCTATATGCTCTCTTGGGTAAATAAATGAAACTAGCTCCAGTTGGCTAATATTTGTGAGTGTGAACTGTATCACTGTACTGTATGGACTGGAATTACGAGCATGATAAAGTATTCTGGTGCAGCACATGTGTATAGGCTAGCGAATCTGATTGGAATTTTGATATCTAATATGGCCTATTTGTATTCTAGTAAGGTGACGCATATTTACCTTTTCATAATGTTTCCCCTAATGTTATTAGCCTACGTCCCCTTTCTCTCTTGTTGCTTCATTCCTCGCTTTCAACAGTTACATAAAATAAAAATCGTTGTCCTTATCTTAATCATTCTAATGGCATACTTATAAAATAGGACTACAATTCGATGCAGAAGGCTTTCACTTCTCTTCACAAAGATTGAATGAATGGTTATGGGTATGAATAAATAACTACTATAGCCTTCCGCCATCGCCCGCGTTCGCTCTTCTTTCAAACTATTGGCTTCTGTATTTAACATTCAGCAAATAAGAGCTTGCGTCCCTCTTCGAATAGTCTATTGGCATAAGAAATGCTAAAATAAAAATGTCCAGCAAGCTATTCTTGTCTAGTTTTTCCTGCATTTGGACTCCCAAGAGTTAATGAGCGTTTTTAACGGTGCTACAGGTACTTGCGTTTTGAGCAAGAGACAGATGCTGTCATTTAGAAGCTTATTATGCGTAAATCATCATAATTGGCCACATATAAGGCTAATACTGCATTGAATTTATTACCTGAAAGGGGTAGGCTAGGATATAGATAGCGCTATCTCTCAATCTAGAACAGTATTATTTATTTTGGATGCAATTTGAATGGAGTTGATTGAGAGGGAGCGGACTGCGAGAGTGCTCGCGTGCACACGGATTTTAAAGCAACGATATTTGAGTGATAGGCTGTTTTAAAACTCTGCAGCTGCAATTCCAAATAAAATACTCTTTACAATTAAAAAAACAAGGTCACCCTGAAAGCCAGATGGAGATTGGACGTCTTTACATTACTCTAGCATAGGCTATGCTGCAGCAAATGTTAGTAAGGAGTTGCGAGATGATAGGTCCTCATGCATTGTGAAATGCGCTCCATTCTGAGATGGGCAGTCTGTCCCCACCCTGGGCGTTGATTCATCATGCAGAGGCAGTAGAGAAGCCAGATTTAGACATCGCATATGATTTAACAGTTCCATTTCACGCCCTGCTGTTCACATAAATAATTTATTATAATTTACTGCTTTCTCGCAGTTATTTATCCCGGGGAAATCCTGGTATATCTCGGTAACCGGGTTCCTGCCATTAAAACCTAGTGCCTAATCATCATAGTGGTGGGCTGTTTAAGAGCTCTGTGAGAGAAGGTATTTCTCCACTGCCAAGGGTCAGCACATGATACGTCCCCACATTGTGCACAGCAGGGCACAGGCCTCCCATGGAAGGTTTTCCTCACGTTTCCCCCTCAAATCTCTTTAACCCAGTTCAGAGCAAGTTTAGTGCTCTCATTTGTGTGCTACCAACAGGTGGGGCTACGAAATGGACTTCTGCCATCCAGTGGTGTACAGCTATAATTCCTGGAAATGTTACCCATCTGTTGAAGGAGATTGAGAAGGGAAATTTCACATTTGACCTGACATGTTGTGTGGCCTGAGCAGGGGCACTGTTTCAAACGGTGGGATATTGCTGTTGTGCTACCTGTCTGAGTGGATTACTCAGATGCAGCAGTAATGAAGAGGTAGGCCTCAGGTAAAGCGTCCCTTCAGGTTACAGATTCTATCATAATGACAGTCTTCTTTTTTCTATGTAATTTATAGTCCAGCTGTTATTACGCCAGTGAGCCCTCAGCGATGAAGACGTTATGTTTTTTGTTTGCCCTGGCAAGTAACTCCAAAAGGCAGCTTGCTTTTACCAACAACGTGGCTTGCTCAAATAAGAAGGCAACTAACACTTTACAAGATAGCATCTAGAAGTATTGTGCCAGGCATCAGATATGGAAATGCTCCTGGAAAAGCTCACAGTATCCCCACAGAAGGTTAAATTCCTCCAGATAAGCCATATAAAAATAAATGTCAGCTTTTATTGATTCAGTCATACCAAAGAGGATGGGACCTATTGCCTGGCCTGGGCTGGTGTTGGCATGCACCCAGTTAATTAAAATCTCAGCCAGAACAGTTACATTAAGTAGAAACAAGTGGTTCTGTTTCTTATTTTGACCCAGCCTTCCCTCACAGATCTCACCCTCCTATGAATTGGATGAAATAAGTTTCCATCAGAAACAAATGTCAGTCTAACAGACAGCTGATGTGTGCTGAAACAATATACTCAATGGAATGGGGAATGAGAGGGGATCTACAGTGGTTTGTTTAGCGTTGTTAGGATGTCATGGGCATATGGCCTCTTGTTCAGAACTTTTGGTGAGAAATTGATGTGTTTTTTTGTAAATCTTTCTTCCAGTTCAACTCCCTTAAAATAGTATGTTCACCCCAACTTTCTTCTGGTCCATGTTTACCAATACATTCCCACCAAAAGAGTTTGACCCAGACATCATGTTTGAGTACATTGTAGCTAGCAGAGAAGTGTGCTCCTGGACCCTACATTGTAATGTGGGGTAACCCACTGGCCCAGTAAATGTGTTGACACAGCCTCCTGTGATGACCTGGACAATGCCTCACATGGTCCTGGGACACACAATCCCATAGGCTGACCCTTTGTGTGTTTGCTGTACATGTGTGATTTATCTGTAGGCACTGAACACATCACCTGCATGGGCCTCGGTGCTTCTACCGTGTGTTATTTGCCTGCATTGCTCTTGGCCCAGTTTATCCTGTAAGCCACCTAGTGAAGCCAGGCTGTTAGCTGGCCTAATGCTGCTGTTGTCGCTCATATCTTGTGCTTGCTACAGCTGAACTTTTTCAACAGGTTCCCACTAAGCTGACTGATAGGGGTATAAGGAGAGGGGGAGTGATGCCAGAGTGATATGATTATATTGTTCACCTGGCACCTGTAGGTCACCTGGATTCTTGATCTGTAGACGTTCTACTCTCACCCGGAGATTCCATGCATTCCTCGGCTCTAGACCCACAACTCCTCTGAGCCCAGAGAATGGTAGCTCTTTGTACGGGTTTGTCAAAAGTTATCACAGCGATATTTCTTTCTAGTCCTTCTAAAGTTTGCACGATTTTGCCACACCTGGGCAGTGTCCTGCAATATTGTAGTCATACAGAAGTGCCGTACAGTATTTCAGCATGCCTTTCAATGTTATCTTACATACAGTTGATTAGCTGACTTTATACACTGAGTTTGGCATGACATACAGTTTCATAATGTGACGGTGTGTATGCATGGGTGTGGGTGACTGTACAGCATGAATAAACCTCTGAGCCTTGGATGAGCACATAAAGGCTGGGGAGAGCAGGAGAACCGGTTTTAGAGCCTGGATACTGTTTCTCTTTCCTCAGCTTATGGTGGGAATCAAACACACTGCCCTCCTCTCCATTGTTACATTGCCCCTGGCAGCTGCAGGAGTTTAACAGAACTTGCTGTGGTGTATGTGCTGGTCTTTCCTGCTTCGGTCTTATGGGAAGGCAAGGACCTCTGCCTTATCACTGTGTGTGAAATACCTGAATGTAACACCAGTCTGTCTGAAAGTAGTCACCATGACACTTCCCAACGTCACCTCTCCAAGGTCAGGTACAGGGGAAATGTATGCCTTGGCTCTTAATGACACGGGCTGAAACACTCCTTTGGACATTGAGCTAGAGATGTCCATTTATTTTGCAACAGCTCAAACACAGGCTGTCACTTGTAGGATTTTGCTTCCTGCCTAGTGATTAACAATACAGATGAATGGGAAGAAGTTGTATGACAGCATGTAATAACATTTTCAATTAGAATAATTTGGAATATTAATCAGCACATCCTGATTATTTATTTATATGCAGTGCCAGCATGCAAGTCCTCTAGTCCTATTTATGTGTTGGATTCCATCACTCATTTCACTCTTTGTAAAAGTCTAATGCTTAGTCTAATCATTACCTGGTCAAGCCTCATGGCGTTCAGCAACCGTTACATAGCATTTATTGTAATGTAAATTACTCCCACCCTCCAGACTATTGTCATGGCAGGAAAAGCATTTGAAACTCTGCCAGCCCACAAAAGATGATGATGAATGCATGACAGAAGTTGAGTGATAAATGGGTATTGTATCTTTTTGGATGACAGTATCTTTTTGGATGACAGTATCTTTATACATGATTTCATGGCATGCTAGACGAATGGAACCATGCAGCTTTTGATCATGTCAGTCCCGCTTTGACAAATGGTAGCTTAAAGTAAAGGTGGTTAAACTGGTAATCGTTTTCCCCTCCCAGAACATCATGTTCTTTTCATGCCCTCTCAAAGACTGAGGTAGTGATAAGCAGCATGTACATGTGCACACAGAGTGAGACCTGCACAGTGGAATCCACCTAGCACACCCACTGTGCTTATGCTGCTACGCCCATGGTACCGTACTGAGCTTGCTGCCTTCTGCAGGCGTTGTGCATGGTGGAGCAGTGGTCTCAAATCAGTTTTTGCTGGTCTTATATGCTCCCAGACTAGAGCTCCACACCATTTCCCAAAAGAACAGGTAATATACTGTACGTAATAACATCCATAGACCTTCAATACAGAAACAATTGTGCTTTTTTTAAAAATATAGCTAATATGAAGAGTTCTCCAAAAGCCAGACGTTCTTTACAGAACAGCTTGCCATAGGCTTCCATGATTTCTAGATATCCTAACACTTGTCTTTGAGGGCATAGTGTCTACTGCCTGGAAAATTCTCCCTGCTGGTCTAGTAATTTAGATTTTAAGCTCTTAATGTAGTGTGACCTGCCTGTCAGTAGGGGCCTACCAGAGCTGTGCCTTCCTGAAGTGTGCGTGCCCTAGCAGGTCTGACTCTGCATGTTTCAGTCTCTTTCATTCTCCATTCTTTTTAATGGGATTTTATCCAGAGCTTATCACTAGCAAAACCCATGCCGTGGTGCTGCCTGTCAGGAAAGTGGGATACAGAAGGTTCTGTCACTCCTGACCTTTTTAAGTGTTTTTAATTCGAGAACCACAGGGAAGTACTCTGTACACACGACTTCTGACCTTAATTGGTGTAATTACTGTGATTATTACATGTTTACTGTGCTTGGCTGCTAATTCTGTGTACGTGCGCGGGTTACACGCGTTTGAGTGAAGTTTAATGTGTATGCTGTGCATGCGTGTGTACAGACATGTTTAAACTTGAGGGATCGTTCTGATCTGTAGTGTCTGAAGGTGAAATGGACTGGAATGCAGCAGGATTTGTAAGTACACTATACAGTGCATTCGGAAAGTATTCAGACTCCTTCCCCTTTTCCAAATTTTGTTACGCTACAGCCTTAATTTAACATTTGAGGAAACAAAATAGTCCACCTGTGGTAAATTCAATTGATTGGACATGATTTGGAAAGACACACACCTGTCTATATAAGTTCCCATAGTTGACAGTGCATGTCAGAGCAGAAACCAAGCCATGAGGTTGAAGGAATTGTCCGTAGAGCTCCAGGAAAGGATTGTGTCGAGGCACAGATCTGGAGAAGGGTAATGAAACATTTCTGCAGCATTGATGGTCCCCAAGAACACAGTGGCCTCCATCAGTCTTAAATGGAAGAAGTTTAGAACTACCAAGACTCCTCCTAGAGCTGGCCACCCGGCCAAACTGAGCAAGGGCCTTGGTCAGGGAGGTGACCAAAAACCTGATATGAACTCTGGAGCTCTGTCAGTGTCCATGTGGAGGTTAACGATCCTTCCAGAAGGACAACCATCTCTGCAGCACTCCACAAATCATACCTTTATGGTAGAGTGGCCAGACAGATGCCACTCTTCAGTAAAAGACGCATGGAAGCCCGCTTGGAGTTTGCCAAAAGGCACCAAAAGACTTTTAGACAATGAGAAATAGGATTCTCTGAACTGATGAAACCAATATTGAACTCTTTTGCCTGAATGCCAAGCATCACACCTGGAGGAAACTTGGCACCATCCCTACTGTGAAGCGTGGTGGCAGCATCATGCTGTGGGGATGTTTTTTAGCGGCAGGAACTGGGAGACTAGTCGGGATCGAGGGAAAGCTGAACGGAGCTAAGTACAGAGATCCTTGAAGAAAATCTGCTCCAGAGCGCTCAGGACCTCACTGGGGCGAAGGTTCACCTTCCAACAGGACAACGACCCTTAGCACACAGCCAAGACAACGCAGGAGTGTCCTTGACTGGCCCAGCCAGAGCCCTGACTTGAACCCAATCGAACATCTCCGGAGAGACCTGAAAATTGCTGTGCAGCGACTCTCCCCATACAACCTGACAGAGCTTGAGTGGATCTGCAGAGAAGAATGGGAGAAACGCCCCAAATACAGGTGTGCCAAGCTTGTAGTGTCATACCCAAGAAGACTTGAGGTTGTAACCTATTTTTACTTTGTCATTATGGGTTATTGCGAGTAGATTGATGGTAAAAAAAAACAATTGAATCAATTTTATAATAAGGCTGTAACAAAAATGTGGAAGAAGTTGTGTGGTCTGAATACTTTCCGAATGCACTGTGTAGCCGCAGAAGCAATGACATATCCTCAGTGTGGTCGTATTTGTGGCTGATTGGGGGTGTGGCTTTCAGTTAGTTATTTTTGGCCACCCATCCATTGAGTGAATTTCATTCCAGTTCATCTGAATGTCATTCCAGTGCACTGCTTGCTCTGAGGGTGTTTAGATAAAAATAGAAATGTCATTTTCTTGTTGTTGCTTAATCTGATTGTGTGGGCCTGGCTCCCTACTTGGCTGGCCCGGGCACTCCCCACCCGTGCTTGGCTGAAGAAGGCTTTTACAGTTTGGGGTTGCGAGGTGGGGGTTTGTTACTACGCCGATAAATGACAATATCCATCTGGACCTTTGCCACTTAGGACATTTGTGTGACTGAACCATCTCAAGGAGAACTGGAGTACCCCTGCTATCCTGCTATAGTCCTACAACATATACATGGCTCCTAGCCTCCCACGCATAAGCCCACTTTCTGTCCCTGACACTAAAACTGAGACTAAATAATATAAAAACGAAATTGATAAAAACATTTCTTACTGAAACTGAATAAAAACACGTAAATCAAGTCTGAAAATTAACTGAAACTAAACAATAAAAAATAACTAAAAACGAATAGAAAATCACAACTATAATAACATTGGTGTGCTCACTAAATTTTACATTTACATTTAAGTCATTTAGCAGACGCTCTTATCCAGAGCGAAGTCTCATTTCTTTTTTACCCTTATTTAACTAGGCAAGTCAGTTAAGAACAAATTCATATTTTCAATGATGGCCTCGGAACAGTGGGTTAACTGCCTGTTCAGAGGCAGAACAACCTTGTCAGCTCGGGGATTTGATCTCGCAACCGTTCGGTTACTAGTCCAACGCTCTAACCAATAGGCTTCCTGCCGCCCCATCAGAACCACCCTGATGACTGCGTTAGATCATGAGTAACAGGCATGAACTCATTCTACTGATTTCTCTCTTTAAATTGAGTCTTATTAGTTGAATAATCATGTCATTGACTTAATTCCTGAAAGACCTAGCAATATACCAATAGTCTGTATTATCAATTACTGATGTGACTGTAATGTAATGGCACATGGCTAAATGCTCAGTATGTGTCAAATGTACAATAATATCACAAAGTCTAAAATCGTATGTTTTTTTGAGACTGTAAACTGATCTTTGTCACGGCATTAATCTACTGGGAATCATGCATATTAGATTGGGTATCGTCACCGAAATTAGTTTGGGGGCTCACATGATTTCAACCCCCCCATAAATCCTGCTGATGTTCTATTAGACTCAAGTGGGGTATTACTGTTATTAATATGAACATAATTATAATAGGTTCAAATAAGTACAGATGACATGACCCCCCCACACACACACACACACACACTATTGTCTATATCTGACTGTTGTATTCATCTTTAAATCTTTCATATTTAAATCTATTTGCTGCACCTACATTTCCTATTTTCCCCTCCTGTACCTGTTGTCCCTACCTACAAAGGTCTCTTATCTATGAATAACAGTGTCATGTTAAACAAAAAAGCTATTGATGGCCCACGTGAGTCGTATTTCGTAAGAAGGTACCATTCATCCTGGTGAGATACCTGTAGCACTGATGTAAAGAGTTATAGCTACTGCGCATGACAATAACATGGCAATGTTTGCTTACTGCATCAGGAAGTAAATCTACCACTTTCCCAGGTGCAGATTGA
Source organism: Oncorhynchus keta (assembly GCF_023373465.1). Classification (NCBI taxonomy): domain Eukaryota; kingdom Metazoa; phylum Chordata; class Actinopteri; order Salmoniformes; family Salmonidae; genus Oncorhynchus; species Oncorhynchus keta. The sequence continues at coordinate 33,305,196 of NC_068455.1, forward strand.
GGTTTGTGCATCACAGTAGAACACATTTTCAGACATACCCCTCGTGCGAATAAGGAATGCCAATTGTAGATTTGCTAAAGGGATGTGAAGTAATAAGAGATACTAGCCTCTCCACAACATTTGTATCAGCAGTAAATCACAGGGAATTATGTATTCAGTTGATTATTTTAGTCCAGTGAGAGCCCATTGACTGTGTTGGTAGATAAAAGTAATTGGGGAACATGATTTCATTGTGTAACATTATTATATTGTGTAAGGCATAAGTGTTAAGAACATTCTCTCCCAACAGGATCTATCTTGTTTGAATACTGAAACCTTCATGCTGTCTAGCTCCTTTACTCCACCTTGTGGGGAATGTGTGTGGTGAGAATCGGACTTCACGAGGAACTTGTTCTTCAAGGATTCCTATAGATCTCCTCTGTTAAACCACATTAGTTGTCAGAAATGGCACAGTAGCTAGTCAGTATGATTAAATGGTTGCTTCAAGCAGATGAGAGCTTAGACTGTCTAACCACTATTTCCCTTTGTGTGTTTGAGCGATTTGTGTCTGATCCCACCAGCATGGTCAGTGTCATACAACGCTCTGACCAATCCAGGGTCAGCATGTCCACAAACAGAGAGCAGTGGGGATCAGTCGCTCAGGGACATAAGGAAGGGGGTGCTTATTCGAGGGATGGGTAGAATTAGGTTCCTGGGATTAGTGTGAGTTTGCGTTGTCTAGTGATGGAACCACTAGATCTGGGTGGTAATAACAAAAACAAGGGAGATATCTTCTATCTGGATCCACTGAATTATTTTGTCTGTATCGGATGATGATCTACCCTCAAACAAAATGAAACTCTGGAAAAACAAACTCACTGGGATAGTTTTGGACTCCTGTTTACTTTTGAAGGATAAGATCTGTTTTTATACATTTTTGGGGTTTATATTACCATGGTATCTCAAGCTATGGTGGTGCTTTTGACTCTGAATGTTTACTGTCTGGCAGTGCCTTCGCTTTTCAACAGGAAAGGTGAGTTACAGTTTAGGCTAAAGCAATGGACTGAAGTCCTGGATATTCTCAGACAGTTTTCATTTATAATACATACCTTGAATTCCCTTGAAGTTTTATGGCCAAGCAAGTGTTGGCCATAAAACCTTTTCTAGGTCATTTCTAGGGGATAAGGGAAGAGTGGTTAACTGGTTCAATTGATAAGAGTAAGACTGTAAAGGCGACTAGTTCATACCTGTAGTCATGAAATGTGTTAATTGTTAGCTGTTGGTGTGATACAGAGGCATTGCTCTAATGGACCATTCTATTTCATCTCTTCTGATGTTATTTTGTTGAATGTCTATCACTGAGAGCTTGTATTTCCTTACTTTGCTGGGATACTGTCACTGTTTCTGCAAAACACTTAATTCATCAATCATTCTGACTGAATTCAAATCAAATCAAATTTATTTATATAGCCCTTCGTACATCAGCTGATATCTCAAAGTGCTGTACAGAAACCCAGCCTAAAACCCCAAACAGCAAGCAAGCAAGCAATGCAGGTGTAGAAGCACGGTGGCTAGGAAAAACTCCCTAGAAAGGCCAAAACCTAGAGAGGAACCAGGCTATGTGGGGTGACCAGTCCTCTTCTGGCTGTGCCGGGTGGAGATTATAACAGAACATGGCCAAGATGTTCAAATGTTCATAAATGACCAGCATGGTCAAATAATAACAAGGCAGAACAGTTGAAACTGGAGCAGCAGCACAGTCAAGTGGACCGGGGACAGCAAGGAGTCATCATGTTAGGTAGTCCTGGGGCACGGTCCTAGGGCTCAGGTCCTCCGAGAAAGAAAGAAAGAAAGAGAGAATTAGAGAGAGCATATGTGGGGTGGCCCGTCCTTGACAGTTTGTGTGAACTTGTTATTATTAGGAGGATATGGTAAATGTGGTCAACGGTATATTTCCAGAGAAATAAAGAGATGGTGATGGTTATAGCAGTGATCATTGAGAGCACATGGTAGAACAGACTAATTCCAGCATGGTCCTCCTAGCCCAACAGAGCATGTACAGGACGTGGCTACATTTTAAAGCAGCTTTGTTTAACTAAAGATGGCTTAGCACGCGGCCACAGCTGCCCTGCACTTAACATTATCTCGCTGATCCTAGATGCCAGGACTAGAGGTCACCCGATTTAATTGGAATGGCCGATTAATTAGGGCTGATTTCAAGTTTTCATAACAATCGGAAATCGGTATTTTTGGACAGCGATTTGGCCGATGTTTGATTTTTTTTTTTTTTTAAAGATACATTTTACACCTTTATTTAATTAGGCAAGTCAGTTAAGAACACATTCTTATTTTCAATGACTGCCTAGGAACGGTGGGTTAACTGCCTTGTTCAGGGGTAGAACGACAGATTTTTACCTTGTCAGCTCGGGGATTCAATCTCGCAACCTTACAGTTAACTAGTCCAACACTCTAACCACCTGATTACATTGCACTCCACGAGGAGCCTGCCTGTTACGCGAATGCAGTAAGAAGCCAAGGTAAGTTGCTAGCTAGCATTAAACTTATCTTATAAAAAACAATCAATCATAATCACTAGTTATAACTACACATTGTTGATGATATTACTAGTTTATCTAGCGTGTCCTGCATTGCATATAATCGATGCGGTGCGCATTCGCGAAAAAGGACTGTTGCTCCAACGTGTACTTAACCATAAACATCAATGCCTTTCTTAAAATCAATACACAACCATATATTTCTAAACCTGCTTATTTAGTTAATATTGCCTGCTAACATGAATTTCTTTGTCACTTCTCTTGCAACATAGTCAGGGTATATGCAGCAGTTTGGGCCGCCTGGCTCATTGCGAACTGTGTGAAGACTATTTCTTCCTAACAAAGACAGCCAACTTCGCCAAACGGGGGATGATTTAACAAAAGCGCATTTGCGAAAAAAGCACAATCGTTGGACGACTTTACCTAACCATAAACACCAATGCCTTTCTTAAAATCAATACACAGAAGTATATATTTTTTAACCTGCATATTTAGGTTAGCAGGCAATATTAACCAGGTGAAATTGTCTCACTTCTCTTGCGTTCATTGCACGTAGAGTCGGGGTATATGCAACAGTTTGGTCCGCCTGGCTCGTTGCGAACTAATTTGCCAGAATTTTACATAATTATGACATAACATTGAAGGTTGTGCAATGTAACAGGAATATTTAGACTTATGGATGCCACCCGTTAGATAAAATAAGGAACGGTTCGGTATTTCACTGAAAGAATAAATGTCTTGTTCTCGATGATAGTTTCCAGATTCTACCATATTAAATGACCCAAGGCTCGTATTTCTGTGTTATGTTATAATTAAGTCTATGATCTGATAGAGCAGTCTCACTGAGCGATGATAGGCACCAGCAGGCTTGTAAGCATTCATTCGAACAGCAATTTTGTGCGTTTTGCCAGCAGCTCTTCACAATGCTTCAAGCATTGCGCTGTTTATGACTTCAAGTCGGTAGACTCCCGAGATTAGGCTGGTGTAACCGATGTGAAATGGCTAGCTAGTTAGCGGGGTGCGCGCTAATAGCGTTTCAAACGTCATTCGCTCTGAGACTTGGAGTAGTTGTTCCCCTTGTTCTGCATGGGTAACGCTGCTTCGAGGGTGGCTGTTGTCGATGTGTTCCTGGTTCGAGCCCCGGTAGGTGCGAGGAGAGGGATGAAAGCTATACTGTTACACTGGCAATACTAAAGTGCCTATAAGAACATCCAATAGTCAAAGGTATATGCAATACAATGGTATTTGGACTAGAGAGAAATAGTCCTATAATTCCTATAATAACTACAACCTAAAGCTTCTTACCTGGGAATATTGAAGACTCATGTTGAAAGGAACCACCAGTTTTCATATGTTCTCATGTTCTTATCAAGGAATTTAAACTTTAGCTTTCTTACATGGCACATATTGCACTTTCACTTTCTTCTCCAACACTTTGTTTTTGTATTATTTAAATCAAATTGAACATGTTTAATTTATTTGAGGCTTAATTGATTTTATTGATGTCTTGTATTAAGTTAAAATAAGTGTTCATTCAGTATTGTTGTAATGGACTTTATTACAAATAAAATGTAAAAAATTGTCTGATTTAATCGGTATCGGCTTTTTTTGGTCCTCCAATAATCTGTATCAGCGTTGAAAAATTATAATCGGTCGACCTCTAGTCAGGACTGCTGTTCTGGAATGAGTACTACTACTGTTCTCATGATAACCCTATGACACTGCTTCTCTGAATTATATGAGTAGGAATGTTTGTGGAATATACTGGCTGATTATCTCAATGAAGCCTGCTGGGACTTGTGGCTAAAGTAGTTGATGAATACCATTTAAATGTTGAGGACAATTACCCATTCTTTTGGGTTGTTGCATTGTCTTTATTGCACATAGCAGCCATTGTATAGTGAGTTATATAAAGATTGTTTTGGACAGGATTGAATGTTCACATTCAACCTTTGTGAATATAATTAATATCCAATCATTTTGATACAATGTCGTTTTGTCATTGATATTGTGCATTTATTTACACACGCTGTAATGAAAATGCATGCATAGACATACACAGTATGTATGTATATCCACTCACATTCTCTCTCCTCCCAGCAGTCCCAAAGCATGAGGATGGGACTCGCGTCCCTCCACACTTCCAGGAGAATGTGTTCATCGAAGGCAGCCGGCCTAAGTACCTGGAGGACCTGCACACTGAGGCCCTAGAGGGACTCAAACTGCAGCAGCAGGAAGGTACTGAAAATCCCTCCAAATACTGACGCCAACTCCATCACCTACCCCTGATTAGATGAACTAATTAAGTACATTTAATGTGGCTGTTCTTTTTGAAAAATGTTTACCTTTATTTCAGAAACCAATAATTGGGTGGATTACCAGGATGACCAAAGCGTCACAGTAAGTTTCCCATTCTAAATTTTAATCACGGTGCTACATCAAATCACTAGACATTATCCTGTTACAAGTTCACACCAAACCTGCTATAATTAAGCGTATACTAATGGTTTACTGTTGAACTTTCTGGGATTCCTATAGTCGACCCGGCTGCCAGACGACACTGAGAGTGACAGTGAGAGGAGAGGCTATCTGTCAGACAGCACCATAGCAGACACAGCGTCACAGGTCTCAACACGCTCCACTGTCTCCACACGGTCCTCACGGTCAGGACTGACCCGCCAAGGTAACCTGACATGACCATAGCCAGAGAATGATAAATACTGGAACCACTGTAAAACCTTGTCCAACCAGTGATTGTTTGATTGTATGGAGTGAAAGTGCCGGTTGGTAATTTTGATCTAATATTTCTCTCCTGCTTTTTGTTTCCTTCCCCAGCATCAACCTTCAGGCCCCTGAAGCCAGAGAAGGCCAAGGCCAGGAGGAGACATAGGAGAACCACAGTTATGGGGATACCACATCACGTCCAGAGGGAACTGGGTATGCTACTCATTATTTATGCTTTAAGTGGATTGAAATGTGTCAGTATAGGCCATTGTGAAGATGCCTGTGGATACTTGCACCCTTAACACAAGCACATACTTTTCTATTGGCTTGTGTAGCTGTATATGCTGTATATGAACCTATCCTGATTTGTTCTGTTCCTCACTTAAGGGTTGGACAGAGCCTCATGGGCAGGTCGTCAGGTTATAGATGAGGGTGGGCTCCCTAACGGTGAGAGTCTGGACTTCTCCACCATCGATGGGCCTCACCTGGCTGGTTCCCAGGAGGGGGTGAGGAAGTACCTCCAGTCCGTAGAAGGCCTGCAGCCTGTCTGTGAGGACCAGATCCAGAAGGTCCCCTCCCGGGCCGGACACAGGGATGACCTGGCTCTCCTCCAGCACATGGGCCCCCAGCTGTCCGACCTGAATCGGCCCAAGTCCCTGGCTGTCCCCTGGATGACCACAACCTCTAGCCTGCTTCAGCTGCACCCCAGCCCTGTCATGTCCATGTCCCCCCAGGCCACCTACATGTCTAAGATCATCCCAAATGCTGTGCTGCTACCCTCCATAGACGTGGTGGAGATCACCCGGAACCGTAGTCGGAGCAGCGTTCGTACTGTCAGTAAGAGCAGCCTGCTGCTGGCCAGCCCTGCCTCCTCCCGTGCCTCCTCCCGTGCCTCCTCCCGTGCCTCCTCCCGTGCCTCCTCCCGCGCCTCCTCCCACGCCTCTACCATGTCCTCCGCCTCCCGCTACAACCCACCACACTTCTCTGACAGCTCTGGATGGAGCCACTCTGAGTCCTCTGAGACCCTGGTGTCTGACTCTTCCACAATCTCCTCCAACAGCACCACCAGACAGGGGGGCTCACAGGGGGGGGGTGGGGAGGGTTCATCCAGGGAGACAACCCTGGACAGCAAGAGTATCCACTCCTCTGTCAGTAAGGCCTCCAGGACCTCCGCCACCAACGGCAAAGGGAAAGCCAGAGGGGATGATGGCAAACAGCAGGGGCCCTTCGCCCGGAGCATGTCTGTGATGAAGTCCAAGAGGGCACCGGCCCCACCCAGCCGCTCCTACTCCCTACACAAGGACAACATGAAGAGGCACTCGCAAGACCTGATTAACAGCATGGTTACTGCCCCTCCCCGAAGCAGCCCATTCCAGGGAGGGGAGGTTAAGGCTTTCAGTGCTGGGGAAAGTAACAACAGTAGCCCTGGCTACACAGCAGACACCAGCTCTCTAGATGAGTCTTCAGACTCTGTGACAGCCAGCCCCTTCAACACCCCACAGCAGGCAGCCAGGGAGAAGGTGAGGAACGATCAGCCAGGCTCCACAGGCTCCTCTCCCCAGAAACAGACCCCCCAGGAAAATGGCCTGAAGAATGTCTCTCCCTCCAGCGGCTACTCCAGCCACGGTGGCACGCCCACCCTCCTTTCCAAACAGACCCTTAACCCATCTCCAGGAAAAAAAAGAGGCATCCGAGCAATCATCTTCCCAATGGCACCATCGCCGGCAGCTTCAGCCCCATCACTTGTCATTCAGCCCCAGGCCTCTGACAGCAGCAAGACGCCTGAGCCAGACGACACTGTAACTCCCTCACCTTCAGTCATGTCACTCAGAGAGCCGTTCAACATCCCGCCCCCACCCAAGGTGTCTGCCCCCACTCCTCCTCCCCCGGAGGTATGGGCACACAACAAGCGCACCTTTGAACTGCTACTAGGTCCCCCGGCCCCCAACAACACGGATACGGTGGTGCGAAAGAACCCAAAGGATCGACGACAGCAGAGGCAGTCGCCTTCCACATCAAGAGAGGGTTATGTTAAGAACGTGTCACCTGAGAGGAGAGATGAGGCAGGAGGTGTGTTGGAGGGGGTCACTGAGCCTCGAGCTAAAGAGCAGACAGGTCCAGCAGACCAGGAAAGGGTACTGTCTTCCATTGTGGAGACTAGTAATCCAGCAGCACATACGTTTGAGTCAGGAAAAGGTCAGGAGAGTGAAGTAGTACAGAAGGTTGAAGAGAGGGCCCAAAAAAGTCAGTTGGGAGTTGAAGAGAAGGTGCAGGGAAGTCAGTTGGTGGTTGAAGAGAAGGTGCAGGGAAGTCAGTTGGGAGTTGAAGAGAAGGTGCAGGGAAGTCAGTTGGGGGTTGAAGAGAAGGTGCAGGGAAGTCAGTTGGTGGTTGAAGAGAAGGTGGAGGGAAGTCAGTTGGTGGTTGAACCAGAGAGGGTCATTGTAAATCAGTTGATAGGTAAACTAGAGAAGGTCCAGACAAGTAATTTGGTAAATGGAAAATCAGTGAACGCCGCAGTAGCTCCAGTAAAGGGCCTAGGAAAAGTAAAGACAGAAATACAGACTACTACTCCTGCTGCAGCCAAAAAGACTGAATTCCAACCTAAAATGGATACGTCTTTGATAAGCCCTGCTCTAGCACACATCTCCCCATCTCCGTCTCCTCCCCCAGCACACTATCCTCCCCTTCCCCCTTCCAAACAGACCCCACCTGTGCCCCCCTCAGACTCTATGCCTGCTCCAGAGCCGCCACTAGTCTCCACCACTGGGGAATCCTCCTGGCCCCCTCCGCCTTCTCCCATGGACTTGGCCACCCTTGGCAATGAGCTTGACCTGCCCATTCCCCCACCACCAAGGGTAGTTATGACAGAACTTGTGCCCCCTGTTTCATCTGTACTACAGGGAATCCCACCTCCACCCCAGGGTATCCCACCTCCACCTCCCAAAGAAGCCCCAACTCCACCAAAAGCTAAATTTGGTCCTCCCTCCTACATCCCTCCACCTCCCCAAAGTATTCCACCCCCACCTCCACTGGAAAACACACAGCAGCACAGTCCAGTGACCACAGAGGGACAGAACCAAGAGAAGTCCCTCAGCAAGAGCTCTTTCTCTCCCACTCCCCCAGAGGAGAGCTCCACTCCCGTGGTAACCCCCACCCTTCTGCAGACGGTCAAGCTGAGGTCTGTCAATAATGGTGATCAGGATCAGGAAAAGGACCAGGGACAGGACTGGACAGGAGTCACTTTGAGGGCCAAAAAAAACAGTAACGGTGAGGCTCCCCAGAAGCCTATTCGAAGGTCTCTGTTCATGACATCTCCCCCTCCTACTGTCACATCCCCAACTACGACTGTTATCTCACAATCTCCCATAGCCCAACCCCCAGAGGCAGCCCCAGCCACAGAGGACACCCCACAGGCAGACCCAGAGCCTGCCACATTCCCAGAGGCAACCTCAGCCCCAGAGGTAGCCACAGCCTCAGCTCCAGAAGGAGCCACAACCCCAGAGGCAGCTTCAGAAACGCCTCCAGCCACAGTCCCAGCTGAGGCCCTAGAGGTAGCCACAGCATTAGCTGAAGCCCCAGCCAAGCCCCAGCCCAGCATACTTAATTTACCCTTAAAGTCATCCATTGTCACCTCTCCTACGAGGAAGTCACCACCTGCCTCAGCCACCACCCCCTCCATGAGGATGCAGGAGGCCATCCGCTTGAGGACAGCATCCAGAAGTAAAGAGGGGCCTCCCTCTCGTCTCAGTCTGCACTCTCCAACAAGTCTTAAGTCTCCCTCCTCCACCGCCAGTTTCATCTTTGCCAAGAGCACAAAGAAGATTGTCATAGAGACCCCCTCATCCCCTGAGGCCCAGGCCAATCTCACAAAGAACCTGATAGCTGAGCTTTCATCTATGTCCAATCCAGCCAAGTCCATTGAAATACAGAAGGTGATGGTCAAGGTGCCTCCACCTGTGTCAAGGAAACCCAAGCCTAAGGTCAAAGAGACAGAGCCCAATGTGGAGACTGAGCAAGTGCAAACTGCGGGTCAGGAAGCATAGCCAGCAGACAGCACTGAGGGTAAGGGATCTGTGATTGTGACACAACCATACTTGCCTAATTTGTTACAGCTATTGTCCATTTGCACTGCTTGTTGATCTGATCTGACTGATCTTTCTCTCCTGTCAAAGGCTCCAAGCGGGACAGTAGTGCCACCATTATCCTCCATATGAGCAACACTGCCACTAAGCAAGGATTAATCATTCACAAAGACAGACTTTTATCTGTACATTGAGAAGACACCATATGTCAAGCGCAATATGCAAGAGGGAGAGAGGTGGATAAAAAAAAAAAGAAGTGAGCGGATGATGCAATCAGAGCCTTCTGAAGACAGGGCAACTCGACATAACTACATGTAACCCTCTCACATAAGAGCTCTGAGTTTGAAATCCTTTGAGTGCATGTTAAAATGGTGTTGGCCTTTAATTTTTCTAATACTCTTGTTGTATTTTGGGGCATTTTTCTTTGGCAGAGGGACTTCTTACTGGTCTGATTTAATAATGGAGAGTCAGTCACAGTGCATGCTGGTCTAGGTTGCCCTCTCGTGTCAACTATGGAATGTCACAGCTACTGCTGTTGGGTACTGCAAAAACTTGTCTGGATTATATACCACAATGTTGAATTTTTTATATATTCGTTATAAGATAATGCACAATTAGAATGTGTTGAGTTCTTATTTCATCCATGTTTGTTGTAATAAAATAATTGACCTAAATTATTTGTCCTGTAGACATCTTCCCATTAGATTTTGTGGGAAATATGATGTTATTTTATGTTTTCTATGTCAATATGTGGCAATCTTTCCTGATGTCGTCATATTTAATTTTCTCCTTAGCTACTAAAATGCTATAAGCAGAGCTGGGTGATACCACTAGTTCTAGAATGAGAATCATATTCATGATGAGAATCCCAATTTTCATGGTCATGTTTTTTTTTCTTTTGTTGGTATGAATGTACAGACCTTTACAGGAATCTCACCCTGCGTGTAAATCAAATCTCACAGGTTTAATCTGATGCACAGTTTATGAATTTAACTGGTCATTTAAAGACTATTGGGGCAAATCTTTGTCTTGCTTTTAGTTATATCCTGCACATTTTGATACATTTCCTTTCAACCAGATGGGAGCTATATTATACATTGCATTTATGTTACTCATTTGTACAGAATTTGGGATATTTCTCAACAATGAAACATCTGCTTTGAAAGTACATATTATTCAGTGATTTCAATGATTGTAGAAAAGTAATCTGACAAATTATTATGTATAGTTTCATTTATTTCAAGGTAACAGAATAAATGTATATCTTCACAATGAATTCATTTAGCCATTTCATTATTTCTACCTTGTTTCTGAAACCTTTTGAGAAATCTTCCATCAATGTTTTGTGAGTCAATTAGTCAACCCTGTTCCCAGGTTTCCACCTTTTGTGTCTTATCAGGATGTCTTGAAACCTCCCATGTTCACACACGTCTGGGTTTTCAGTATCCATCTTAGACACATTTTTTATGTTGAATTACAGTCCAAACTAAGACTATATAAAATAGATTTTGACTGTATACAGTGAGCTCCAAAAGTTTTGGAACAGTGACATTTTTGTTTTGGCTCTGTACTCCAGCACTTTGGTTTTTAAATGATACCATGACTATTTACAGACTGTCAGCTTTAATTTGAGGGTATTTAAATCCATATCGGGTGAACCATTTAGGAAATACAGCACTTTTTGTAGATAGTTCGCCCCATTTTAGGGGACCAAATGTGGATGCTACCATGATTTACAGATAATCCTGAATTAATAATGAGTGAGAAAGTTAGAGACATAAATATCATACCCCCCTCAAAAACAAAATGCTAACCTCCCTTGTTATTGTAATGAGAGGCTAGCATGTCTTGGGTGTATGATATTTGTGCATCTAACTTAATCATTATTCACGATTCATTCAGGACTATCCGTAATTATGTTAGCATCCACATTAATGTAGAGGTGTTTAGAAACATTCTATTCTTATTTACAATAAAAGTGACTCCAAAATGACAGTACATTATTTACCATTTCTATTGGGCACAAAATGATCTGAAACAAAAACAAAAGAAACCGCAAATGCATTCAAGTTTGTAGAGTCACAAGCTTGACGTAAATCATTGCGTGCTAGGAATATGGGACCAAATATTAAACGTTTGACTCTTTCAATACACAATGTGCCTTCAGAAAGTATTCACACCCCTTGACTTTTTCCAAGTTCTGTTGTGTTATAGCCTCAATTTAAAATGGATTATTGGATTTTGTCACTGGCCTACACACAATACCCTATAATGTCAAAGTGGAATTAAGTTTTTCGAAATGTTTAATAAAAATGAAAAGCTGAAATGTCTTGAGTCAATAAGTATTCAATGCCTTTGTTATGGCAAGCCTAATTAAGTTCAGGAGTGAAAATGTGCTTACAAAGTCACAGTAGGTTTCATGGACTCCCTCTGTGTGATATAATAGTGTTTATCCTGATTTTTTTTGACTACCTCATCTCTGTAACCCAGACATACAATTATCTGTAAGATCCCTCAGTCGAGCAGTGAACTTCAAACACAGATTCAACTACAAAGACAAAGGTTTCCCAATGTCTCACAAAGAAGGGCAGCTATTGGTAGATGGGTAAACATTTTAAAAATCAGACATTGACTATCCCTTTGAGCACGATGAAGTTATTAATTAGACTTTGGATAGTGTATCAATACACCCAGTCATTATAAAGAAACAGGTGTCCTTCCGAACTCAGTTGCTGGAGAGGAAGGAAACCACTTAGGGATTTCCCCCTGAGGCAAATGGTGACTTTAAAACAGTAATAGAGTTGAATGGCTGCGATAGGAGAACGCTGAGGATGAATCAACAACATTGTATTTACTCCACAATACTAGCTTAATTGACAGAGTGAAAATAAGGAAGCCTGTACAAAATACAAATATTCAAAAACATGCATCCTTTTTGCTGTAAGGTACTAAAGTAATACTGCAAAAAAGTTGCAAAGCAATTCACTTTTTGTCCTGAATACAAAGTGTTATGCTCGGGACAAATCCAATATGACAAATTACTGAGTACCACTCAATATTTTCAAGCATAGGGTTGGCTGCACCATGTTATGGGTTATGGGTGCTTGTAATCTCTAAGGACTGGAGAGTTTTTCAGGATAAAAAAACAAAAACGGAATAGAGCTAAGCACAGGAAAAATCCTAGAGGAAAACCTGGTTCAGTCTGCTTTCCACCAGACACTGGGAGATGAATTCACATTTCAGCCGGACAATAACCTGAAACACAAGGTCAAATCTACACGGGAGTTTCTTACCAAGAAGACAGTGAATGTTACTGAGTGATCGGGTTACAGTGTTGATTTAAATCTACCTGAGAATATATGGCAAGACGTGAAGTACAGAGCCAAAACAACAACAAAAATGTGTATAGCTGAATCCACGAATTTGAAGAGGTGTCCACATACGTTTGTATATATAGTGTATCACCACGTGGCTCCAAGTTTACTTTGATATAATGGTAATTATATCAACATTTTTGCATAAAGGAGTTTCCACGGACATTTCTCGCATAATTAATTTTACTCACAAAAAAGATTCCACTATGTGGAACAACCAAATTGTCTGTCGGCATTTATAAAATTGTACCGGTAAATCCTGTTTCCATCAGCCCGGTCATTACTTTTTTAATGCTTCATCTGCAAGAAATGGTTGGATGGAAACTTGGTTACTGTCCCAATGCTTTTGGAGATCACTGTACGTATACAATGTATATTTTAGTATTGATATTATTTTGAGTTTATATAATACATTATTTATATTGGAATTTCAAATGTTTTTGTCACCTGGGTAATGGGTCAAACAATATGTTACCTTTGTAGAGGATTCTTTTTAGATCAACTCCTATCAGAGGATGTGTCTGACAGTTTGTACAACTCTAATACTCATACATGAAAGTGTATGTCTGCAAAGGGAATCCTTGAGGAATAATGGATTGCATTTATGTGAGCGGCTGGATCTGTCTATTGCCTTTATATGATCAAAACATAATGTGTGGATCCTTATTTACAATGGTGATATGCAGGCCATACTTTAGAAGATACTAAAAATAACTACTGCCTTGTGCCTCGAAATGGAGTGTCAGGAATATTATGGAAAACAACGTATTGGGAACGTCCTTGCTTCACTGACGTTGTGCGTCATCGGGCACGTCGCGCCTCTGTGAGGAGCCAGGGCTAGGTGGAGTAACAAAGGGTGAATAGTAGATCAGTAGGTGTTTCATTCCTCTATATATACAAAACATTCCTCATTGAAGGACTTACTTGATTTTGTACTATTGCTGGCTGAATACAGTAAACTCTGCCATGAGCTGGAAATCCTGGTTCACTCAAAGTTATTTAAAAAAAGCTTTATTACATTTAGTTTTACAGGAACAGTGCACATAACCAATAATTGGGGGTGCTAAGAAAATAGTTCATGACTTCAGAGTTATAAGGAAGTTGTCGTTTTTTCAATAAAAGCAGAAATGGCACACAGCACATTCGATATAAATGTAGTTTTTAATTGAATTTGGCCAAAGAATATTCAACAAAATAGCTATAAACCTAATACGTGTAAAGGTGATATACATCAGCATCTGACAGCGCCCATGCACTGAAGTCTTTCAGCAATAACAACACAATACATCCAAAATGCGACAACAACAAGAAGTGCATTTATTCCATATGCATAATCAGACAACTGTGCATTGGTAATAATGTTTCGGATGAAATGGCTATCACAACGTCCAAAATGAAATTAATAATATCCAAAGCGCAGCCACAACGAGAAGTGCAATGCATTTAGCCTACGCCTATTAACTGTGCACACACTTGTAAAACGAACTGGCTATCACAATCTTAGTGATTCTATTTATATTACAAAAATACATGAAGGCCGACAAAACGCATGCGTCTTCTTGTTCCATCCAGATCCAGATCAGCGTGATTGAATCATGATCCCGCCACCGGACAGGCGCGGCTCTGGCAAATTCATAATAATAGATGTGGCTAGGACAGGCGCACAATATACAGAATTTCCCAACTTAATACCACATAATAATTTATCCTATGGCATATTTATAATAAATGAATCAGTTACTCACCAAGTGTTGTTTTATAGAAGGATGATGCGTCTGTTGTTGTGGTTCAGTGCAAACGAGCCTATAATTTTCTGGACATCCATGGCCTTTGTTCTTTCTGCGTGTATGGACAGGCAGGCAAGGTTGCTGAGTGAAGGGTCTGCCATTCTGTTTCTCAGGTAGGTTTTTACATGCCGCATGCAGGGAAAACTGCGCTCACATGACACGGAGGTTACTGACAGTGTGACAGATACGTGTGACAACAAAATCTCCCGCTGGCTTCACGTTTCATGTGTGATTCACAGTCCACCAAAACAAGATTGAGACGGTGTGCGTGGCAATGAATGTAGATTGCCTGAGGGACCTCTTCTCTGACTTTCTCCTGGGCCCCGTTGTGAACGCCGAATATGACAGCGCAGTGTGATCAATGTTACATTTACTAAGAGTCTCTTTGATCGTAGCGAAAAGCCACTCGGGATGTAATCCATCAACTGGAGTGAAATGAAGAAATTCCTGAGGTCCTTACTCTCATCTACCATCAATGCAAATAGCTTAGCATCTTGTATTTCACCACTTATCTGATCCCTACTCGTATTTGCCATAATGTCTAGTATTTCATTCTGTATATTATGATGCGTGTACTTAGCATTTCTAGGATTTTCTGATATTTTCTGTGCAACTGTTTTTTCGAGTTTGCCTATGACCTGTAAAAGGTCAAGGCAGTTTCCCTGGTTGACAGCCGTGTCGTTTTCTATGTCTCCTCTCTGTTAAAGTCTCTGGTATACAGTGTAACGCTAAGTCTCCTCTCTGTGAAAGTCCCTGGTATGCAGTGTAACGCTAAATCTCCTCTCTGTTAAAGTCCCTGGTATGCAGTGTAACGCTAAGTCTCCTCTCTGTGAAAGTCCCTGGTATGCAGTGTAACGCTAAGTCTCCTCTCTGTGAAAGTCCCTGGTATGCAGTGTAACGCTAAGTCTCCTCTCTGTGAAAGTCCCTGGTATGCAGTGTAACGCTAAGTCTCCTCTCTGTGAAAGTCCCTGGTATGCAGTGTAACGCTAAGTCTACTCTCTGTGAAAGTCCCTGGTATGCAGTGTAACGCAATGACCCTACAACTGCTCTCATATACTCTCTGTTGTCTCGGACTATTTTCGAATGTTCATCACTTTGTTTCATGTGAACTGTTTGCTCTATGATTGTTTCATTTGTATCAATGCTTCCTTCCCTCTCCACGCTCTTACCTGGGCTCGAACAAGGGACCCTCTGCACACATCGACCACAGTCACCCTCGAAGACTGAGTGATGTCACCCGATTGAAACGCCATTAGCGCGCACCATCGCTAGCTAGCTAGCCATTTCACATCGGTTACACATATATACAGTGAAAGGTCATAAAATACATTTCTTTACCTTGAGCAAAAGCAGCTATCTGTCCGGAGCTCACTGGCGCAGGAAACTCTTGGGCCGGAATAGGCTAGTTGATACAATGTTTAAATGTTGCTAGTGATAACTCAAGTCAAGAGGGAGGAAGACAGGCTGAGTAGAGAGATGAATGTGATTGAAATAACCAGAATTTTAATCAGTATATTTCCTTTTGTCGGCTTCATGTGTGCTATTTTTACTTATTTGACAATAAAAGTTTTAGGCCAACAGCTGCTTTGACCATCTCAGAGTTTCATGCACTCATTTAGGCTGTTTAGCCAATGATCACAGTGTATCACTGTGTCCTTATGGCAGAGGCTAGTGCTTTCACAGTAGTTGAATTTTAACTTTTATATTTGTATCATTTTTACTAAAATGTTTATGATTAACGACGTGAAACCATTGGTTAATCATAAACATTTTACTAAAAATGATACAAATAAAACTAAAACGTTATTATTGAAATGGAACTGTTCCACATATGAAAATCAAAACTGACACACATTGAGGCAAATTCAACACAATACATTACTGGTGTTAAAGAAATTAAGAGAGTTGCATTCACTTTTTAAATAAAATTTTGTTTTCCAGTCCAACTCATCCCAAACCATCTCAATTGGGTTGAGGTTGAGTGATTATGGAGGCCAGGTTTTCTGATGCAGCAATCCATCACTCTCCTTCTTGGTCAAATAGCCCCTACACAGGAGGTGTGTTTTGGGTCATTGTCCTGTTGAAAAACAAATGATAGTCGCACTAAGTGGAAAGCAGAAAGGATGGCGTATCACTGCAGAATGCTGTGGTAGCCATGCTGGTTAAGTGTGCCTTGAATTCTAAATAAATCACAGACACTGTCACCAACCAAGCACCCTCACACTATCACACCTCCTCCTCCATGCTTCACGGGGGGAACCACACATGCAGAGATCATTCATTCACATACTCTGCATCTCACAAAGACACAGCGGTTGGAACCAAAAATTTCACATTTGGACAGATTTCCAGCGGCCTAATGTCCTTTGCTTGTGTTTCTTGGCCCAAGCAAGTCTCTTCTTATTATTGGTGTACTTTAGTAGTGGATTGTTTGCAGCAATTCGACCACGAAGGCCTGATTCACACAGTCTCTTCTGAACAGTTGATGTTGAGATGTGTTTGTTACTTGAACTCTGTGAAGCATTTATTTGGGCTGCAATTTCTGAGGCTGGTAACTCGAATGTCCTTATCCTCTAACTCTGGGTCTTCCTTTCCTGTGGCGGTCCTCATGAGAGCCAGTTTCATCATAGCTCTTTATGTTTTTTTGTGACGGCACTTGAAATGTTCCTGATTGACTGACCTTCATGTCTTAAAGTAATGATGGACTGTAATTTCTCTTTGCTTATTTGAGCTGTTCTTGCCATAATATGGACTTGGTCTTTTACCAAATAGGGCTATCTTCTGTATACCACCCCTACCTTGTCACAACACAACTGATTGCCTCAAATGCATTAAGAAGGAAAGAAATTCAAATGAACTTTTTAACAAGGTACACCTGTTAATTGAATTGCATTCCAGGTGACTACCTCATGAAGCTGGTTGAGAGAATGGCAAGTGTGTGCAAGGCTGTCATCAAGGCAGAGGGTGGCTCGTCTGAAGAATCTCAAATATAAAATATACATTTGATTTGTTTAACACTTTTTTGGTTACAACGTGATTCCATATGTGTTATTTCCTAGTTTTGATGTCTTCACTATTATTCGACAATGTAGAAAATAGTACAAATAAAGAAAAACCCTTGAATGAGTAGGTGTGTCCAAACTTTTGACAGATACTGTATATATACAGTGCATTCGGAAAGTATTCAGACCCCTTGACTTTTTCCACAGTTTATTACGTTACGGCCTTATTCTAAAATTGATTCAATTGTTTTTTCCCCTTCATCAATCTACACACAATACCCCACAATGACAAAGCAAAAGCAGGTATTTAGTGGACATTTTTGCAAATGTATTCAAAATAAAAAACTGAAATATCACATTTTCACAAGTATTCAGACCCTTTACTCAGGACTTTGTTAAAGCACATTTGGCACATTAGAGCCTCGAGTCTTCTTGGGTATGACGCTACAAGCTTGGAACGCCTGTATTTATGGAGTTTCTCCCATTCTTCTCTGCAGATCCTCTCAAGCTCTGTCTGGTTGGATGGTGAGCGTAGCTGCACAGCTTGTTTCAGGTCTCTCCAGAGATGTTCGATCGGGTTCAATTCTGGGCTCTGGCTGGGCCACTCAAGGAGGTTTGGTTGTTCCAAACTTCTTCCATTTAAGAATGATGGAGGCCACTGTGTTCTTGGGGAACTTTAATGCTGTAGAAATTGTTTGGTACCCTTTCCCAGATCTGTGCCTTGACAATCCGGTCACACACCTGTCTATATGTGGGGCAGGAGATAGCTTAGTGGTTAGAGCATTGGACCAGTAACCGAAAGGTTGCTGGATTGAATCCCTGAGCTGACAAGGTAGAATCTGTTGTTCTGCCCATGAACAAGGCAGTTAACCCACTGTTCCCTGAAAGGCCGTCATTGTAATTAAGAATATGTTTTTAACTGACTTGCCTAGTTAAATAAAAGTATAAATTAATATTTTTTAATATAAGGTCCCACAGTTGACAGTGCATGTTTGGGCAAAAACCAAGCCATGAGGTCGAAGGAATTGTCCGTAGAGCTCCGAGGCAGGATTTTGTTCGATGCACAGATCTGGGGAAGGGTACTAAAAAATGTGTGCAGCATTGAAGGTCCCCAAGAACACAGTGGACTTCATCATTCTTAAAAGGAAAAAGTTTGGATCCACCAAGACTCTTCCTAGAGTTGTCTGAGCAGCCAAACTGAGCAATCGGGGGAGAAGGGCCTTGGTCAGGGAGGTGACCAAGAACCCAATGGTCACTCTGACAGAGTTCCAGAGTTCCTCTGTGGATATGGCAGAACCTTCCAGAAGGACAACCATCTCTGCACAACTTTCTGTATGTACTGTAAATGTAAAATAAAGTTATTTATTTGTATAACAAATCCCTAATTCTGTGGATTAGTTGCATCTCAGATTAGCTCTGTCTCTTGTAAGTAGGTTTAGAAGTTTGTTGAAACTGCTATAATATTGTAGTTGCACTGACCATAATGATTGCTGTGATGGCTGCTGGACCTACTGATGTTCTCTTACCACGGAGGAAAACATATTTTGGACCATCAAAAAAGAATTGCCTTTCAAACAAAAAACATCTACTGCACTTCATAAAGCAGAAAAAGGGAACACATTTCTGAATGGATTCATTAATGTATTTAATGGCTTTATATAATTTTACACTGTCTGCAATATTCTTCCTACAGTATGAGTAACTGCTGTATTATTGTATAGTTTTTTTCAAACCAAACAATGAAGAATAGAGAATGGTGATTGGCTTGACAATGAAACCAATGGCATTGGGAAGAGAACAAACAGATCTGGAACCAGGCTAGCTGGTCTGTTCGCATTCTTATCTAAATGTGTTGCCATGGGTGCACATTGTATCCAGTTGTATCTGATTACTGGTGGTGGGAGGGAGTGGACTCTCAACTCATTCACTGTTAAATGTAATTTTTAGATAAAAAAGAGAGAAGAATCCCATGGAATCGATGCTAAATGTTATTTATTGAGCAGCTGAAAGGGTCCTACAGTATCAACCAAAAAACTCCTGCTTCAAGGTATTACCCAGAATTGCATTTTATTTTCAGCATGTCTTGGTTCACATGATTTTGTCATGTGCTGGTGTCACAGGTGATGAGTCATAATACCGTAATGTTTTCTAAACAAGTTGTATGTGTTCTGAGTCTTTGACACATCTATGTGTTGACTAAACATAACTGAAGCAGAAGATGAAATTGAGATTGACAATGGTATATGTCAGTATGCTTAATGTCAAACATGTTTCGTCAGTCCAAGCTGTTACTTGTCCACTTGCTCTTAGTTGGATTTAAATTCATATACAGTTGAAGTCGGAAGTTTACATACAACTTAGCCAAATACATTTTAAACTCAGTTTTTCACAATTCCTGAATCCTAGTAAAAAATCCCTGTCTTAGGTCAATTAGGATCACCACTATATTTTAAGAATGTGAAATGTCAGAATAATTGTAGCGAGAATGATTTATTTCTTTTATTTATTCCATGACATTCCCAGTGGGTCAGAAGTTTACATACACTCAATTAGTATTTGGTAGCACTGCCTTTAAATTGTTTAACTTGGGTCAAACGTTTCGGGTAGCCTTCCACAAGCTTCCTACACGAAGAATTTTGGCCCATTCCTCCTGACAGAGCTGGTGTAACTGAGTCAGGTTTGTAGGCCTCCTTGCTCACACACACTTTTTCAGCACTGCTCAAACCGTAGTCTGGCTTTTTTATGGTGGTTTTGGAGCAGTGGCTTCTTCCTTGCTGAGCGGCCTATGTCGATATAGGACTTATTTTACTGTGGATATAGATACTTTTGTATCTGTTTCCTCCAGCATCTTCACAAGGTCATTTGCTGTTGTTCTGGGATTGATTTGCACCTTTTGCACCAAAGTATGTTCATCTCTAGGAGACAGAACGCGTCTCCTTCCTGAGCGGTATGATGGCTGCGTGGTCCCATGGTGTTTATACTTGCGTACTATTGTTTGTACAGGTGAACATGGTACCTTCAGGCATTTGGAAATTGCTCCCAATGATGAACCAGACTTATGGAGGTCTCCAATTACTTTTCTGAGGTCTTGGCTGATTTCTTTATATTTTCCGATGATGTCAAGCAAAGATGCACTGAGTTTGAAGGCAGGCCTTGAAATACATCCACCTCCAATTGACTCAAATAATGTCAATTAGCCTATCAGAAGCTTCAAAAGCCATGACATAATTTTCTGGAATTTTCCAAGCTGTTTAAAGGCACAGTCAACTTAGTGTATGTAAACTTCTGACCCACTGGAATTGTGATACAGTGAATTACAAGTGAAATAATCTGTCTGTAAACAATTGTTGGAAAAATGACCTGTGTCATGCACAAAGTAGATGTCCTAACCGACTTGCCAAAACAATAGTTTGTTAAAAAGAAATTTGTGGAGTGGTTGAAAAACAAGTTTTAATGACTCCAACCTAAATGTATGTAAACTTCCGACTTCAACTGTAGCCAATATGCTGTTCATATTGCATTTGTCTCCTGGGTATTTAGTGGTACAAAGCTAATTTATGTGGAGTTGCAAGGCCAGATGTTTATTTGTCATGGTTACTGAGCTGCCAACAAAACTGGGAGGGTGTGTATGTCTAGTTCGAAGGAAAGAAACCTGTTCCAACATGAATAGGTGTACAGTTGAAGTCGGAAGTTTACATACACCTTAGCCAAGCACATTTGAACTCAGATTTTCACAATTCCTGACATTTAATCCTAGTAAAATTTCCCTGTCTTAGGTCAATTAGGAACACCACTTTATTTTAAGAATGTGAAATGTCAGAATAATTTTAGAGAGAATGGTTTATTTCAGCTGTTATTTCTTTCATCACATTCTCAGTGGGTCAGAAGTTTACATGCACTCAATTAGCATTTGGTAACATTGCCTTTAAATTGTTTAACTTGGATCAAATGTTTCGGTAGCCTTCCACAAGCTTCCCACAATAAGTTGGGTGAATCTTGGCTCATTCCTCCTGACAGAGCTGGTGTAACTGAGTCAGGTTAGTAGGCCTCCTTGCTCGCCTACACTTTTTTAGTTTTGCACACACATTTTCTATAGGATTGAGGTCAGGGCTTTGTGATGTCCACTCCAATACCTTGACTTTGTTTGCCTTAAGCCATTTTGCCGCAACTTTGAAAGTATGCGTGGGGTCATTGTCTATTTGGAAGACCCAAGCTTTAACTCCCTGACTGATGTCTTGAGATGCTGCTTCAATCTATCCACAATTTCCCTTCCTTATGATGCCATCTATTTTGTGAAGTGCACCAGACCCTCCTGCAGCAAAGAACCCCTACAACATGACGCTGCCACCCCCGTGCTTCACAGTTGGGATGGTATTCTTTGGCTTGCAAGACTCCCCCTTTTTCCTCCAAACATAACGATGGTCATTATGGCCAAACAGTTCTATTTTTGTTTCATCAGACCAGAGGACATTTCTCAAAAAAAAGTATGATCATTGTCCCCATGTCACGCCCTGGTCGAAGTATTTTGTGTTTTTCTTTATGTATTTGGTCAGGCCAGGGTGTGACATGGGTTTTTGTATGTGGTGTGTAGCTTAGTGGGATTGTAGCTTAGTGGGGTGTTCTAGGAGAGTCTATGGCTGTCTGAAGTGGTTCTCAATCAGAGGCAGGTGTTTATCATTGTCTCTGATTGGGAACCATATTTCGGCAGCCATATTCTTTGGTTGTATTGTGGGTGATTGTCTTGATGTCCTTAGTCTGTGTTAGTTTGCACCAGATAAGGCTGTTTCGGTTTTCACTACGTTTATTGTTTTGTAGAGGTTGTGTTTTGGATTTGTGTTACGTTGTGTGATTAAACATGGATCGCAATATACACGCTGCAGTTTGGTCTGACTCTCCTTCACCATATGAAAACCGTGACACCCCATGTGCAGTTGAAAATTGTAGTCTGTCTTTTTTATGGCGGTTTTGGAGCAGTGGCTTCTTCCTTGCTGAGCGGCCTTTCAGGTTATGTCGATATAGGACTCGTTTTACTGTGGATATAGATACTTTTGTATCTGTTACCTCCAGAATCTTCACGAGGTCCTTTGCTGTTGTTCTGGGATTGATTTGCACTTCTCGCACCAAAGTACGTTCATTTCTAGGAGACAGAACGCCTTTCCTTCCTGAGCGGTATGACGGCTGCGTGTTCCCATGGTGTTTATACTTGCGTACTATTGTTTGTACAGATGAACGTGGTACCGTCAGGCCTTTGGAAATTGCTCCCAAGGATGAACCAGACTTGTGGAGGTCTACAATTTTTTTTGTCTGATTTCTTTTGATTTTCCCATGATGTCAGGCAAAGATGCACTGAGTTTGAAGGTAGGACTTGAAATACATCCACAGGTACACCTCCAATTGACTCAAATGATGTCAATTAGCCTTTCAGAAGCTCCTAAAGCCATGACATCATTTTCTGGAATGTTCCAAGCTGTTTGAAGGCACAGTCAACTTCGTGTATGAAAACTTCTGACCCACTGGAATTGTGATACAGTGAATTATAAGTTAAATTATTTGTCTGTTAACAATTGTTGGAAAAATGACTTGTGTCATGCACAAAGTAGATGTCCTAACCGACTTGCCAAACTATAGTTTGTTAACAGGAAATGTGTGGTGTGGTTGAAATATGAGTTTTAATGACTCCAACCTAAGTGTATGTAATCTTCTGACTTCAACTGTATGTCTGCACAACAGAGAATTCTTAATAGTTTTTACAATAATGGACGCGTCTCTGTTGGGGGCTGTGAAAAAAAAAAAATGAGGATCAAAATATAATGGGGTTGGATCTTGATTTACAGCAATAACTGAGAGAGAAGACATACAGGAAACACTACCTTTTAAGGAATGTAATGGAACGTCATGGAACCTGTCAGAGGGTGCAGCCAAGGTGTGAAGAAAATGTGAAAAGTACAGTAGATGACGTAGATCAATTGTTCAGTCATTCTTCGTGACACCTTATAAGACACCAGTTCCTGGACTGCTACCGATTCATTGAAGGACTTACTTTGAATTTGATACTGGTTAAATACAGTGAACTCTGTCATGAGCTGGAAATCCTGGGTCACTCAAATATGTTTTGTTTCTCTCCTCATCATCAAGGCATCCTATTCTGGTAAGACACTTCCATGGTACACCTTCTTTTATGGTCAATCGTGACTAACTACTTTAATGTAATGAGTCATGTATCTGATAGAAAGGGTCACTGTAATCATGCCATCTCTTAGATGGGGTAGTAAGATTGTCTGTGTCCCTCTGTCTATAGTTGAATTTGAGATCAGTGTTCCTCGTGAGCCTCAACTTGCCATCGTGGGGCAGTATGTGGTCCTAGACTGCAGCTTCCCTGTGGGAAAGGCCTGGGACCTGGACAACAGTGTGATAACATGGCAGAGAGGCCTGGAGGTGATACACAGTTTCTACCACGGACAGGACCAACTGGACAGACAGAGCAGTCACTATACCAACAGAACCAGCCTGTACCACTCTGAGATGGAGAGGGGTAATGCCTCTCTCAGGCTGGACCGTACCAACCTGGGGGACAAAGGAGACTATACCTGCTCCGTGAGCACACTGCTGGGCAGTAAGACGAAAACCTTTGCCCTGAAATTAGCAGGTGTGATATCATATTAAACATGGTTTTCTGCTTTGTGGACTGAGAATTTACTGATGTACTAGAAAATGAGTAATTTGACACACTAATTAGGGTTCCTTGTGATGTACTGTATAATGCTTACTGAGATACTTGTATATTCTTTCATGCCATTAAACTGTGTCCATTGCCTCTTATTTCAGCATACTACCCTGAGCCACACCTGAAGTTCACAGCATCTCCAAGATATGTGGAGCTACTCTTGACCTCACAGGGAGGGTACCCGCGACCCTCAGTGCATTGGCTGGATGACAGCGGTGATGATGTCACCAATAATACAGTCACAAACATCTCAGAGGACACACAGGGTCTATACACTGTGTTCAGTACATTAAATCTACAGGGACAAGTCAACGAGACCATCACCTTCGTCTTAAAGAACAAGGCCCTGGGACAGGAGATCAGGAGAGAGATCACACTTCACTCAGGTACATAGACAATATCCTGGATTTGAAAAACACTTGACATTGCCTCTTTACTGAACGAGAGAGAGAGAGAGGAGAGAGAGCGCGAGCGAGCAAGAGAGAGAAATAGAGTTCAGTTGTTTAGACATACAGTATAATCACAATGTCCTAAATTTCTGTTCACAGCAAATGAGAGGTCGTCAGTGGAAAAGGGCAGAATTTCTGGAGACAACAAGAAGAGATGGACAATTCTTGTTCCTATAGTGACATTTGTACTGTTGTTGTTTGTACTATTAATGCCAGCACTGAGAAATTATGTGCCATGGCCATCGGAGAAACCATCACCTGTCTACAAAACACCATCAGGCTCATAAGTCATCACAAACGCCTTTTAATGTACTTTATAACGGAGAAGAAGACAAGACATTTAGGAATATATAATGAATGGATCTATGGCATCAACATGATTCTTGCCAGTGTTTGCAATACAGCCCGTAGTATCTTTCCAAGGAGTTACTGCCATAGTACTTTATAGTTCACCATTTAAATAAGGTGAATGCACCAATTTGTAAGTCGCTCTGGATAAGAGCGTCTGCTAAATGACTTAAATGTAATGTAAATGTAAATGTGGGTGCTACTTAGTTTCTTCTCAAACACCGAAATGGTTGCCAATGTATTTATTTTTTTTTAAAGAGAAAGAGACAAAAAGTGGAATAATACATATTTATTTAAATGTATGGATTAAGTGCATCATTGACGAGCTGCGTCTCAGTAAAGGTTGTTAAAACTGAATTCTTATAGTGAATGTACAATAGATGTGCAATATATCCAGTTAAAAGGTACAGTGATTGTATTTTACTTAACCAAGCAAGTCAGTTAAGAACAAATTCTTCTTTACAATGACGGCCTACCTCGGCCAAACCCTAACCCGGACGACGCTGGGCCAATTGTGCACCACCCTATGGTACTCCCAATCACAGCCAGTTGTGATACAGCCTGGAATTGAACTAGGGTCTGTAGTGACACCTCCAGCACTGAGATGCAGTGCCTTAGACCGCTGGGCCACTCGGGAGCTCCTGTATGACTCACTCACATTTCAGACCAACTGTCTCTTCATGTCATGTTAATGGAATGT
Organism: Oncorhynchus keta; assembly: GCF_023373465.1. NCBI lineage: Eukaryota > Metazoa > Chordata > Actinopteri > Salmoniformes > Salmonidae > Oncorhynchus > Oncorhynchus keta. The sequence continues at coordinate 33,330,920 of NC_068455.1, forward strand.
GACAACGGTTATGCATAGCCTACTGTACCTATATAGTACACACAGTCATTGTATTATGGCACTTGTGGGGATATTGTGGAGACCACTTATCTACAAGTGGTTTGTTATCCCATCATAAGAGTTGTGGTTGAAACAATGTTGCACTTTAACACTCATTAAGCTAGTCAAAGGGTGTACAAGCAAATAGAGGCCAATTGTCTGACTGGGAAAAGAATGGTATCAATTGATGACTGTAAAGAGGCTTATCAACATTCCAAGGGCAAGGAACCTTATCAACATTCCAAGGGCAAGGAAATTACTGTTCTTAGTTTAGCTAAACATACTTTGCTTCCTTCATAGATGTTCGTTCAGAAAGTATTATTTATCAGGAAAATGTCCTAACCAAATCCATTTGTCTTAACATTTTTAGAGGAGTTGTATTGACTTTATTTCAATTTTGTTTTTACTTCAAATGAGTCAGGTGTACAGTGGAATAGAAGTCTATGGTGTTAAATGAACCACTGTATGGTCTCTCACTGACCCTACCGCCACTTGAAACGCCAACCCCGGGCAAGTCTATTCCACCAACAATCCCGGTCTCTACCAGTTCATAATAATCAAATCAAACGTTATTTGTCACATGCACCGAATGCAACAAGTGTAGACATTACCGTGAAATGCTTTCTTACAAGCCCTTAACCGACAGTGCAGTTCAAGAAGAGTTAAGAAAATATTTACCAAATAAACTAAAGTAAAGATAATGGAAAGTAACAAAAAAATAACGAGGCTATATACAGGGGGTACCGAGTCAGTGTGCAGGGGTACAGGTTAGTTTGTACATGTAGGTAGGGGTGAAGTGACTATGCATAGATAATAAACAGCAAATAGCAGCAGTGAGCAAAACTAATGGGGGGGCGGGGGTCAATGTAAATAGTCCGGTGACCAGTTGATTAATTGTTCAGCAGTCTTATGGCTTGGGGGTAGAAGCTGTTAAGGAGCATTTTGGTCCTAGACTTGGAGTTCCGGTACCGCTTGCCGTGCGGTAGCAAAGAAACCAGTTTATGACTTGGGTGACTGGAGTCTCCGACAATTTTATGAGCTTTCCTCTGACACCGCCTTATTATATAGGTCCTGGATGGCAGGAAGCTTGGCCCCAGTGATGTACTGGGCCGTACGCACTACCCTCTGTAGCGCCTTACGGTCAGATGCCGAGCAGTTGCAATACCAGGCAGTGATGCAACTGGTCAGGATGCACTTGATGGTGCAGCTGTAGAACCTTTTGAGGATATGAGGACCCATGCCAAATCTTTTGAGTCTCCTGAGGTGGAAAAGGTTTTGTTGTGGCCTCTTCACGACTGTCTTGGTGTGTTTGGACCATGATATTTCGTTTGGACACGACCACTACAGCCCCATCGATGTTAATGGGGGCCTGTTTGGCCCGCCTTTTCCTGTAGTCCATGATAAGCTCCTTTGTCTTGCTCACATTGAGGGAGAAGCTGTTGTCCTGGCACCACACTGCTAGTTCTCTGACCTCCCTATAGGGGTCTCATCATTGCCGGTGATCAGGCTTACCACTGTTGTGTCGTCAGCAAACTTAATGATGGTGTTGGAGTCGTGTTTGGCCTTCCTTCCCCTTATCCAGTAGCTGCTCCTCGCCCACCCAAAATCCCTATTCCTTCATGGACTGTGAAAGCACCTCTTTCTGTGATACGGACTTCTTCCCCATCCCTGATCCCAGGGATGAGGTCTCTTCATTCCCTCACACTAGAGCCCTCCTCCACTATCAACACTGATACCTCCCTCTCTCTTTAAACTCTACCCCCTCCTCAGCTCTAAACCCTGACCCCTTATCAACTCTAAATCCCTCATACCCGACCCATGTGTACCCTCATATCTTCCCCTTTCTAAATACCATCTGAACCACGTCTGACTCCTCACCCTCTAAGGGCACGGCTTCATCCTCCTCTAAATGTTGTTCTTTTTCCGTGGAACGAGTGTAGCACAGCTCTTCCTTATCACGATACTTCTCCACATCAAAGGTTCCAGTATATCCTCTGGATTGTCACACTCATCCATCTTCCCATCCATTTTGATGTCACACCAGACAACATCTTCATCATAGTCATTGACCAGTGAGGGACTGACTGGTAGGAAACCACCCTTTGGTGTGGATAGCTGATCTGAGAGCAGCTGAAGCCCAATGCTGGCAAACCCTAAAGGATATGGAAATAAACAGGGTTAGAGGTGTTATCACCACAGGAGGTCTTATCATCACTACTCCCTACAAATCACTTGGTCCCATGGCCTATTTGAGCACAAGGGACATGTCAGTGCTGTTTACCCAAACCAAACAGAGGCAGTATGATTATGGGTTGTTAGGTTGACAGTCACTCACCATCCATAATAGCTATTTTGGGTTTGGACGTCACACATTTGGAGTCTGTAACGATGTAGGTATGAGAGACGGGAAGCAAGTTCAGGGAGTGAATACATTTAATAAATAAACGAACACAACAAGAAAAACGAACAGCACACCAACATGATACAGAAACAATGACGACTGGGGAAGAAACCAAAAGGAGTGACATATAAAGGGCAGGTAATCGAGGAGGTGACGAAGTCCAGGTGAGTGTCATTATGCGCGTAACGCTGGTGACGAGTGTGCGCCCCAAAGAGCAGCCTGGTGACCTAGAGGCTGGAGAGGGAGCACACGTGACAGTCACAGCAGTCACATATGGAATCCTCCTCCATGAGAGATCTCCACATACGGGAGTCAGAGCCTTACATTTAAATTTTCGGGAATTTAGCAGACACTCATCCAGAGCGACTTACAGTTAGTGCATTCATCTTAAAACCTGATGAGGTTCGGCGTTCCCATCTGGGAACCCCCCCCCACATTCAGCTGGAAGGTGGCGCATGGAACGCAATCTATCTACCCAGCAAGTCAGATTTCTAAAATGTTTTACAGCGAAAACATAGCACATATTTATGTCAAACCACCACCGAAGACACAGCTAATTTGCATAGCCAAGTTGAAAAAATATGCAATCAACAAACGCAGGATTAAAGAAAAATAATTTCACTAACCTTTTGAAATCTTCATCAGATGACAGTAATATAACATGTTAAACAGTACATTTATGTTTTTTTCAATAATATGCTATATATATCTATAAATCTCTGTTTACAATGATGCATCGTTCAAAAATGCTACTCAAATGTCCTGAGAAATGACGATAGCTCCGGCAGATAACGTCAGCTAACAAGGAATATACATCATAAACTTTGACTAAATATGCATGTTCTACATATATATAGGAAGATATACTTCTTCTGAATGCAATCGCTGTGTTACATTTATTTTTAACGTTACAGGTTTCGTTCACTAGGCTATACTATGAGTCGGCGCTCAAAAAGTAGCATTATGGCTCCTCTATCTTGGAGTCCACAGAAACCCAAATTTACCACATAAATATTCCCTTACCTTTGCTGTTCTTCCATCAGAAGACCTGGAAGGAATTATACTTGCCAAAAACAGCGTTTAGTTTTGCAGTCTGTGTCTTTCGGTTCTCAAACACGACACATTTTGGTTGAAATGCAGCCAAAAGTCAAGTGGATGCGCACCAAAACGTCAAAATTACATATTATATGTCGACTAAACTTGTCAAACTATGTTCATAATCAAGCTTTAACATGTTATAAAGGTGTACAGCAATCGTGAGGACGAACAGAAACACAGGCACCGTTTAATCGATCTTGGAAAAAAGACAGGACCCGAGCAGAGCGCGCATAAGAGTAACCTGTTTTTTCGCGTGACCAAAAGGTTTCGGCCCGCCAAAACTCTCGTGAGTGCGCGATTCTCACAATGAGAAGCCCCATTGGAAGCAGACATCGCGCTGAAGACAAAGAGACTGTTCCCAGACCTGTAGGTGCTTGGGAAGGGGGGGTGGGCGATGACGTCAAAGTTGGGCCAACTTTTATGATGACAAGAGAGAGTCTGGGAGAATGACTGCCCTGAGAGTTCTGCTTTACATACAGACATAATTTAAACGGTTTTAGAAGCTTTAGAGTGTTTTCTATTCAATAATATTTTTTATTTGCATATATTAGCAACTTTTGACAAAAACAAATTCTGTTTACTATGGGCACGCAATTCCTCCAAAGGGGGCAGTAAACAGCCCTACCCCCAGGTATATAGGTGAGACAACCACATCTCACAGTCATAGTAAGTAAAACATCCCTCAATAAAGCAGCCATCACCAAAGTCAGTGCTAGTAAGAACAGGCAAGTGTTAGTGCATGAAAGGTGTGTACGGATGTAAAGGGTAGACTGTACATTTCCTAGAGTGCAACATTTACCTTGCGCCAGCATACCAGTTCGCTCGGTAGGTGCATGAGTTGTGCATGGGGCCGGGGTCCTCTGATGTCACATGCAGTGAAGGAAGACCAAGAGGAGATTTAAAGATTACCTTTGATACAAGAAATTGACCAATTTATGTCAATTATTTTATTGGTCAAAGGCTGCAATTTGCTTTATTCTTTACAATAAAGAACACTGTCTATTCTGTCTATTGCAACAGAAAAGTCCAGAGAGTGATTGAAATTCAATGAATTTCTCTTTCCATGCTCACCGGTGTGTCTGGGTTAGAGAGGTAAACTGGAAGGCGCTGAGGGAGAAGCGGAGGGCACAATCAGTTCTGGGGGTGAGAAACAGAGCCACCAGGGTTATTTTGGCTATCCAGCATGCAGCTGTGGATCAGAACAGAATGGGTTTGCACTCAGGTCATGAATAATAATTATTTATTTATTTTGTCCTTTTTGGGAAATGTGTATTCCCAGTGAGCGCCGTCCGACACAAATGTCCATGTTGGCTCTGGCATTGATTTCAACGTCCAAACGACCAAACACCGACGTCTATAATTGGATCAGATTTGGTCCGGTCCAGCCTTGATTTCAACGTCTACCAACGTCTGGTCTAGACCGGCCTCGATTTGGCCCAAACATAGACATCTATGATTGGTTCAGATTCATTCCAGACTGGACCAAATCTGAACCAATCATAGATATCTATGCTTCACAAGTTTGGACAGCACAGTACAGTAGAGCACAGCACAGTATATTTAGTAGCCAGCCAAATAGAAAAAGTAGTCAGCCAGGAAGTACCGGCCTGTGAAGTTTGGATATCGCCTAGGCCTAGATGATAAGGATTATTTTCTAAGTAAGAGAACCTTTAACATTAAACCGGTCATCTCTTGAGATTCAATTCATATTGTCACGTTCGTCGAAAGGAGCGGACCAAGTCGCAGCGTGCGTATAGTTCCACATACTTTATTACAAAGTGAAACTTAACAAAAAGGAATAAATTAACGTCCAGTACAGAGCGCACTTAGACACAAACTGAAAATAATATCCCACAACATAGGTGGGAACAATGGGCAACTTAAGAATGATCCCCAATTAGAGACAATGATAATCAGCTGCCTCTAATTGGGAACCATACAAATACCAACATGGAAATAGAAACTCTAGAAACCACCCAGTCATGCTCTCTCTGGTTAGGGCTCTCTCTGGTTAGGGTGTCACAGTACCCCCAAAGGTGCGGACTCCGACTGCAAAAACCTGAACCTAGATGGTTAGGGTGGGACACTAGCGTCGGTGGCAGCTCCGGTGCGGGACGTAGCCCCCACTCAGAGCGCGGATCTGGCCCTGAAGTCGGTCTGAGCGCCATGCCTGGACTGAGCACCGAAGCAGAGGAAGGCTCCGGCCATGGAGCGGGACTGGACGCCGTGCCTGGACGCCGTGCCTGGACGCCGTGCCTGGACTGGGCACCGGCGCAGGAAGCTCTGGGCCGTGGACCATCGCTGGAAGCTCCGGGCCGTGGACCATCCCTGGAAGCTCCGGGCCGTTGACCCTCCCTGGAAGCTCCGGGTCGTTGACCGTCGCTGGAAGCTCCGGGCTGTTGACCCTCCCTGGAAGCTCCGGGTCATTGACCGTCGCTGGAAGCTCCGGGCCGTGGACCGTCCCTGGAAGCTCCGGGCCGTTGACCCTCCCTGGAAGCTCCGGGTCGTTGACCGTCGCTGGAAGCTCCGGGCCGTGGACCATCTCTGGAAGCTCCGGGCCGTTGACCCTCCCTGGAAGCTCCGGGTCGTTGACCGTCGCTGGAAGCTCCGGGCCGTTGACCCTCCCTGGAAGCTCCGGGTCGTTGACCGTCGCTGGAAGCTCCGGGCCGTGGACCATCCATGGAAGCTCCAGGCCGTTAACCCTCCCTGGAAGCTCCGGGTCGTTGACCATCGCTGGAAGCTCCGGGCCGTTGACCCTCCCTGGAAGCTCCGGGTCGTTGACCGTCGCTGGAAGCGCCGGGTCGTTGACCCTCCCTGGAAGCTCCGGGTCGTTGACCGTCGCTGGAAGCTCCGGGCCGTTGACCCTCCCTGGAAGCTCCGGGTCGTTGACCGTCGCTGGAAGCTCCGGGTCGTTGACCCTCCCTGGAAGCTCCGGGTCGTTGACCCTCCCTGGAAGCTCCGGGTCGTTGACCGTCGCTGGAAGCTCCGGGTCGTTGACCGTCGCTGGAAGCTCCGGGCCGTTGACCCTCCCTGGAAGCTCCGGGCCGTTGACCCTCCCTGGAAGCTCCGGGTCGTTGACCGTCGCTGGAAGCTCCGGGTCGTTGACCGTCGCTGGAAGCTCCGGGCCGTTGACCGTCGCTGGAAGCTCCGGGCCGTTGACCCTCCCTGGAAGCTCCGGGCCGTTGACCCTCCCTGGAAGCTCCGGGCCGTTGACCGTCGCTGGAAGCTCCAGGCCGTTGACCCTCCCTGGAAGCTCCGGGCCGTTGACCCTCCCTGGAAGCTCCGGGTCGTTGACCGTCGCTGGAAGCTCCGGGCCGTTGACCCTCCCTGGAAGCTCCGGGTCGTTGACCGTCGCTGGAAGCTCCGGGCCGTGGACCATCCATGGAAGCTCAGGCCGTTAACCCTCCCTGGAAGCTCCGGGTCGTTGATCATCGCTGGAAGCTCCGGGCCGTTGACCCTCCCTGGAAGCTCCGGGTCGTTGACCGTCGCTGGAAGCGCCGGGTCGTTGACCCTCCCTGGAAGCTCCGGGTCGTTGACCGTCGCTGGAAGCTCCGGGCCGTTGACCCTCCCTGGAAGCTCCGGGTCGTTGACCGTCGCTGGAAGCTCCGGGTCGTTGACCCTCCCTGGAAGCTCCGGGTCGTTGACCCTCCCTGGAAGCTCCGGGTCGTTGACCGTCGCTGGAAGCTCCGGGTCGTTGACCGTCGCTGGAAGCTCCGGGCCGTTGACCCTCCCTGGAAGCTCCGGGCCGTTGACCCTCCCTGAAGCTCCGGGTCGTTGACCGTCGCTGGAAGCTCCGGGTCGTTGACCGTCGCTGGAAGCTCCGGGCCGTTGACCGTCGCTGGAAGCTCCGGGCCGTTGACCCTCCCTGGAAGCTCCGGGCCGTTGACCCTCCCTGGAAGCTCCGGGTCGTTGAGTTCGCTGGAAGCTCCGGGTCGTTGACCGTCGCTGGAAGCTCCGGGCCGTTGACCCTCCCTGGAAGCTCCGGGCCGTTGACCCTCCCTGGAAGCTCCGGGCCGTTGACCGTCGCTGGAAGCTCCAGGCCGTTGACCCTCCCTGGAAGCTCCGGGCCGTTGACCCTCCCTGGAAGCTCCGGGTCGTTGACCGTCGCTGGAAGCTCCGGGCCGTTGACCCTCCCTGGAAGCTCCGGGCCGTTGACCCTCCCTGGAAGCTCCGGGTCGTTGACCGTCGCTGGAAGCTCCGGGTCGTTGACCGTCGCTGGAAGCTCCCGGCTGTGGACACTTAAGCTAAGGAAACCACAATGTGTCATTTTGTAAATTGAGTGAATTATCTCTAACAGTTTGGCTTCTCAATCAATCACTGTAGGTGGGATTGTCAGGGAAGGGGGCAGGATATTTGTGAGTCAGAGTTGGTAGGGTTTAAGACCGGTCAATAAATCACTGTGGGTGGGACTTTGAGGAAGGTGGTATATTACCGTTTTGTCAAGAAAACATCTATTCCCTGTTGAGAAACAATATAGAACTGCAGGAAATTGCATATTTAATCATATCTTATAAGAATTACAACATTAGCTTTTATAACCTTCAACCTGTTTATCACATTTTGGACCAGAATGAGGCCCTCTTCACTACCTATCGTTCCTGCAGTGAGGATTCAACATTTTCATTGAATGCAGATAATCGGCAAAAAGCAGTAGTAGCCTACCAGTATGTAAATTAGAGAGCCAAAGGAACGGCTCTCTCACCGATGCGATCCGTTCAAAAAGAGCTGTTGGTTTGCGAACAACCAATCAATAGGCTACACTGACGAGTCACTTTAGCGGTCACTTGCAAGTCTCGACATGGGCTTTGAATCCTAGGAAAATACAAAGAAGACCTTTAGTTTACGTGTCCTGATGCAATACCATGGACATATAACTACGTTGTTTGATTGGTTTATGAATAGCAAAAAGGGTGTAGGAGATTCACTTTATTCAGTCAGTTCAACCCCTTTCATAAACTATTCAACATAAGCTGTTGGTCCTCAACAAATGAACAGTACATTTCGCCCCCGACTCTGTGGCTGGCTAAAGAAATATGGAACACACAAAAGAAAATAAATGAATGTGACACAAAACAATAATTAAGTGGAGTTGATTGTTTATTGACATGTAAGATATAGGATAAAACTTTGGTCATGGAAAACAGAGTAAAGCAGAGCAAAGCATTATTATAAACCACCTGGTCCTCTCAGCTACTCCTATCCTGTACCATGTGGGCTCCTTGCCACCCAGGGACTCGAACCCTTCACATAAGAGAGGACAAGTTATATCGTACACGTTATGTATTTAAGAAGTTATCATTCCACGACCTCACCCACAGCAAACCAGGGGTCATCCTCAGTCAGCCCCATCTTTCTCCGGAAGTTAGATTCCGTATCTGCATCTCCTTCAGGAGCATCAAGCAAGGGCATCATACCTGAAGCCTGCACCACATCTGTAACAGACCTCTTCAAACAAGGTATGATGCAAGCAGCAAAACACATCAATAACAAAAATACAAGATTTAGGGTCAGAAATCCAGTAACCACCAGTGATGCATACTCACCAAGCCACACCCCCACCCAAGACATCCAGCCAGACTCCTCCACCCCAGCCACGCCCTTCATTTCGCTCATGCTCGATACCGTTATCTCGCACCTGGCTCCTGTTATCTAACAAAAGGCCGCCTGTTCTCGCAACACCACACTCTGAATGTGCCCCCAACTCATTGCACAGTTCCTGTCTTCATGCTACTCTGTATTTTTCCATCATGAGAAAGGCCCATGGCCCTGAAACTGTTATCAATGTTTCAAGTCAGCTATGTTGCAAAACACATACATACATCCACACAAGCCAACAGCAGATAATATTCAATCACATATATGCTAACCGGCTATAGTGCATAACACAGAATCCTCATACTAGTTGATGTTGTTCTAGCTATCTCACCCAAAGCAGGCATTTCTCCTCCTTGCTGGTCTGCAGATGAATGATCATGTTGATGTTGTGGCTGTAACATTTAATGGACATTGCACTAGAACAAAAACTAGCTAGCTATATCAGATATACAGTGCATTCAGAAAGTATTCAGACCCCTTCACTTTTTCCAAATTGTTGTTGTTACAGCCTTATTCAAACGTTGATTAAATCTACACACAATAAGCCATCATGAAAAACCCAAAACAGGTTTTTAATGATTTTGGCAAATTTATATTATTAAAAAGAAAAAAAAAGAAATTGCTTATTTACGTAAGTATTCAGACCCTTTGCTATGCATCCTGTTTCCATTCATCATACTTAAGATGTATCTACAACTTAATTGGAGTCCACCTGTGGTAAATTCAATTGATTGGACATGATTTGGAAAGGCACACACCTGTCTATATAAGATCCCAAAGTTGACAGTGCATGTCAGAGCAAAACCAAGCCATGAGGTCGAAGGCATTATCCGTAGAGCTCCAAGACAGCATTGTGTCAAGGCACAGATCTGGGGAAGGGTACCAAAAAATGTGTGCAGCATTAAAGGTCCCCAAGAACACAGTGGCCTCCATCATTCTTAAATGGAAGAAGTTTGGAACCACCAAGACTCTTCCTAGAGCTGTCCACCCGGCCAAACTGAGCAATCGGGGGAGAAGGGCCTTGGTCAGGAGATGACCAAGAAACCAATGGTCACTCTGACAGAGTTCCAGAGTTCCTCTGTGGCGATGGGAGAACCTTCCAGAAGGACAACCATCTCTGCAGCACTCCACCAATCAGGCCTTTATGGTAGAGTGGCCAGACAGGAGCCACTCCTCAGTAAAAGGCACATGACAGCCTGCTTGGAGTTTGCCAAAAAGGTACCTAAAGGACTCTCAGACCATGAGAAACAAGATTATCTGGTCTGATGAAACCAAGATTGAAATCTTTGGCTTGAATGCCAAGCGTCACATCTGGAGGAAACCTGTCACCATCCCTACGGTGAAGCATGGCGGTGGCAGCATCATGCTGTGGGGATGTTTTTCAGTGGCAGGGAGTGGGGGACTAGTCAGGACTGAGGAAAGATGAACAGAGCAAAGTACAGAGAGATCCTTGATGAAAACCTGCTCCAGAGCGCTCAGGACCTCAGACTGGGCGAAGGTTCACCTTCTAACAGGACAACGACCCATAGCACACAGCCAAAGAAACGCAGGAGTGGCTTCAGGACAGGTCTCTGAATGTCCTTGAGTGGCCCAGCCAGAGCCCAGACTTGAACCCGATCGAACATCTCTGGAGAGACCTGAAAATAGCTGTGCAGCAATGCTCCACATCCAACCTGACAGAGCACGAGAGGATCTGCAGAGAAGAATGGAAGAATTTCCCAAATACAGGTGTGTCAACATTTACATTACATTTAAGTCATTTAGCAGACGCTCTTATCCAGAGCGACTTACAAATTGGTGCATTCACCTTATGACATCAGTGGAACAGCCACTTTACCTATCCTAGGTATTCCTTAAAGAGGTGGGGTTTCAGGTGTCTCCGGAAGGTGGTGATTGATTCTGCTGTCCTGGCGTCGTGAGGGAGTTTGTTCCACCATTGGGGAGCCAGAGCAGCGAACAGTTTTGACTGGGCTGAGCGGGAACTGTACTTCCTCAGTGGTAGGGAGGCGAGCAGGCCAGAGGTGGATGAACGCAGTGCCCTTGTTTGGGTGTAGGGCCTGATCAGAGCCTGGAGGTACTGAGGTGCCGTTCCCCTCACAGCTCCGTAGGCAAGCACCATGGTCTTGTAGCGGATGCGAGCTTCAACTGGAAGCCAGTGGAGAGAGCGGAGGAGCGGGGTGACGTGAGAGAACTTGGGAAGGTTGAACACCAGACGGGCTGCGGCGTTCTGGATGAGTTGTAGGGGTTTAATGGCACAGGCAGGGAGCCCAGCCAACAGCGAGTTGCAGTAATCCAGACGGGAGATGACAAGTGCCTGGATTAGGACCTGCGCCGCTTCCTGTGTGAGGCAGGGTCGTACTCTGAGGATGTTGTAGAGCATGAACCTACAGGAACGGGCCACCGCCTTGATGTTAGTTGAGAACGACAGGGTGTTGTCCAGGATCACGCCAAGGTTCTTAGCGCTCTGGGAGGAGGACACAATGGCGTTGTCAACCGTGATGGCGAGATCATGGAACGGGCAGTCCTTCCCCGGAAGGAAGAGCAGCTCCGTCTTGCCGAGGTTCAGCTTGAGGTGGTGATCCGTCATCCACACTGATATGTCTGCCAGACATGCAGAGATGCGATTCGCCACCTGGTCATCAGAAGGGGAAAGGAGAAGATTAATTGTGTGTCGTCTGCATAGCAATGATAGGAGAGACCATGTGAGGTTATGACAGAGCCAAGTGACTTGGTGTATAGCGAGAATAGGAGAGGGCCTAGAACAGAGCCCTGGGGGACACCAGTGGTGAGAGCGCGTGGTGAGGAGACAGATTCTCGCCACGCCACCTGGTAGGAGCGACCTGTCAGGTAGGACGCAATCCAAGCGTGGGCCGCGCCGGAGATGCCCAACTCGGAGAGGGTGGAGAGGAGGATCTGATGGTTCACAGTATCGAAGGCAGCCGATAGGTCTAGAAGGATGAGAGCAGAGAGAGAGAGTTAGCTTTAGCAGTGCGGAGCGCCTCCGTGATACAGAGAAGAGCAGTCTCAGTTGAATGACTAGTCTTGAAACCTGACTGATTTGGATCAAGAAGGTCATTCTGAGAGAGATAGCGGGAGAGCTGGCCAAGGACGGCACGTTCAAGAGTTTTAGAGAGAAAAGAAAGAAGGGATACTGGTCTGTAGTTGTTGACATTGGAGGGATCAGTGTAGGTTTTTTTCAGAAGGGGTGCAACTCTCGCTCTCTTGAAGACGGAAGGGACGTAGCCAGCGGTCAGGGATGAGTTGATGAGCGAGGTGAGGTAAGGGAGAAGGTCTCCGGAAATGGTCTGGAGAAGAGAGGAGGGGATAGGGTCGAGCGGGCAGGTTGTTGGGCGGCCGGCCGTCACAACGAGATTTCATCTGGGAGAGAGGGGAGAAAGAGGTCAGAGCACAGGGTAGGGCAGTGTGAGCAGAACCAGCGGTGTCGTTTGACTTAGCAAACGAGGATCGGATGTCGTCGACCTTCTTTTCAAAATGGTTGACGAAGTCATCTGCAGAGAGGGAGGAGGGGGAGGGGAGGAGGATTCAGGAGGGAGGAGAAGGTGGCAAAGAGCTTCCTAGGGTTAGAGGCAGATGCTTGGAATTTAGAGTGGTAGAAAGTGGCTTTAGCAGCAGAGACAGAGGAGGAAAATGTAGAGAGGAGGGAGTGAAAGGATGCCAGGTCCGCAGGGAGGCGAGTTTTCCTCCATTTCCGCTCGGCTGCCCGGAGCCCTGTTCTGTGAGCTCGCAATGAGTCGTCGAGCCACGGAGCGGGAGGGAGGACCGAGCCGGCCTGGAAGATAGGGGACATAGAGAGTCAAAGGATGCAGAAAGGGAGGAGAGGAGGGTTGAGGAGGCAGAATCAGGAGATAGGTTGGAGAAGGTTTGAGCAGAGGGAAGAGATGATAGGATGGAAGAGGAGAGAGTAGCGGGGGAGAGAGAGCGAAGGTTGGGACGGCGCGATACCATCCAGTAGGGGCAGTGTGGGAAGTGTTGGATGAGAGCGAGAGGGAAAAGGATACAAGGTAGTGGTCGGAGACTTGGAGGAGTTGCAATGAGGTTAGTGGAAGAACAGCATCTAGTAAAGATGAGGTTGAGCGTATTGCCTGCCTTGTGAGTAGGGGGGGAAGGTGAGAGGGTGAGGTCAAAAGAGGAGAGGAGTGGAAAGAAGGAGGCAGAGAGGAATGAGTCAAAGGTAGACGTGGGGAGGTTAAAGTCGCCCAGAACTGTGAGAGGTGAGCCGTCCTCAGGAAAGGAGCTTATCAAGGCATCTTGATAGCTTGTCAAGACTTGAGGCTGTAGTCGCGGCCAAAGGCGCATCAACTAAGTACTGAGTAAAGGGTCTGAATACTCATGTAAATGTGATATTATATTATATGTTTTTTTTCTACATTTCTAAAGAAGCAAACGTTTTGATTTTTTTTAACTTTGTGATTGTGGACAATTGAATCAATTTTAGAATAAGGCTGTAACTTAACAAAATGTGGAAAAAGTCATGGGGTCTGAATACTTTCCGAATGCACTGTATGTTAACAAGTGCAAAGTTCATGGAGAAGGCCATTCAAGCAGTTGAACCCCCCTTGCTTGCAGGAACTATAGAGGAGCAATAGAGAACAAAGGGGGAAAGGCCCACCCCCCAAGTCATGAGGATACCTGGACCACCTATTGAGATGTATCTTTTTTTAAGTAAATCAGGTGATACAGGAGGGGAAAAGGAGACTGGAGTGAAAATTTAAGCTGAGAAGATAGATGTGTCTGAAATGTTGACTTGTCTTATACCAACCTGGTCTCAGAGCATTTCATATTACTCTGTACGTATATCAGAGATACTCCATTTAGTATGATATGTTATGTTTTGTATGGTATGTATTAATTTGTGGATGTCCATGATCCAATTCATATATGTTTCAAATTACAATTCGTAAGAAGTTACAAATTTGCAAAACGTACAATATGTTCAGAATTTGCTAAATGTACAATATGTTAGGAATTTGCAAAGCATGTGATATGTTACAAATTCCAAGCTAGGTGGCTAACGCTAGGCTAGGGGTTAGGGACCATGTTGCGAATTACGGGAGTCAGGGGAGGGGCTCAGCTCCCCTGAATGATACGCTAGCTCCCCTAAATGCTTTTTGTTTCAGGTGCTTGCAGGTATTGGTGTTCTCCATGCCATCCATGGTCAAAAGAAGTAGACCATTTATTTAGCTTAATATTTTCCATATATATTTGTTTTCTTTCCTAGATCGCCTGATGATGGTCGACAACATAACTAGACAACTAGCCTACAGCTAGACAGCAACGCACTTCCAATCCATCCAACAACAATACCTTAATGACAGCAGGCCTATAGTTGACCTTTTGTTAGAAGTATTCGATACATGATTTGTGTGCCCATGAGAACTATTTACACAGTGAAACATAATTACATTTTACACAGGCATAGTTACGCCCAACATTTCCTCATCGCCCATCCCCCTTCTATTGCGACTAGCCCTGATGCTCCTCCCTCTTTTTCCCCTGCTCCGCTACAAAGTTTCTACCTGCAGGCGGTCACTGAGTCTGAGGTGCTAAAAGAGCTCCTTAAACTTGACCATAAAAAAAACATCTGGGTCAGATGGTTTAGACCCTTTCTTCTTTAAGGTTGCTCCCCCTATCATCGCCAAGCCTGTCTCTGAACTTTTTAACCTGTTTCTCCTCTCTGAGTAGGTTCCTATTGCTTGGAAGGCAGCCACACGCGTTGTATATTTAAAAGGGAAGATCCTAACTGTTATAGGCCAATTTCTATTTTGCCCTGTTTATCAAAAGTGTTGGAAAAACATGTCAATAATCAACTGACTTGGCTTTCTTGATGTCTATAGTATTCTCTCTGGTATGCAATCTGGTTTCTGCTCAGGTTATGGATGTGTCACTGCAACCTTAAAAGGATTGGACCCTTTTTTCCATTTTTGCCTAAAATGACATACATAAATCTAACTGCCTGTAGCTCAGGACCTGAAGCAAAGTGATACCACTTCGTGATACCATTTGAAAGGAAACACTTTGAAGTCTGTGAAAATGTGAAGTTAATGTAGGAGAATAACACATTAGATCGGGTAATAGATAAGACAAAGAAACAAACAAGGTTTTTAAATTTATTTTTGTTCCATCATCTTTGAAATGCAATAGAAAGCCCACAATGTATTATTCCAGTTTAGGTGCAATTTAGATTTTGCCCACTAAATGGTAGCAGTGAATGTGCAAAGTTTTAGACTGCTCCAATGTACCATTGTATTTCTGTTCAAAATGTTGTATCAAGTCTGCCCAAATGTGGCTAATTGGTTTATTAATACACTTAAGTTCATAACTGTGCACTCTCCTCAAACAATAGCATGGTATTATTTCACTGTAATAGCTACTGTAAATTGGACAGTGCAGTTAGATTAACAAGAATTTAAGCTTTCTGCCCATATCGGATATGTCTATGTCCTGGGAAATGTTGTTGTTACTTACAACCTCATGCTAATAACATTAGTGCACGTTAGCTCAGCTGTCCGTGGGGGGGACACTGATCCCGTAGAGGTTAAATAGAGTCGGCTATAGCCTGTGCATGGGAGGAGAAGCACGGGGTAGTTATCTTGAGAAGGAAACTTAGGCCTATGATTAGGCTATAGTTTACTACATTACCTAGAATAGGCCTGAATGAACTTAAATCCATTTTACCCAATTTCTACCAGCATGGCACATGAGATCTTCAGTTTCTTGGCAATTTCTCGCAGGGAATAGCCTTCATTTCTCAGAACAAGGATATACTGACGAGTTTCAGAAGAAACCTCTTTGTTTCTGGCCATTTTGAACCTGTAATCGAACCCACAAATGCTGATGCTCCAGGTTCTCAACTAGTCTAAAGACCAGTTTTATTGCTTCTTCAAATCAGAACAACAGTTTTCAGCTGTGCTAACATAATTGCAAAAGGGTTTTCTAATGATCAATTAGCCTTTTAAAATTATAAACTTGGATTAGCTTACACAACGTGTCATTGGAACACAGGAGTGATGGTTGCTGATAATGGGCCTCTGTACACCTATGTAGATATTCCATTAAAAATCAACCGTTTCCAGCTACAATAGTCATTTACAACATTAACAATGTCTACACTGTATTTCTGATCAATTTGATGTTATTTTAAAGGACAACAAAGTTGCTTTTCTTTCGAAGACTAGGACATTTCCAAGTGACCCCAAACTTTTGAATGGTAATTTACAAATTCCAACCAGAAACCATGGATTACAGGCTACATCCGCACCAAGCTAACAACTAGGGCTGCCGTTTTCAAGGAGCGGGACATTAATCCGGATGCTTATAAGCAATCAAGTTCCTTGGAGTCCACATCACCAACAAACTATCATGATTCAAACAAACCAAGACCAAGTCGTGAAGAGGGCATGACAAAACCTTTTCCCCATCAGGAGACTGAAAAGATTTGGCATTGGTCACCAGATCCTCAGATCCGTGAAGCATGGAGATCCTCCTCCATGCTTCACGGTGGGAACCACACATGTAGGTATCATCGGTTCACCTACTCTGCATCTCACGAAGACACGGCGGTTGAAACCAAAAATCTCACATTTGGACTCATCAGACCAAAGGACAGATTTCCACCCATCGTAATGTATGTCCATTGCTCATGTTTCTTGGCCCAAGCGAGTCTCTTCTTATTATTGGTGTCCTTTAGTAGTGTTTTTTTTGCAGCAATTCCACCATGAAGGCCTGATTCACACAGTCTCCGCTGAACAGTTGATGTTGAGATGTGTCTGTTACTTGAACCCTGTGAAGCATTTATTTGGGCTGCAATCTGAGGTGCAGTTAAATGTATCCTTTGCTGCAGAGGTAACTCTGGGCCTTTCCTGCTGTCCTCATGAGAGCCAGTTTAATCATAGCGCTTGATGGTTTTTGCGACTGCGCTAGAACAAACTTTCAAAGTTCTTGAACTTTTCCAGATTGACTGACCTTCATGCCTTAATCTACTGATGGACTGTCATTTCTCTTTGCTTATTTGAGCTGTTCTTGCCATAATATGGACTTGATCTTTTACCAAATAGGGCTATCTTCTGTATACTACCCCTAACTTGTGTAACGGCAGATCTCCTCGTCGTCTGAAGAGGAGTAAGGATCGGACCAAGACGCAGCGTGGTAAGTGTTCATGACGATATTTTAATAAAGACAAAATGAACACTCTAAAAAAACAATAAACGATGATGTGAATAACAGAAACCGAAACAGTACCGTATGGCGACAAACTCTCAAACGGAAACAAACACCCACAAACCAAAAGTGAAACCCAGGCTACCTAAGTATGATTCTCAATCAGAGACAACTAACAACACCTGCCTCTGATTGAGAACCATACTAGGCCGAAACAGAAACCAAACATAGAAAAACAAACATAGACTGCCCACCCCAACTCACGCCCTGACCATACTAAATAAAGACAAAACAAAGGAAATTAAGGTCAGAACGTGACAGTACCCCCCCCCCAAAGGTGCGGACTCCGGCCGCACAACCTGAACCTATAGGGGATGGTCTGGGTGGGCGTCTGCCCGTGGTGGTGGCTCTGGCGCGGGACGTGGACCCCAATTCACCACAGTTTTTGTCCGCCTCTTCAACCGCCCCCGTGGCCTCTTATGAGCGGCGACCCATGCCGCCGACCTCCGACTGGGGACCCTAGCCATGGGTCCTGTCCATTTTTGTAAGGCATTTTTCCACGGCTGGCCATGCTTTCCACCTGGCTACCCCTACCCCGGTCAACAGCCCTGCACTCCCCACAGCAACTCACCCAAGCCTCCCCATTTCTCCTTCACCCAAATCCAGATAGCTGATGTTATGAAAGAACTGCAAAATCTGGACCCCTACATATCAGCCCGGGCTAGACAATCTGGACCCTCTCATTCTAAAATTATCTGCCGAAATTGTTGCAACCCCTATCACTAGCCTGTTCAACCTCTTTTTCATATCATCTGAGATTCCCAAAGATTGGAAAGCTGCCGCAGTCATCCCCCTCTTCAAAGGGAGAGACACTCTAGACCCAAACTGCTACAGACCTATATCTACCCTACCCTGCCTTTCTAAGGTCTTCGAAAGCCAAGTTAACAAACAGATTACCGACCATTTAGAATCCCACCGTACCTTCTCCGCTATGCAATCTGGTTTCAGAGCTGGTCATGGGTGCACCTCAGCCACGCTCAAGGTCCTAAACGATATCATAACCACCATCGATAAGAGTCATTACTGTGCAGCCGTATTCATCGACCTGGCCAAGGCTTTCGACTCTGTCAATCACCACATTCTCATTGACAGACTCAACAGCCTTGGTTTCTCAAATGATTGCCTCGCCTGGTTCACCAATTACTTCTCTGATAGAGTTCAGTGTGTCAATCGGAGGGCCTGTTGTCCGGACCTCTGGCAGTCTCTATGGGGGTGCCACAGTGTTCAATTCTCGGGCCGACTCTCTTCTCTGTATACATCAATGATGTCGCTCTTGCTGCTGGTGATACTCTGATCTACCTCTACGCAGACGACACCATTCTGTATACTTCTGGCAATTCTTTGGACACTGTGTTAACTAACCTCCAGATGAGTTACAATGCCATACAACTCTCATTCCGTGGCCTCCAACTGCTCTTAAATGCAAGTAAAACTAAATGCATGCTCTTCAACCGATCACTGCCCACAACTGCCCGCCCGTCCAGCATCACTACTCTGGATGGTTCTGACTTAGAATACGTGGACAACTACAAATACCTGGTGTCTGGTTAAACTGTTAAACTCTCCTTCAAGACTCACATTAAGCATCTACAATCCAAAATTAAATCTAGAATCAGCTTCCTATTTCGCAACAAAGCATCCTTCACTCATGCTGCCAAACATACCCTCGTAAAACTGACTATCCTACCAATCCTAAACTTCGGCGATGTAATTTATAAAATAGCCTCAAACACTCTACTCAACAAATTGTATGCAGTCTATCACAGTGCCATCCGTTTTGTCACCAAAGCCCCATATACTACCCACCACTGCGACCTGTACGCTCTCGTTGGCTGGCCCTCGCTTCATACTCGTCGCCAAACCCACTGGCTCCAGGTCATCTACAAGACCCTGCTAGGTAAAGTCCCCCCTTATCTCAGCTCACTGGTCACCATAGTAGCACCCACCTGTAGCACGCGCTCCAGCAGGTATATCTCACTGGTCACCCCCAAAACCAATTCTTCATTTGGCCGCCTGTCCTTACAGTTCTCTGCTGCCAATGTCTGGAACAAACTACAAAAATCTCTGAAACTGGAACCACTTATCTCCCTCACTAGCTTTAAGCACCAGCTGTCAGAGCAGCTCACATATTACTGCACCTGTACATAGCCCATCTATAATTGAGCCCAAATAACTACCTTTTTCCCTACTGTATTTATTTATTTATTTTGTTCCTTTGCACCCCATTATTTCTATCTCTACTTTGCACACTCTTCCACTGCAAATCAACCATTCCAGTGTTTTACTTGCTATATTGTATTTACTTTGCCACCATGGCCTTTTTTTGCCTTTACATCCCTTATCTCACCTCACATGCTCACATTGTATATAGACTTGTTTTTCTACTGTATTATTGACTGTATGTTTGTTTTACTTCATGTGTAACTCTGTGTTGTTGTATGTGTCGAACTGCTTTGCTTTATAATAATAATAATAATAATATATGCCATTTAGCAGACGCTTTTATCCAAAGCGACTTACAGTCATGTGTGCATACATTCTACGTATGGGTGGTCCCGGGGATCGAACCCACTACCCTGGCGTTACAAGCGCCATGCTCTACCAACTGAGCTACAGAAGGACCAGGTCGCAGTTGTAAATGAGAACTTGTTCTCAACTTGCCTACCTGGTTAAATAAAGGTTAAATAAAATGTAAAAAGTGTCATACCCAAGAAGACTCGAGGCTGTAATCTCTGCCAAAGGTGCTTCAACAAAATACAGAGTAAAGGGTCTGAATACTTATGTAAATGTGATATTTACGTTTTTTATTTATAATATATTTGCAACATTTCTAAAAACCTGTTTTGCTTTGCCATTATCAGGTATTGTGTGTAGATTGATGAGAGGGGAAAAACAATTGAATCAATTTTAGAATAAGGCTGTAACCTGACAAAATGTGGAAAAGGTCAAGGGGTCTGAATACTTATTGAATGCACCGTACCTATTTAGGCAATCGCTAGCTGCTGGGCTGCACAGTCCTGGCCCCGGGGCTCTGCCATCCCGTGGGTTGTCACTCTCGCCTTGGCCTAACACACCTAAAACCAATAAGGAATGCTTCATTAAGATCCTAACGCTGAGTGGGGTGTGTTTGGTTGGGGCCCTGCAGAGTGGTGGACCCCTAGGGACAGGACTGGACGACCAAGCTATTTGTGTGCAAGTAAAAAGAGCTCTACAGTACTATTAGTCCTATGATATTAGTTATATGGAGGATTAGCTGTTTCTGTGTTTCTGTGTGTAAATGCATATTAGAGGTGTATGTGGGTTTTTTGTTTTTTGTTTTCCAATCCTTTCCCTTGGGAATTAAACAAATGTAAGGTGTGAACTTGGATGGAAATTGTGTTGAGAGAGAGTTTAGTTATTGACTAGGCTGGTGGGGGTCGGGGTGCAGGCGGCTCGGGCTGGCTGGTCGGTCTGGCTGAAAGTTGATGTAGAGGATGTCGTAACAAAGACAATAAAAAGTATTTGTATTTTTTCAAGCGTTGTTCATATGTTAGGCTATTGGTTAAAGGTGTAACACAATATTTATTATTGAATTACCTTTGATTTAGTTCAGTTTTATTAATCACTTAAGCATCTTTAGAATTGATCTCTTACCTAGCTTGATGACTGTGGCCATTTTTGCTGATTTTTTGTTCTAAATAGAGATGGTATATTTAATTGTGTAAAAATACAGGAAGTTAGCTTTAGATGCCCCCCAAAATTTGGTTGAATCATAACATCAGTGAACTTCAGGTTGGAAAGTCAAAGCTCTAGAAAGAGGCCTGTGTTCCCAACTTGGAATTCGAAGTTGGATGACCCTTCAAAACTAATTTTCCCAGTCAGAGCTCATTTAAAAAAAACCTAGCTTGATGACTGTGGGCATTTTTGCTGACTTTTAGTTGCAAATAGAGACGATATATTTGATTGTGTAAAAATGTCATGAAATTTGGTCTGGATGGCCCAAATATTCTGGTGGAGGACCCTCCAAATCGCCAGGTCATGTCCCCCCCACACTTTTAAAACCCAAAGTGCACTATGTCATAATATAAAATTGATGCAGGCAAATATTTCTGCCTATATTGTTGGTATACTATGTTTCATTTACTGTAGGCTACCTTGCATTGAATTCCATTATTCGCGTCAGCATATTAGTCAATTAAAGGGTTAACATGACGTCGGAGGCGTAGTATTTGAAAGCGTGGATGAATGAGTGGGGGAGGGCAAAAACGCGCTCCAAACATCCATATCAAACCAAGGAGACCAGCTTCCCAAATTGAGTGTGCAACACACAGAGCTTGGCTTAGTCGTGCGGTTCCAATACTGAGCGAGGAGCATTTTTTTAAAGGCTTTTGAAAGAAATTATCGATTTATAACAATATGGTAAAAGGAGAGGGCGCAGAGCAGTATTCCGCGTCAAGTCTATTACCAAAAAAAACAAGAAGTCAAGATGGAATCAAAATTGCCAAGGTAAGTGCGAGGAATTCTATTAATTGATGGCCTAAAATTATCTTCACAATACTGTTATGTGGGCTATACGGAAATCTGCATGGTATTATTTTACTACCATGTCCACATGGATAAATATGGGCTGTATTGTATCTTAAATAGGCATTTTTTTTATAATGGGTTCAACCCACACAAATTAATTGAAATATTTTCACCGTGATATCAAGATAACATTGAGGCCGGTTTGATGAGGCTAGCTGTAATTGGCAGTGAGGGCATGTGATTCCATTATGTGCTATTGTAATTGGGCTAGTTACTTACTGCAGTCACGTTTCAGCCGTCAAATAGCCTTCAAATGATAAGCATTTACAATGAGTGGCTTTGGTTACTGGTATAATTGTGACTAAACCATAGCTGACATAGCACACTAATGCCCTCCAGTTTCGTTGATAGGTCTTGAATTTCACCACGTTGGCGCAATCCGAGTGTCGGTCTTCAGAGAAATAAACACTTTACCGGGTTTAAAGGGACATTAATTCATTCATTAAACCTGTATTTTTAGCTATGATTAATTTTGTCTGAAGGATAATGTTGACCAGCTGACGTACTCAAAAGAACATCATACGTAGACTTATTGGTGCTTTCAAGACAAATGGGAACTCTGGGGATAAAATGTGGTTGACTCATAACATCAGTGATCTTCAGGTTGGAAAGTCAGAGCTCTAGAACTAGGCCAGAGTTTCCGACTTGGAATTCGGACTTGAATGACCATTCAAAACACATTTTTCCAATCAGAACGAAAACATTTTCCCGAGTTCCCAGTTGTCCTGAATGCACTAAATTTGTCTACAATAAGAACCGACAACAAATGTTTTACTGACCTTCACTGATATGACGTCAGTAATTGTCTCGATGGGCCGCATTGAAAATAACTGGGAACTCTGTACTAGAGGTGTCTCTTGTCTGTCAATTTTAATTTAAGGGCTTTATTGGCATGGGAAACATATGTTAACATTGCCAAAGCAAGTGAAGTAGATAATAAACAATAAAAATGAACAGTAAACGGTGAACATTACTCACAGAAGTTCAAAATAATAAAGACATTTTAAATGTCATGTCTAAATACAGTTTAACAATGTACGAAAGGGTACAATGGTGTTTGTTCTTCACTGGTTGCCCTTGTGGCAACAGGTCACAAATCTTGCTGCTATGATGTCACTGGTATTTCACCCAGTAGATATGGGAGTGTATCAAAATTGAGTTTGTTTTTGAATTTTCTATTCTCTAAGAGAATGTATAAGCGCAACAATTTAAAATATTTTACTGAGTTACAGTTAATATAAGGAAATCAGTCAATGTAAATAAGTTGGCTGGTTTAAGTAGGGGAATGGATCAGAAAACCAGTCACTGTCTGGTGTGACCATTTACCTCATGCAGTGTGACAAATCACCTTCACAGAGTTGATCAGGCTGTTGATTGTGGAATGTTGTCTCACTCCTCTGCAATGGCTGTGCAAAGTTGCTGGATATTGGCGGGAACTGGAACTCAGTTGTACACATTGATCCAGAGCATCCCAAACGTGCTCAATGGGTGACATGTCTAGTGAGCGTGCAGGCCATGGAAGAACTGGGACTTTTTCAGCTACCAGGAATTGTATACAGATCTTTGTGATATGGGGCTGTTCATTATCATGCTGAAACATGAAGTGATGGCAGCGGATGAATGGCATGACAATGGGCCTCCAGGATATTATTATTTTTTCCTTTAACTAGGCAAGTCAGTTAAGAACAAACAAATCTTATTTTCAATGACAGCCTAGGAACAGTGGGTTAACTGACTTGTTCAGTGGGCAGAACGACAGATTTGTACCTTGTCAGCTCAGGGATTCGATCTTGCAACCTTTTGATTACTAGTCCAACGCTCTAACCACTAGGCTTCCTGCTGCCCCGATGGCAGGTATCCTATCGTCACGGTATCTCTGTGCATCGAACTTGCCATAGATAAAATGTAATTCTGTTTGTTGTAGCTAATGCCTGTCCATACCATAACCCCACCGCCACCATGGGGCACTCTGTTCACAACATTGACATCAGCAAACTGCTCGCCCACACAATGCCATACACGCTGTCTTCCATCTGCCATGCACAGTTGAAATTGGGATTCAGTTGTGAAGGGCACACTTTTCCAGCGTACCAATGGCCATTAAAGGTGAGCATTTGCCCAGTGAAGTCGGTTACGACACCGAAGTACAGTCAGGTCAACACCCTGGTGAGGACGACAAGCAAGCAGATGAGCTTCTTTGAGACTGTGGTTGTGCAAACCCAGAGTTTCGTCAATCTGTCCAGGTGGCTGGGCTCAGACGATCCCGCAGGTGAAGAAGCCTGATCTGGACCTCCTGGGCTGGCATAGTTACACGTGGTCTGCTGTTGTGAGGCCTGTTGGACCTACTGACATTCTCTAAAATTACATTGCTAGAGAAATTAACATTAAATTCTCTGGAAAAAGCTCTGGTGTACATTCCTGCAGTCAGCATGACAATTGCACACTCCCACATAATGTGAGACATCTGTGGCATTGTGTTGTGTGACACAACTGCACATGTTTAAAATGGCCTTTTATTGTACCCAGCTTAATCAGCTTCTTCATATACCACACCTGTCAGGTGGATGGATTTACAGCATCTTGGCAAAGAAGTGCTTACTAACAGGGACGTAAACACATTTGTGCACAATGTAAGAAATTGGCTTGTTGCATTTGGAAGTACCTCTGGATGGGGAAACAGATGGGGAAACATGATTGGGGAAACATGATTCATCACTCTAGAGAACGCGTTTCCTCTGCTTCAATGGCGGCGAGCTTTACACCACTCCAGCTGACGCATGGCATTGTGCATGGTGATCTTAGGCTTGTAGAGCTGCTCGGCCATGGAAACCCATTTCATGAAGGTCCAGACGAACAGTTATTGTGCTGATGTTCCTTCCAGAGGCAGTTTGGAACTCGTAGTGAGTGTTTCAACCGAGGACAGGCGATGTTTGTGCTACACGCTTCTGCGGTCCCATTCTGTGAGCTTGTGTGACCTACCACTTCGCCGTTGTTGCTCCTAGACGTTTCCGATTCACAATAACAGCACTTACAGTTGACCAAGGCAGCTCTACCAGGTCAGAAATTGCGTGGCTGTGTGACCAATATTATACACCTGTCAGCAAGGCATGTGGCTGAAATGGCCTAATCCACTATTTTGAAGGGGTGTCCACATAAACACAAGTATATTCCATACATGTGGTCCTACACAGGATATCTTCAGGCTGCATTCCTGAAGGCTATGTGGGATGTAATTCATGTTCTTTGTGGGCATATTTCACCTGGGAAAGTACTATGAATAGGTCAGAGGCGATTATAACAACACTGACAGGACGGTGTCACAATAGATACGATTTACTATTGATTGGCTATTGGACTGGGTTTATTTTCTCATTGACCAGTAGGATGTTTTTGTGATTGAAAGGAGGGGTGTGTGTGCACTCCTGACTGTCTGCAGACTGCTGGGGCACTCAGGCTGCTGATGGAACATCAGAATGCCTCCTCACATAGCCAATCACTGCCTCCAGCACCAAGCAGAGTTGTGCAGTGACTTTCCAGTATCACACCACTTTCTAAACTCCTTGTGACCGACTGCATAGTCAGAAGGACTTAGTGCTAATCTGATGTTAAAAATGGGGTGAGGAGGGTTGTCCAATGTTGGCCTCCCAATGTTTTAGGGAGTTTCTATCTAAAAGGACCCATGAGGACCAACGTGAAGCTCATAGGAGCATGTCAAATGAAAGTGAAGTCTATTTTTGAAAAGCCATTTTTTTTTTATCCCAAACATTAGGACTAAGCAAAGGCTATGATTTCTGGTCAAACAGATGGAAAATGGGTCTTAGACAACATCTAGCAGAAAGTCTTAAGGTATTAGAAATGCATCCAAACATAATGTTGAAGTAAAGACTCCTACCAACTAATATCAACACTTATATTTAGTTTGAGGAATTGTTTGCATACTGTATGTTTAAGAAATGTTGCCTTGTGCCATTACCAAAAACCCACATCCTGAAGGGAGGATGATGACAGTTCACAAAGTAAAGAAATAAAGGTAGACCTACCAGTTAGTTTTTATTGATCAAGTCTGTTCATTATTAAGTGATAAACCAGTGTGGCTTCCCACCATACATCAGTGCAATAAGACTGATCTTAACCAGCTACAACGTATCAATAGGGCTTGTTTTATCATGACTGGGTATTCATGGAGGGAATATAGTTTTTTTTTTTTTTTTGTGCAAAATGCTGGAATCGAACCACTGACAAACAGGATCCATTACAACACATTAGTGACTGTTTCCAAGGTGACGCAGCACAAACTGCATGAATACATGTCAGACCTGTTCAGGTGGGAGTCTCCAACCAAGTATGAAGTGTGTGCTACTGTGTATGCTGTGGTTTTAGCTGTGCTGTTGTATGTATGGAAATTGATTTTCTATTACTATCCTGACTAAATGTATAAAAATGAAATGCCTCCCACATTTTGTCAGCTCTTAATAAAACGTTGGAGTTGGATATGGACATACAAAGAGCCCCTTATCACAACACAGCTAAATTGTGTATCAATAGCAACCCACTAAAATCCAGTGTTCTTAATTTCTGTATTTAGTGTATAACAAAACATTGTCCTGTCGTCCTGCTTATGTGAGTCTTCTCTCCCTGTTCTCCAGCGGCGGGATGAAAGCGGCCGTCTATCAGTGTGCAGTAAGTTGTGCTATGCCATTGGAGGGGCTCCCTATCAGATCACTGGCAGTGCTCTGGGCTTTTTCCTCCAGATCTACCTGCTGGATGTGGCACAGGTGAGTGAGATGGGGGTTGAGCCAGAGGGTAACACCAGGGTGGGGGACATAGAAGGCTTGGGTTAGAAGTCCCAAGCTAGGCAGCTCTAGTAGTGGTGTGAAGTACTTAAGTTGTTTTTTGGGGGGCATCTGTACTTTACTTTACTATTTATATTTTTGACATTTACTTACCTACATTCCTTAAGAAAATATTCTACTTTTTACTCCATACATTTTCCTTGACACCCAAAAGTACTCATGACATTTTGAATGCTTAGCAGGATGGGAACGTAGTCAAATTCACGCACTTATCAAGAGAACATCCCTGGTTGTCCCTACTGCTTCTGATCTGGCGGACTCACTAAACCCACATGCTTTGTAATAATATATAATAATATATGCCATTTAGCAGACGCTTTTATCCAAAGCGACTTACAGTCATGTGTGCATACATTCTACGTATGGGTGGTCCCGGGGATTGAACCCACTACCCTGGCGTTACAAGCGCCATGCTCTACCAACTGAGCTACAGAAGGACGTTGGAGTGTGCCTGTGGCTTTCCATAAATAAAATGGGTGTCATCTGGTTTGCTTAATATAAGGAATTTGAAATTATATTTTACTTTTGATACTGAAGTATATTTGAAACCAAATACTTTTTCTCAGGTAGACTTTTACTTGAGTCATTTTCTATTAAGGTATATTTACTTTTACTCAAGTATGATAGTTGGGTACTTTTTCAACCACTGATCTCTATATAGGTACTGTAATAAATCCCCAAGACAAAGAGCACAGTACGTCAGGGTTCCAGTCAGTTCCTAGGGCAGAACTGAAAATGAGAGTTCACATTCAGCATTTCAGTATCCAACTAATGAGCTTTGTACTGTATCAGTCCTTGTGCTTTAAATGACAATTTCAAGACAACATAGAAAATCAGTGTATATATTTTGTCTCATTTATTTTCTGAATACTGTAACATTTCTGAGCTCACTGTCACTAAAAAAGTAAAAGGGGAACTGATGATTTTAAGGGGAAGGCCAAAGAGCTGGCTTCATTTTGCCAGCCTCCAGCATGACTCATCTAGTGAAGCAGTTTAACTCTGACTCCCTCCCACTGCTTTGCTTTGTCTCTCAATTAGCAAGTGATAAACTGTGCACACTGAATACAACTCATTCAACCAGAGAGATAATGAGCTCCTTGGAATTGTCTTAAACACAATGTTCCAATGGTAATGTTGCCAATGTATCCCTGACTGTTCTTACACAACCGCGGCAACTCTCCAAATATCCTCTTAGTCATCTTGTTGTTAGTCATAAGATGCAAAAGATGGCTTTTTATTTCTGTGTCAAGGCCACTCCTGTGAGGAGAGGTGATGGCTGACGTCTGTGGTTGTAGTGGTCTGACGGACAATTAATTATTTCTCTCTCTCCTTTCAACTCTCTCTCTCCATAGCTGGACACATTCTATGCCTCTATCATTTTGTTTGTGGGCCGGGCCTGGGATGCAGTGACAGACCCAACGGTGGGCTTCCTGGTGAGCCGGAGCAGATGGACCCGGTGTGGCCGGATGATGCCCTGGTAGGTGTCTCCGCCTCGGTCACCCAGTGGACATCCTTACAGCAGGCAGGAATGAAAGAGGAAATGTTAACAAAAAGGGGACATAAATAAGAATAGGATATTGAATGGAGGAAGGGGGAGAGGAGAGTCATTCAGAAATTAAAAGCATAACCTCTCGCCACGCCTCGGGAGAACAGCACAGTAGTTGAAATTGGAAGTATGGGTGGTAATCGTGACAACGAAGCTGAAATGAAACTGATTGAATAGAGACCAGGCTGTCACTGATGCATAATTTGTTCTCTATTCAACCTCAGTATCCACTGACTCGTTTACTCTATCTTTATCTGCAGTTGGGTACTGTCTGTCTTGGATTGTAGTAGCTTTTAACTTCTCCTCTGGGTGCAAACCAGGACAGACTGGAATGAGACTAAATCTTATTTTAGTTTGTTTTAGAATACCCAGGTGGTTTCCTTTTTGTTCTGAGATACCACTGAGGTTCCACAAAGCTCTGGGTGGTAAAAATGAATTTTGCCCCAGATGCCCTAATCGAGACTGTTAAGCCAAGTGGTGGGTGGTATGTGTCAGGAATGGAAGAGAGCGGTGAGTTCCCTCTAAAGTAATAGGAGTGAGTACAACAGCCCAGAATGGCCGTCACTAGTTGATGAAACCAGAGCGCCAGTGTCACACACTGATCTAAACACATGAGCATTGTATATAAGAGTCGGCAATGCTACTGCTAAAGTAATCCTTGTGTCAAACGCCGTTGTTAACCGTTACGGTTTTGTTGCTAGGTGTGCTCTATCAAGGCAAAAGTATTTTTATTTGACATTTGGTTGTAGGAATTCCATTACGGGAGTTATATTACATTGTGAGACAGTTGTTTGTAAAGAGGGATGATCTCGTTGGTGTTAGATCCTCTAACAGCATCCTACCCCTGCTACCTAGCACTTTGCAGCCTACTTTATATGCACCTGTGAAACTCTTATGACCCCATGTGGTCAAGAGAATCACTGATCCCTGACACCTCTCTGGCCTTTGGGTGCTGTGACTGTGACGATGCACAGACCAAAGTTATTTAAACCAGAGGGAACATGGTGACCACTGCTATATAACATACTAATGTATATTTTCACATACTCCTCTACAAGAGGACGGAGTGAAATTGTGGTTAAAATGTATATTTGTCATTATATTGACTGTCTAGGAATTCTGTCGACAGAGATTCATGATAAGGTAGCTGGATTTGCTTGATATCTTAAGACCCTGTGAGTAATGTAGGATGCCAGGTGGAGAGAACTGGCTTCTCCCTCTCTGATTGGTCCAACCCTCAACACACCACTGGATTTAGGCCAATGGGTGGCCTGAAGTGTGTATGATTCCAGAATGGCAGTTGGGGAGGGGGCTTGCCTAATTCAGAAGTTACCACAGGTCAAGTATAGGGGAGATTCTTGGCTGCTTGTCAATGAGGTGTGTCATTGTTAGGTGGCGGTTTTCCAACCTGTACAAAACACCACAATGCCCCCAGCATGCTATCCGCACCTTAGCATAGACTAGGAGATGTCTTCCCCACGATCAATAATGCATTTTTTAACTAAACCTTGACTAAAACTATTTTCCCATCTGAATGCTCCAGCCTTTTTATTTGGCATTATATGTAGATGTTTTTCCCAGAATTGTATTGATTAGTTCTAAACACTGGAATTCTAGAACCTCTTCCATGTATCTACCTGCGAGACCAACGGATAGCTGTATGATTAAATAATCATCTGATTGGTTGTGATTTAAAAATGACATCAAAAGGATCATTGTTGGGGCGGCAGGGTAGCCTAGCGGTTTGAGCGTTGGACTAGTAACCGGAAGGTTGCAAGTTCAAATCCCCGAGCTGACAAGGTACAAATCTGTCGTTCTGCCCCTGAACAGGCAGTTAACCCACTGTTCCTAGGCTGTCATTTAAAATAAGAATTTGTTCTTACCTTTATTTAACTAGACAAGTCAGTTAAAATAAAAAAATTGTTATAAGAGGGAATACAATGTTATCTTAATGGGCTCTGCTGATCAGTACTTTAATTGTTTCGCTTTTTAAATATTGTGATATTGATAAGACAATGTTGACAACTTGAACAAGCTCATGAATGGTTCTCACAGGCAGATGATCCAGTCTGCAAAATAAAACCTTGAGCCTTTTTCTCTCTCGTGTCTTGCCCTACTGCCTGAGGTGGTTGTATGTCTTTGCTTCAAGGTCATTGGTGTTGGGCTGCCGTTGTGCTCATGCTGTAAGCTTTGTGTATTAAACCAGAGTGACTGTCTAAAAAATGCAGACAATCAAGTAGAAATCTGACCTCTATTTCCAGTCAGATCAGCCTATTGAGACTCATTAACCCCATCGTCAGCCCACATAGGCCAAGGAAGAAGATGGAGGGGGATTATCCAGTCCAGTTGGTGTGGGCTGCAGAGGATGGGCCATTCCCTTTGACTGGCCATTTTGTGAGTGGGGTCATGTCAGACAAACATGCATATTCAGTTAATTTAGCTTATCGGCCCCCTGAGGACTGTAGGCACCATAATTGCAGGTCAAGCATAGATTATGGATATAAAAACATTCCCTATTAGCAAGAGATTGTTAGCAAGTATTAATGCAGTTGTAGTGATTTAAAACACTTGGCAGATGAGCATGCGATGTTACAGCAACCACTGTTCTCAAATGTGGCTTTTGCAGAGACAAGTGAAGGGATGAGACAAATGGAACGCCCACTGCCCTGCAGGCATAGAAATGTCTTTGATACATAGTTGTCTCCAAAATACCCTGCCAGCAATGCCCCTGACTTCTATTATTTCGAGTGGACTGGTCTGCTGGAAACTCAGTAGTGCTGGGGTCTCCAATCTTTTCTAGCATGGTAGCTACTT
Organism: Oncorhynchus keta; assembly: GCF_023373465.1. Classification (NCBI taxonomy): domain Eukaryota; kingdom Metazoa; phylum Chordata; class Actinopteri; order Salmoniformes; family Salmonidae; genus Oncorhynchus; species Oncorhynchus keta. Next base: position 33,362,070 of record NC_068455.1, read on the forward strand.
TCAGATACTCACATTTCTTCTCTTCCCTGCAACTCTTCCCTGGGTCTTTGGTGTATAATGTGTTTTCTATCAATATACCTGGTAATCTAATGGTTAATAAAGAATTGAGGCCTGTCATGCCAAATAATCTAAAGTATTTTCGAGTTTTTTGGAGTTTTATTCTTCCTGGTTTGATTTATTTCTACTCTCAATATAACAATTATTCATAGAGAAACGGCGAAAAGGAATGTTCTGAGTCATGTCAATGCTGAAATCGCATCAGAAGACAATTGTTTGGGGAAAAAAATCACATTTAATTTTTTTTGGTGTAATTCCCCTTTATAATTGTAAATCTATCAAATAAAATGTTACTGTTCACATACACGTGTTTAGCAGAAGTTACTGTGGGTGTAGCTTCTAGCTCCGACAGTGCAGTCATATCTAACAGTTTCACAACATGTATACACGTAAATAAATCATAGGAAAGGGTAAGAATATACAGTTGAAGTCGGACGTTTACATACACCTTAACCAAATACATTCAAACTAAGGTTTTCATAATTCCTGACATTTTAATCCTAGTAAAAAATCCCTGTCTTAAGTCAGTTAGGAACACCGCTTTATTTTAAGAATGTTAAATGTCAGAATAATAGTAGTGATTGCTGGTAGCATTGCCTTTAAATTGTTGGGTGAAATGTTTCAGGTAGCCTTCCACAAGCTTCCCACAATAAGTTGGGTGAATTTTGGCTCATTCCACCTGACAGAGCTGGTGTAACTGAGCCAGGTTTGTAGGCCTCCTTACTCGCACACGCTTCTTCAGTTCTGCCCACAAATTTTCTATAGGATTGAGGTCAGGGCTTTGTGATGGCCACTCCAATTCCTTGACTTTGTTGTCCTTAAGCCAATTCGCCACAACTTTGGGGTCAATGTCAATTGTCGTCGTCGTCGTCCCCCCCCCGGGGCGGCCGGGTAGCCTAGTGGTTAAAGCGTTGGACTAGTAATCGGAAGGTTGCCAGTTCAAACCCCCGGGCTGACAAGGTACCAATCTGCCGTTCTGCCCCTGAGCAGGCAGTTAACCCACTGTTCCTAGGCCGTCATTGAAAATAAGAATTTGTTCTTAACTGACTTGCCTAGTTAAATAAAGGAAAAATAAAAATGATGCCATCTATTTTGTGAAGTGCACCAGTCCCTCCTACAGCAAAGCACCACCACAACATGATGCTGCCGTGCTTCACGGTTGGATGGTGTTCTTCGGCTTGCAAGCTTCCCCCTTTTTCCTCCAAACATAAAGGTCATTATGGCCAAACAGTTCTGTTTTTGTTTCATCAGACCAGAGGACATTTCTCAAACCGTAGTCTGGCTTTTTTATGGCGGTTTTGGAGCAGTGGCTTCTTACTTGCTGAGCGGCCTTTCATCTTATGTCGATATAGGACGTGCTTGTACACCTGCATTGCCTGCTGTTTGAGGTTTTAGGCTGGGTTTCTGTACAGCACTTTGATATGTCAGCTGATGTAAGAAGGGCTATATAGATACTTTTGTACCTGTGAATATGCTGGAGGAAACAAGGTCCTTTGCGGTTCTGGGATTGATTTGCACCAAGTACGTTCATCTCTAGGAGACAGAGCGGTATGATGACTGCGTGGTCCCATGGTGTTTATACTTGCGTACTATTGTTTGTACAGATGAACATGGTACCTTCAGGCATTTGGCAATTGCTCCCAATGATGAACCAGACTTGTGGAGGTCTACAATTATTTTTATGAGTTATTTTGATTTTCCCATGATGTCAAGCAAAGAGGCACTGAGTTTGAAGGTAGGCCTTGAAATACATCCACAGGTACACCTCCAATTAGGCTAATTGACATCATTTTAGTTATCAGAAGCTTCTAAAGTCATGACATCCCTTTCTGGAATTTTCCCAGCTGTTTAAAGGCACAGTCAACTTAGTGTATGTAAACTTCTGACCCGCTGGAATTGATACAGTGAAATAATCTGTCTCAACAATTGTTAGAAAAATTACTTGCCATACACAAAGTAGATGTCCTAACCGGCTTGCCAAAACTATAGTTTGTTAACAAGAAATTTGTGGAGTGGTAGAAACTAGTTTTAATGACTCCAACCTAAGTGTATGTAAACTTCTGACTTCAACTACATGTAAGAGCTGCATTGGACTAAGATGCAATGGCAGATATTAGAGTACAGTGTATATACATATGAGATGGATGATTCAATATTTACACACAATTAATGACTAAGTATAGAGTACAGTTTACACGAGATGATTAATGCAAGATACGGAGTCATTAAAGTGGATAGATAGTGTTTCATTTCTTTAAAATGGCTGTTTTAACAGTCAGTGGTGTAGTATAGCGTACAATACAGTATATACATATGAAATGGGTGACTCAATATGTAAACACAATTTAGAAGTAACTAAGATGGTGTGGAGTGCAGTTTATACATATGAAATGAGTAATGCTAGATAGAAACATTATTAGTGGCCAGTGATTCCTAATTGGTCTATAGGCAATTGCCTCTGTGGTAGTGATGGTTGTTTAGCAGTCTGATTGCCCTTGAAATAGAAGCTGTTTTTCAGTCTCTCGGTCCCAGCTTTGATGCACCTGTACTGACCTCGTCTTCTGGATGGTAGCGGGGTGGACAGGCAGTGGCTCCGGTGGTTGATGTCCTTGATCTTTTTTGGCCTTCCTGTGACATCTGGTGCTGTAGGTGTTAAGGAGGTATTCTTCACCATACTGTCTGTGTGGGTGGGCCGAGGAACTTGAAGCTTTCCACCTCCACTGCGGTCCCATCAATGTGGATAAGTGGGTGCTCCCTTTGCTGTATCCTGAAGTCCACGCTCATCTGCTTAGTTTTGTTGACGTTAGGTTATTTTCCTGACACCACACTCCGAGCCCTCACCTCCTCCCTGAAGTCTGTCTCATCGTTGTTGGTAATCAAGCCTACTACTGTTGTCTGTAAACTTGATGATTTGCGTTGGAGGCATGCTTGGCCACGCAGTCATGGGTGAACAGGGAGGACAGGAGGGGGCTGAGCATGCACCCTTGTGGGGCCCCAGTGTTGAGGATCAGCGAAGATGTGTTTCCTACCTTCACCACCTTAAGGTGACCTGTTAGTAAGTCCAGGACCCAGTTGCACAGGGTGGGGTTCAGACCCAGGGCCTCGAGCTTGTACTATGGTGTTGAATGCTGAGCTATAGTTAATGAACAGCATTCTTACATAGGTATGCCTCTAGTCCAGATGGGACAGGGCAGTGTGGTGGCGATTGCAATCTCTGTGGCTCTATTGGGGCGGTAAGCAAATTGAAGTGGGTTTAGGGTGGCCGGTAAAGGTGGAGGTGATATGATCCTTGACTAGTCTCTCAAAGCACTTCATGAGGACAGAGGTGAGTGCTATGGGTGATAGTAATTTAGTTCAATTACCTTTGCTTTCTTAGGTACAGGAACAATGGTGGCCATCTTGAAGCATGTGTGGACAACAGACTGGGATAGGGAGAGATTGAATATAGCTGTAAACGCCAGCCAGCTGGTCTGCGCATGCTGTGAGGACACGGCTAGAGATATCATCTGGGCCAGCAGCCTTGCGAGGGTTAACACTCTTAAATATCTTACTCACGGCCGCCACAGCGAAGTAGTCCTTGATAGCGGGCTGCGTCGGTGGCACTGTATTCTCCTCAAAGCGAGCGACTGTTTAGCCTGGACGGAAGCAAGATGTCGGTGTCTGCGACGTGGCGCTGCTTTCCTTTTATAATCCGTGATTGTCTGTAGACCCTGCCACATAAGTATCATGTCTGAGCCGTTGAACTGGGACTCAACTTTGTCCTTTTACCGACGATTAGCCTGATTGCTTGCGTCGGGAATAACTATACTGTTTGTATTATTCCATATTGCCAGTCTTCTTGCCCTGGTTAAATACAGTTTGTGCCTTCAGTTTTGCGCAAATGCTCCCATCTAGACACTGTTTCTGTTTGGGGTAGGTTTAAATGGTCACGGTGGGTGCCACAACTCCTATGCACTTCCTGATAAACTCATTCACCGGATCAGTATATGTGTCAATATTATTTTCTGAAGCTACTCTGAACATATCCCAGTCCGTGTGATCAAAACGAGTGAGACATGTGTCTGTTTAGCAATAAGGCCTACTGCTGCAGAACATGTCATGGCAGAGTTTGCAAAACAATGACCTAATTAATCATGATATTGTTCTGTCAGGGAAGCCAACTTTGCAGTTTACATTTCATTGAGAAGGTTTTTGGGGAAAGGCCGTCTACCCACAAGATGCCGGGTATCATTAACATCGCTAATTGGCTACATATTGACTGATGATGAACAACTGTACGCACCAAACAGACAGAAGGGCAATATTTCTGGAAATGAATTGGCAGATATTGTTACATTTGGCTTTTTAAGCTAATGGTGGCTAACCAGGGGTTGCTTTGGAAGGTAGCTGTGCGCTTTGTTTGAGATAGAATTGATGTACTTTCAGAATATTGTTGAGCTACTGGTCTACGTGTTGGAAGACCACTGCAGTAGTGGATCCTTTCTCTACGGATGTTCTGCTTTTCTAGCTGGCGTGGATTGGTTTGCTGGTCAGGTGTATTGTGCCTGTCGAGTAGGGTGAGGCGAGTAGTATGGCGCCACCACAAGGACAGCCCACCACAGTCTCCCCGTCGGCAGGCATAGTGCAGAGCCACATTGAGCCCATTCTGAGCCCCTTCTCGATACACAGCCCCAAACAGGGGATTTAGGGTTATAGATCTCAATGCAGAGAAAGAATGAATAAAAAGGGAATGTGAATGTAAAACTAAAGTAGAAAACGACATGGTTCAAGGGCTCCTGAATGGCACAGCAGTCTAACGCACTGCATCTCTGTGTTTGAGGCATCACTACAGACACCATGGTTCGAATCCAGACTGTATTACAACTGGCTGTTATTGGGAGTCCCATAGGGCGGCGCACAATTAGCCCAAAGTTGTCCGGATTTAGCCTGTGTTGGCCATCATTGTAAATAAGTATTTGTTCTTAACTGACTTGCCTAGTTAAATTTTTAAAAGTTAGATACTTTATATACTAAATATAAATGCTACATGTAAATTGTTCCATGAGCTGAAATAAAAACAGAAAATTGCATATCTTCTTTCTATACAAATTTGTGCAGAAATGTTTGCATTTCTCCTTTGCCAAGATAATCCATCCACCTGACAGGTGTTGCATATTAAGTGGTCTAAGGCACTGCATCTCAGTGCTAGAGGTGTCACTACAGACCCTGGTTCAATCCCAGGCTCTGTCACAACTTGCCTAGTTAAATCAAATTTTAAAAATGCCCCCAAGGATCACTCATGGCTACACCCCTGCCCAGTCATGTGAAATCCCTAGATTAGGGCCTAATGAATTTATTTAAATTGACTGATTTTCCCTATGAGCTGTAATTCAGTAAATTTGTTGTTTCTAATATTTTTGGTCAGTGTTTGTATATTTCAACCCTATGCAGATGACATGTTAGTGCAATAAATCTGGTAGCACTGCTGCCATCACTACCAGGTGCCACACTTAGCCTGGCAGGGACTCATGGAAATCATAATTGTGAAAATATATTTTTACTGCTTCAATACTGTAAACTTTTAAAATGTTTAAATAGTATATCATATTTTCTCCAGTCAGAGATGAAATAGACCTACTTAGACAACAAAACATTAAAATGCTCCTCTGTTTTCCTCACAGGATCCTCATATCCACTCCCTTTGCAGTACTCACATACTTCCTGATCTGGTATGTCCCTCCAGTGGAGCAGTGGAAGGTCCTGTGGTATCTGATCTTCTACTGCCTATTCCAGTCTCTGCAGACGGTCAGTCTCCCCTATATACACACACACACACACACACACACTGTTGTTAGTGAACAAATGTGTTATTAATAAGAGGGGGCACATGTTACAATACATTGCTCCTCAATCCCCATTGAACTGTGATATGGTCCCATGGCTGTAATTACACAATATATTTGTGTGTGGGGGGGGGTGGTAGATCTGCTTTAATTTGGGTTCTATCAATATAATTGTCATTTCGAATGGCTTTTTTAATACTTTTTCCTACCATCCCTACCCTGATTGGAGTAAACTAACAGGCAACAATACTTCTACTACATACAGCTATTTTGTGCCAGGAATTGATTGTTTTTGTGTGCAGTGCTTCCATGTGCCATACTCAGCGCTCACCATGTTCATCAGCATGGACCAGAAAGAGAGAGACTCTGCCACGGCCTACCGTAAGTCATCCTGTACATCTTTGCAGTTATGTAGCATCTCATGTGGTTGTAATAGGAGGTCTTCATTCTACTCTCTTCATCCCTTCTCTCTTGTTCAGGTATGACGGCGGAGGTGCTGGGCTCGGTGGTTGGCACAGCGATCCAGGGGCAGATTGTGGGTGGGGCGATCACCCCCTGTCTCCCGGGTGACCTGGAAGTTCTTGACAACGGTAACACCACACTGCTGGGGTCAGACGTCAACATCTCCCACATATCCCTGGATGAAACGGTGATAAGGGGACCCCAGGGATGACATGTTGTGTAACATTGTAATGGCAATATTAGAAGTGTAATTTGACCCTAACCCTGCTCCTCCTGTCCCTCTAACAGAAACGAGCGTACCTCATCGCCTCAGCAGTCATCTGTGTCCTGTACGTTCTCTGTGCAGCAGTCCTGTTCCTGGGAGTCAGAGAGCAGGAAGGTGTGAATTGATTAATGGAAATTGCTTACATTTTATTTACATTAATTACATCAAATATACTTTTCTCATATTTAGAGTACAACAGCTTTGTATGTTATCCTTATTCTTTTTCCTCTCAACCCTAAAATGTTCCAAGAATTCTTTGTTACAAATAACTAGAAGAGGGCCACATTTTGGCAGTCAGTAAAAGTGCTTATCTCTCATCCATGACATGAAGTCTTCAGCTGATGTTTGGCACAGTGCATCTAATCTGTTTTAATCACCATCTTTGTTTTGGTCCTAGAGTGTGGGCGTCTGAAGACAGAGCCCATGTCGTTCTTTGAGGGCATGAGGATGGTGATGGGATATGGGCCGTATGTCAAACTGGTCATGGGATTCCTCTTCACGTCGCTGGCCTTCATGGTGACTCATACTCCGAGAATGGGATACAGTTGCACCAAAACTGATTTATGACAAGCTATATGCTGTGTAACCCTGGTGTTTGCCGTATGTACAGTTGAAGTCAAAGTTCACATACACCTTAACCAAATACATTTAAACTCAGTTTTTCACAATTCCTGAAATGTAATCCTAGTAAAAATTCCCAGTCTTAGGTCAGTTAGGATCACCACTTTATTTAAAGAATGTGAAATGTCAGAATAATAGAGAATAGTTTTATTTCATCACATTCCCAATGGATCAGAAGTTTACATACACTCAATTAGTATTTGGTAGCATTACCTTTTTAAATTGTTTAACTTGGGTCAAATGTTTTGGGTAGCCTTCCACAAGCTTCCCACAATAAGTTGGGTGAATTTGGCCCATTATTCCTGACAGAGCTGGTGTAACTGAGCCAGGTTTGTAAGGCCTCCTTGCTCGCACATGCTTTTTCAGTTCTGCCCGCAACATTTTCTATAGGATTGAGGTAAGGGCTTTGTGATGGCCACTCCAATACCTTGACTTTGTTGTCCTAAAGTAATTTTGCCACAACTTTGGAAGTATGCTTGGGGTCATTGTCCATTTGGAAAACCCATTTGCGACCAAGCTTTAACTTCCTGACTGTCTTGAGATGTTTCAATATATCCACATAATATCCCCCCCTCATGATGCCATCTATTTTGTGAAGTGCACCAGTCCCTCCTGCAGCAAAGCACCCCCACAACATGATGCTGCCACCCCTGTGCTTCAGTTGGGATGGTCTTTGTGCTTGCAAGCCTCCCCTGTTTTCCTCCAAACATAACAAAGGTCATTATGGCCAAACAGTTCTATTTTTGTTTCATCAGACCAGAGGACATTTCTCCAAAATGTACGATTTCATGTCCCCATGTGCAGTTGCAAACCATAGTCTGGCTTTTTTATGGTGGTTTTAGAGCCGTGGCTTCTTCCTTGCTGAGCGGCCTTTCAGCTTATGTCGATATAGGACTCGTTTTACTGTGGATATAGATACTTTTGTACCTGTTTCCACCAGCATCTTTACAAGGTCCTTTGCTGTTGTTCTGGGATTGATTTGCACTTTTCCACCAAAGTACATTCATCTCTCCTTCCCGAGTGGTATGACAGCTGCGTGGTCCCATGGTGTTTATACTTGCGTACTATTGTTTGTACAGATGAACATGGTACCTTCAGGCTTTTGGAAATTGCTCCCAAGGATGAACCATACTTCTTGAGGTCTACCATTTTCTTTCGGAGGGCTTGGCTGATTTTATTTTCCCATGATGTCAAGCAAAGAGGCACTGAGTTTGAAGGTAGGCCTTGAAATACAGGTACACCTCCAATAGGCTAATTGACATAATTTGAGTCTATCAGAATGACATCATTTTCTGGAATTGTCCCAGCTGTTTAAAGGCACAGTCAACTTAGTGTGTGTGAAATAATCTGTCTGTAAACAATTGTTGGAAAAATTACTTGTCATGCACAAAATAGATGTCCTAACCAAATTGCCAAAACTATAGTTTGTTAACAAGAAATTGGTGGAGTGATTGAGAAACTAGTTTCAATGACTCCAACCTAAGTGTATGTAAACTTCTGACTTTAACAGTATATGACTTCCTGTATGTTCAGTGGTTGATGTGCATGTCATTGCTCTCCTCCTTGCAGCTCCTGGAGGGGAACTTTGCCCTGTTCATCAGCTACACCATGGGCTTCAGAAATGACTTCCAGAACATTCTCCTGGTCATTATGGTGAGTCTAGGAATGCCTCCCACTAGAGGTGTAACCCAAAGGCATCAGTGAATGTACACTGCTCAAAAAAATAAAGGGAACACTAAAATAAAACATCCTAGATCTGAATGAAATATTCTTATTAAATACTTTTTTCTTTACATAGTTGAATGTGCTGACAAAAAAATCACACAAATTATCAATGGAAATTAAATTTATCAACCCATGGAGGTCTGGATTTGGAGTCTCACTCAGAATTAAAGTGGAAAACCACACTACAGGCTGATACAACTGATGTAATGTCCTTAAATCAAGTCAAAATGAGGCTCTGTAGTGTGTGTGGCCTCCATGTGCCTGTATTACCTCTCTACAACGCCTGGGCATGCTCCTGATGAGGTGGTGGATGGTCTCCTGAGGGATCTCCTCCCAGACCTGGACTAAAGCATCCGCCAACTCCTGGACAGTTGGTAGATGGAGCGAGACATGATGTCTCAGATGTGCTCAATTGGATTCAGGTCTGGGGAACGGGTGGGCCAGTCCATAGCATCAATGCCTTGCTCTTGCAGGAACTGCTGACACACTCCAGCCAAATGAGGTCTAGCATTGTCTTGCATTAGGAGGAACCCAGGGCCAACCGCCTTTGTTGCTCGGGCAATCTGTCAGCACCGCCATGGGAACATGCTTTGGCATTTCCTTCCAATTTACCATTCCCTCTCTTCTGCACCGTCACTTCTCCCTCTGCCTGAGTAGGATGTAGACCTGCCTTGCACCATCCTGGCCACTAGAGCAGGAAATGTGGGAGTTTAGAAAGGTCCTTAGTAGCCCGGTCACCAGATCTGTTTGTGATTTAGCCAACTCCTCCAACTGCCATCCATGCAAGGCTGGTTTTGGTCAGTATAGTGTTAGATATTTCTAATACTTCTGAGTGTTCAGCCACTAGCTAAACCTTGTGTGGTCATTTTACAGATGGGTTGACCACACCTCTATAAGAGGTCAAGGGTCATGGACTTCCTGCAGGTTTAAATAAAGAGCCCTTTCACATTGTGTCTGTCACATTTATGTTGTAGCCTATCGGTCAGTCTGACCTTTTCTCTTCCCACATTGCCCTCAGTGCTTAGATGAGTATTTTTATGGAAATGGTTCATAAGTTAAATATCTTAATGCTATTCTTTGGTGTTTCATTTTTAGCTCTCTGGGACTTTGTCCATTCCATTCTGGCAATGGTTCCTGACCAGATTTGGGAAAAAGACTGCAGTGTACATTGGCATCACGGTAAGCAGTGTGTGTTGTTGTGGAGCTTAATCTCAAAGCTGGTGTGTGTATGGGGTGCTCTCTTATGGCTAATTTTATTCATTTCTTTCTCTCCACAGTGGGCAGTGCCTTTTATGATCCTGATTGTCTGCATAGAGAGCAGTCTGATTGTGGCTTATGTGGTCTCTGTGGCAGCAGGGGTCAGTGTGGCTGCAGCTTTCCTCCTACCCTGGTAAGTAGCCTACTGTCTGAATGTACCTCTGTATACCCACAGCAACCTATAGATCTCTATCATATCTCCAGTGTCTCTTTACGTAGTCTATGGTGGGTCTTGCCTTTATTGTATACATTCACGTCTTTCTGTTTCTCAGGTCGATGCTCCCAGATGTGGTGGATGATTTCAAAGTGAAGAATCCAGACTCTAGTGGCCACGAGGCCATTTTCTACTCTTTCTATGTATTCTTCACCAAGTTTGCCTCAGGAATCTCCCTCGGCATCTCCACTCTCAGTCTCGAGTAAGTGTGTTTCGTTCTCTTGCTTGTATTGTACATGATATGCTGAGCTTAGTTTGAAATCTAACACTATTTTGCAGGACTCCTAACAGCTTAGTGAATTATATTTTTGAAAAAATTGGCTAAATTCTACTGTAGAATAGCTGCATTTTCTTTGGGCCACCGGGCCACTCGTGTGGTGAACCATAACATAATCCTCACATTCATAATCAAGCCAAACTGTACCTTATATCCGCTTTCTTTTCTTCTCTCTCCCTGTAAATTTTGTTCAGCTTTGCCGGCTATGTGACAAGAGGCTGCTCGCAACCTGATGCAGTGAATTTAACCCTGAAGGTGCTGGTCTCAGCTGCTCCTGTAGTTCTGATATTCCTAGGGCTGTTGATATTCAAGACCTACCCCATCGACGAGGAGAGGAGGCAAGGCAACAGGAAACTACTGCAGGCGATGCGGTGAGTCAGGCCAAACACACCCACGATTAGGGCTGATTAGGGGCATCTAGGCCAGACACTCATTGTAATGACCCAAGCAATTTTTTTTTCCTAAATTAAGTGCACTGGGGAACTAAATGATCTTGCATGGGGACACTAAACTTAGTTCCTTTCTGGCATCTTTCTCTATACCTCAGCTAAATGGAAAGGACACGCTTTAAGCCTTAGCCTCTCTGCCATGAATAAGAACCATCTTGAACAAGCCAAGTCCTTTGTGTCTAACTCTTGGCTGTGTTCCTATTCTGAAACAGGGATGGCAATCAGGATTCCGATACAGAGTCCACAGAGCTTGGGAGCGTTGTGTAGGAGCCCTGAGAGAGGGGACGGGGGGGGGGTCCAGCCGAAAGGCCACAACTGTCCCGCGTGTTTGCACTGGCAGGCTGGAGTGTTTGGGGTTTCATTGGAACTAACAGTAGGAAAACCAGACGACACTGGCTGCTTCCTACCTGATGCTACATGAACGCAATGGCCCTAGTCTCCAAAAGATTCAACTGGCTTACAGAGACCCCTAATGGACATTCTGAGTCATCGCCCTCTCTGTGCCCTGTCTATTGCCTGCTGTACTATGCATTTGTGGTATTGGTTTATGTGTCTGTTTGTTTGCATAACAAACCTTGGTTTGCGATTATTTATTTTTGGGGGGGGCATTTACCCTTCAAATATAACATTTGAATGATGTTTGTCTACCTGAACCAAGTATTATTCTCAGCAGAGGGAAAAAAAGATTTTCCATCCAGAAAGGGTGGTCCCCATAGAGGGAAGATTTCAGTCCTCATTTTTAGGGCATACCAGTAACTTGTTCAATGTAGACTGTGTTTTATATGGTTGTTTTAATGTAAATAATATTCACTTATCTCGAGAGTAATACCCTCCTTTAGGGACGTGGAGAGCACATAACTGTTCCATTTCAGACAATCTTATCCATTCACTGGAATTATATTGGTGTCTTGTGGGGAAAAGGAACCTTGAAAAATAAACTAACCTTAATGAACTCATTAACATTGCCAATGGTGTCTTCCTGTATCTAGGCAAGCTGAATTCCACATTATTACTGCCTTAACACATCTTGTACTTTGGAAACCTTGCAATTGCAATGAGATTTTCTGTAACAGTTTTTACTCAATTCTATTTGGTCAAAGTTGTTTCTCTCACACGGTGCCAAGACCTCCCTTTTTAAGTTGACTTTGAGCATGAACAGTCCAACTTTGCCATTGGCTTGCTGGATGTCCAACAGAGCTGTTCCCAGAGTATTTCATGGTTTTTTTCTCTACCATACTCCGCCTCCAATGTTATTAGAGAATTTGGCAATACATCCAACCGGCCTCACACCTGCAGACCCCATCCCAGGATCTCAACATCTGGCTTCTTCACCTGCGGGATCGTCTGAGACCAGCCACCTGGACAGCTGATGAAACTGAGTATTTCTGTCTCTAATAAAGCCCTTTAGTGGGGATTTTTGTTCTGATTGGCTGGGTCTGGCTCCCAAAGTGGGTGGGCACAGGCCCACCCATGGCTGCAGCCCTGCCCAATCATGTGAAAGCCATAGATTTCACATGGGCCAAATTTAATTTATAACAGCTGACTTATTTCCTTATGAACTATAACTCAGTAAAAAAATTGCATGTTGCATTCATATTTTTGTTCAGTGTAGTTTGTCAGCTAAGCTAGCCACTTTTAGCTAGACTGGGTACTCCGATAAACACAAGGTCAAATCATGGCGTCAGTGATCTTCAGGTTGGTAAATCGTAGCTCTAGAAAGAGGCCCGAGATTGAATTCTGAGTTGGATGACCACTCAAATAGATTTTTTTTTTCCCAGTCAGCGTTTGTTTTGTTTTTTTTTTCTTCCCGGTTTTGAATGCACTGTAGTCAGAAGTTTGAGATTTGAGTTCCAATTTGTTTTGAACTTAATCTCCAGTATGTGTTGACATCTCACAGGATTTTGTTTTGGACAGATTGGTAATAAATGGTATATCTGTAGCCAAATATCTTATAACATTTTTGTTTTTAAGCATTACATGACCTGGTATCATGGTGCATTGATATGCAGTTTTTCTCCCAAAGTCACTTTTTTTTTTAAATGTAGAACCTTCCTTGGAGAGTGGGAAAGCTTTCCAACGCGTTTGAGTTAACGATCTCACTTCTAACTTGAAAGGTGAATGGTTTGTGTGTAATGGAACAAACAATCCATTTGATTGTATTTATTATTGTATGAATCTTTGAGCAGACCAAAGCCAAGTTTTCTATTTATCTGCAGTGTTGGGAAATGAATCTGAGAAATAGATCACTCTGCAGTCAGATGTTAACATAATTTTGCCTATTAAACATACAAACTGTTTCAAGTGAGAATACGGTAGGTCTGATGCCGAAAAATAATTGAAATGATTGCCTACTTCACACTTTAAGTAGTGTGTAGTTGGAAAAAAATTATGAACTACTGAAAACACTACCAAGATCAGAAGTTAAACTACTGCAAAATGTATTTACATTTCCAGTTGAATTGCATGAAGCGCACTACTCCCCAACACTGTTTATATGACATATCAGAACTCTAAGAAATGGTTTTTACTCGAATGTCTCAAATACTGTAATGTTTAACTTTGACAAATCCTAAACTGTCTATTTTATTTTTTCCTGACGCCTCAAATTATTCCGCTGCATAATTTACTTCATGATGAAGGCGCGTTCAGTTCGCCTTGATGTTTGTTACGTTGCGGTACGGTTTGTACAGAACGACACGTTTCCCCAAAACGATTTGAGATGGTTATGCCACGTTCAAAATAACTGCAATAACTCGGAAAATACAAGGTCAATAATGACGTCGTCGATCTCCTTGTCGGAAAGTCAGAGCTCTACAAAGAGCCCCGAAATTCGAGTAGGATGATCGTTGAAGTCTGTTTCCCAGTCGGAGCTCGATTTTTCCGAGTTCCCAGTAGTTTTGAACTCGGCATTTGCTCCGGTTTGATGGGTGTGGCGAGGTGTATCTTGAAACACTTCACTAGATGTTTCAAGGGCAGTGGCCACGCTGTCAGCGTTACCCGTCCCCATGTTTCAACTGGTCTTTGAATGTAAAAACGTTTGGTGATGTTAAAATGAAAGGTGTTATTCAAAAGTCATTAGCGAATGGTTTGACATTATCCAATCAGAGTATCAAAGAAAATTACTAATTTTCAAAACATCGCTTTGCCCAAGTGTGTTCTGATCCAGCCCATCGGTTTCTGGGTTCAATCAGAACGGTTAGAATGAGTTTTAGAAATCGTCTGGGATGTAGCCTACTAGGATCCAGACTCATTGCGGAGAAGAAGCCAAAGTCCGTGGGCGTGGCTTGGTGTTCGGCCGCAGCAAGGAGTTTGGGTAGCCAGGTGAATATTCTTTGGCTATTAAGTAGTCTACAATGTGGTAACATTAAGTACACTTTAAGGGCCTGTTAGACCAGCCAGAATTCAGCGAAAACTGATTGGCAAAATGGTATGAACTTTGGACTCTTAACTTTAAGGGCCTTATCCAATGTTCTCCTCTCAAGTTAAAATGGTGCTGTTTTGGTGTAGGCCGACATGTTTGCGGTGAACATTTTTTTTATGGCCCTAATAATTAAATACTTAATTTAAACTAAAAATGTTACCATTTTTTTTTAAATCCAGAAAAAAAGTCCAGAAAATCACATTGTTGGATTTTTTTAATGAATTTATTTGCAAATTATTGTGGAAAATAAATATTTGGTCAATAACAAAAGTTTATCTCAATACTTTGGTATATACCCTTTGTTGGCAATGACAGCGGTCAAACGTTTTCTGTAAGTCTTCACAAGGTTTTCACACACTTGCTGTTTTTTTGGCCCATTCCTCTATGCAGATCTCCTCTAGAGCAGTGATGTTTTGGGGCTGTTGCTGGGCAACACAAACTTTCAACTCCCTCCAAAGATTTTCTATGTGGTTGAGATCTGGATACTGGCTAGGCCACTCCAGGACCTTGAAATGCTTCTTACGAAGCCACTCCTTCTTTGCCGGGGCGGTTTGTTTGGGATCATTGTCATGCTGAAAGACCCAGCTACGTTTCATCTTCAATGCCCTTGCTGATGGGAGGTTTTCACTCAATCTCACGATACATGGCCCCATTCATTCTTTCCTTTACACAGATCAGTCGTCCTGGTCCCTTTGCAGAAAAATGGCCCCAAAGCATGATGTTTCCACCCCCATTCTTCACAGTAGGTATGGTGTTCTTTGGATGCAACTCAGCATTCTTTGTCCTCCAAACACGACGAGTTGAGTTTTTACCAAGAAGTTATATTTTGGTTTCATCTAACCATATGACATTCTCCCAATCTTCTTCTGGATCATGCAAATTTCAGACGGGCCTGGACATGTACTGGCTTAAGCAGGGGGACACGTCTGGCACTGCAAGATTTGAGTCCCTGGCAGCGTAGTGTGCTACTGATGGTAGGCTTTGTTACTTTGGTCCCAGCTCTCTGCAGGTCATTCGCTAGGTCCCCCCGCGTGGTTCTGAGATTTTTGCTCACCGTTCTTGTGATTATTTTGACCCCACGGGGTGAGATCTTGCGTGGAGCCCCAGATCGAGGGAGATTATCAGTGGTCTTGTATGTCTTCCATTTCCTAATAATTGCTCCCACAGTTGATTTCTTCAAACCAAGCTCCTTACCTATTGCAGATTCAGTCTTCCCAGCCTGGTACAGGTCTACAATTTTGTTTCTGGTGTCCTTTGACAGCTCTTTGGTCTTGGCCATAGTGGAGTTTGGAGTGTGACATTTTGAGGTTGTGGACAGGTGTCTTTTATACTGATAACAAGTTCAAACAGGTGCCATTAATACAGGTAACGAGTGCAGGACAGAGGAGCCTCTTAAAGAAGTTGTTACAGGTCTGTGAGACAAATCTTAGTGACCAAATACTTATTTTCCACCATAATTTGCAAATAAATTCATTACAAATCCTACAATGTGATTTTCTGGATTTTTTTTTTCATTTTGTCTGTCATAGTTGAAGTGTACCTATGATGATAAATTACAGGCCTCATCTTTTTAAGTGAGAACTTGCTCAAATGCTGGCTGACTAAATACTTTTTTGCCCCACTGTATATGTGATTATTTAGGTATCATAAATAATTAAGCCATTTTTTGCATTGATGATTTAACTTGTTAGCCAGGGTTCTTGAAGATATCCAATTTTTCGACATTCAGATGAGACTAAATAAGGTGACGATTAATAATTCCCTGCAATTGATATAAAAGATCTAAAGATCTTTAAGAGTTTATTTGGAGAAAGCACCTCCATAAACACTCTTCTGTGGTGCCCCAGGTTATTAATGAGTTAATTGTTTAATGGTTTAATTAAATCACAATCAAACATTAGGTAATCGATTTGAAAATAGCCTGTAAAATAATTTAATCAGTCAGAGACATGACAGTAGCAACATATGGCAGCAGCCCAACATGGTAGCAGCACAAAACATCGTACAAACATCATTGGGCACAGACAACCGCACAAAGGGCAAGAAGGTAGCGACAACAATACATCACATGAAGCAGCCATAACTGCTAGTAAGAGTGTCCATTATTGAGTCTTTGAATGAAGAGATGGTGATAACTGTCCAGTTTGAGTGTTTGTTGCAGCTCGTTCCAGTTGCTAGCTGCAGTGAACTGAAAGGAGGAGTGACCCAGGGATGTTTGTGCTTTGGAGACCTTTAACAGAATGTGACTGGTAGAACGGGTGTTTGTATGTGGAGGATGAGGGCTGCAGAATATATCTCAGATAGGGGGGAGTGAGGCTTAAGAGGGTTTTATAAATAAGCATCAACCAGTGGGTCTTACGACGGGTATACAGAGGTGACCAGTTTATAGAGGAGTATAGAGTGCAGTGATGTGTCCTATAAGGAGCATTGGTGGCAAATCTGATGTCTGAATGGTAAAGAACACCAAGCCGCTCGAGAGCACCCTTACCTGCCGATTTATAAAGTATGTCACTGTAATCTAGCATGGGTAGGATGGTCATCTGAATCAGGGTTAGTTTGGTAGCTGGGGTGAAAGAGGAGCGATTTATGATAGAGGAAACCAAGTCTAGATTTAACCTTAGCCTGCAGCGTTTATATGTGCTGTGAGAAGGACAGTGTACCGTCTAGCCATACTCCCAAGTACTTGTATGAGGTGACTACTTCAAGCTCTAAACCCCCAGATGTAGTAATCACACCTGTGGGGAGAGGGGCAGTCTTCTTACCAAACCACATGACCTTTGTTTTGGAGGTGTTCAGAACAAGGTTAAGGGCAGAGAAAGCTTGTTGGACACAAAGAAAGCTTTTTGTTGTAGAGCGTATTAACATAAAATCCGGGGAGGGGCCAGCTGAGTATAAGACTGTATCATCTGCATATAAATGGATGAGAGAGCTTCCTCCTGCCTGAGCTATGTTGTTGATGAGAAGAGCGTGGGGCCTAGGATCATGCCTTGGGGTACTCCCTTGGTGACAGGTAGTAGCTGAGACTACAGATGTTCTGACTTTATACACTGCACTCTGAGAGAGGTAGTTAGCAAACCAGGCCAAAGACCCCTCAGACACCAATCTTATTAGCCGGCACCACAAGAATGGAATGGTCTGCCGTATCAAAAGCTTTGGCCAAGTCAATAAAAATAGCAGCACAACATTGCTTAGAATCAAGGACAATGGTGACATCATTGAGGACCTTTAAAAACTATATTAGGCCCATTCTTTAACTTTGGTTTTCCTAGATATTGCTACTATATTATGATCACTACATCCTGTGGATTTGGATAATGCTTTAGAGCAGATTTCTGCAGCATTAGTAAAGATGTGGTCAATACATGTTGATGATTTCATTCCTGTGCTCTTTGTAAATACCCTGGTAGGTTGACTGATAACCTGAAACAGGTTGCAGGTACTGGTTACAGTTTGAAGCTTTTTCTTGAGAGGACAGCTTGATGAAAGATAAGTATTTCTTAGATATAATTCTGCTGTTGAAATGGTGTTTTGAGCAGGGGTGTAGTGCTGCCGGAGCACAGAGTAGCTGTGCTCCCTCACTTTTTACACTTTTATTTCTGGAAAATGTATTTTGATAACTTCGAAATACATTTATATTTAATATTTAAATTTCCATAAAATGTTATGACAAAACAAATAAATATGTATAGCAGCCTAGATGTAGTTAAATGGCAGTTTCTACCCTGTCTTCTCTCTGGCGGTGGCAAGATGAAGAGCTATAGGTGTGTGTATTGTAGAGACCCATCGATGGCTTTACCACTTTGGTCAACGTTGGGGAAAAAATCTAAATTTACGGTGTGTCTGCCATCGATGTTCGTAAAACTCCATGGAACCCCACTTGTGCAGTAGAACCCAGAACGGTATGTGACCACTTGATAACTGCAATACCATTCTGCCGAGAACACCAAAACCAGCGGCCACCGCAAAGCCCAAGGAGCCTGACCCTCTCTGGAAGTTGCTGTAGCCTTGCTTGGGATATTTAGCCTACATTGTCTACTGGTTGAGACACTTGGTATGTCAGGGTGGGCACTTGAAAATGTGAATTGGGCCAAGTTGGAGGTAATAATGCATTTAGGTTATAGTTTATTAAGATGCATGAATACAACACACAAAAAGCATGTTTTTATGGCTGTTTTAAAACAAATTTCCTGCAATTCTACTTAGAAATGATTTATGTTGACTACATGGTCAATTGAATTGATAGCATGTTTAATCTATGCAAATAAGCTCACGTCTGTTTGATTTTATTCTGTTATAGGATATACTGTAGCCATGTGTTCAAGCTAATCAAATAAAAGTTTATTAAAACAGCATGTAAGATACACCAAATAATGAAATGCCTACTCACAATAAATATCTCCTCGTAAACAATACAATGATATTACATTTACATTACATTTAATTAAGCTATTTATATTTACATTAGACTATAGGCCTACAGCAAATGATTGTTTGTTTCTGAACTGGCCAAATGGCAGAGCTGTCCATCAGCAACACAAGTTGGTTCAACTTCTTTAACATCATTGCACGATCCTGGCGCTGTCTTTTCAGCACCACGAAGGACGCTCCAATCGCTTAAAGAATGACATCTCATCCAGATCTGTTGCCTACGCCTAATAGTCATACTCATCACTTATTACAAATAGAACATGATCACTTCTCACAATGGTGCTCATTTAGTAAAGTTAGATCAACGCTGAATCAATGTCTCGCAAGATCACATAATGATTCATTTGCATTTTATATAACAGAACTGAATATAATACCATTGCATAGTAGGCCTATAACTTTACACCAAAAACACCTCATTTCTAATGAGATTTTAGGATGGTTAGCTGAATAGTCAAACTATTCTCACGGCCCAAAACTCAACACAGTGGTGTGCCACTAGGCAGAATACACTGCCTTCAGAAAGCATTCATACTCATTTATGTATTTATTTATTTTTATTTCACCTTTATTTAACCAGGTAGGCCAGTTGAGAACAAGTTCTCATTTACAACTGCGACCTGGCCAAGATAAAGCAAAGCAGTGCGACACAAACAACAACACTGAGTTACACACGGAATAAACAAACACACAGTCAATAACACAATTGAAAAAGTATATGTACAGTGTGTGCAAATGAGGTAAGATAAGGGAGGTAAAGGGGAAAAAAGCCATAGTGGCGAAATAATTACAATTTAGCAATTAACACTGGAGTGATATGTGTAGAAGGTGATTGCGCAAGTAGAGATACTGGGGTGCAAAGGAGCAACAAATATATATTTAAAAAAAGAACAGTATGGGGATGAGGTAGTTGGGTGGGCTATTTACAGATGGATTATGTACAAGTGCAGTGATCTGTGAGCTGCTCTGACAGCTGGTGCTTAAAGTTAGAGGAGAATATGAGTCTCCAGCTTCAGTGAGAACATACAGGTCTTAAAGAAGAGGTCTGTGAGAGCCAGAAATCTTGCTTATTTGTAGGTGACCAAATACTTATTTTCCACCATTAATTTGCAAATAAATTCATTAAAAATCCTACAATGTGATTTTCTGGATTTTCTTCCTCATTTCGTCTGTCATAGTTGAAGTGTACCTATGATGAAAATTACAGGCCTCTCTCATCTTTTTAAGTGGGAGAACGTGCACAATTGGTGGCTGACTAAATACTCTTTTGCCCCACTGTAGGTCCTGGATGGCATGAAGCTTGGCCCCAGTGATGTACTAGGCCATACGCACTACCCTCTATAGCGCCTTGCGGTCGGAGGCTGAGCAGTTTGTCATACCAGGTGGTGATGTAACCGGTCAGGATGCTCTTGATGGTGCCACTGTAGAACTTTTTGAGGATATGGGGATCAATGCCAAATCTTTTCAGTCTCCTGAGGAGGAAAAGGTGTTGTCGTGCCCTCTTCACGACCGTCTTGGTGTGTTTGGACCATGATAGTTTGTTGTTGATGTGGACACCAAGGAACTTGAAACTCTCGACCCGCTCCACTACATTGTTCAGATTACCTTAGACCTTATGATGTTTCTACGCATCCCCTACAAAAAAGTAAATGAAATATAAACCACATAATTTTTCACATTTCCTGTTGCTGCAGGATCATTTTTCAGCAAACTGGCTAAGATTAAGATCCTACATCTGTAGCTTGCCAACATCACCAAGACATCACCTACATGTATGATCGGGGATTTCTATTGGAGAAACTGTGTCTGCCTATCTTGAATGCGCTCATGACTCTTTAAGCCCACCAAAATTACTATATTTTTCTCTGAATTGCCTTGTGAAAGCCTAACACTGTAAGATCGTATTTTATTACTTAGTTAGTCATGTTGGCAATAGAACAAGCTTTCAAATCATGACCCAGATTGCGATGGAACGTTTTTGGATTGCGTAAACAACAGTAATTTTGTGATATCGGAGCTGCAGGGTTGGGGATACAAGTGTCCTTACTCTAGTTCCTCAACAGCACATCTAGGAGAGATTTTTTTTTAAAGTACCTTATAGTTGAAGACTCTTCTTGAGTCATAATTGTGCATTGAAATTGCTTAGGAACTGTGCAGTGTGGACACTTTAGAGAGGTGTGTGGCCACTTGGAGACACCAGTTTGTCCTCCCACTCAAACCCTTGTATTTGTTTTGACTTATGTTGCACATACCCCACATCTTGCAGGAATAGTTTTATCATGTTACTGAGTATTTTCAGATTTTGTTATCAACAAATGAGACAAAAGGTACAGTAAATGTAAAATACTCACTCACTCACTCACATATTTTCCATATGGCATGAGTTTCCTAGTATTACATGATCACAAGAAGAGGAAGTAGCATGTATGCATGTGTTAGTTGAGCTCCAAAATCATAGGCTTTGTGTTGACAAGCAACATTATGTTTGTCCACATAAGGCAAAAAATACAGTATGAAGTAGTATTGTGACTTAGTTTGTGAAAATGAGGTCAACGTCACACACTGTATGAATGTAGCATCCGGAGTTCAAAACTACTGATTAACCTGTATGTCGGTTTTAATGCAAATTAACATATAGTATAGGCCTAAAACAAAAACATTGCCTGGGGCGATTGTGTACAGATTAATGAGAGGAAACCCCTCCCTGTCAGCCCTCATGACTGTTTTCCTCTACGCAGTACCCTACCAAGTTACAGAGTCAATGTAGACATTTCTATCTCAATATCAAATCACTTCTGGGTAACAATTTTGTACCTTACTGGGATAGTTTTCAAAGGTCAATAATAAACAAAAATTGCTTCTTAGCAAAGAGCAATTTCTCAAGCAAGAATTTTGCCAGGACTGTCTCGGAGAGGACTGAGTTGGGAGGGGTTGGCAGAGAGGTTTGGAACTCTCTTTCTTATTGGTCTATTAACTAATTTACTGCCTGGGGATGTCACCAGGGAGACAACTCCATCCCACCAAAACAGGCAGAAATTTGAAGTGGTCTTTTAAAACGGCTCTAACACTAAAGGGGCATTATCATCATTATCACAATTACACAGTATTAATCATAACCTCATAGTGTGGAAATATATATAAAACATGGGAAAATCATGTTTTCTGACTGGACTGGGGAACAATGGAATCATGGATATAACTTTGGGAGGAAGTTCTAGCTGCCTGATCGATTACTTAAATGTCTCGCCATTGACACGTTTTCAAACACTCACACTAACAGAAGTAACACACAAAGAAGCATGCCTGTGTGTGTTTTATGTGTCAGTATGACTGATCAATACTGAGAGAAACTTCTTAATACACCCAGTCTCAGTGAAGAAAATTGCTTAATCTCGCCATCTCTTGGACAGTTAGTTATACAGTCATTTCAGTTTTACTTCACACGATCCAATATACCGATGTCTGAGAAAATAATGGAGAAATAAAAACGTTCACTAATCTATGTGAATGGATGCTCCGCCCGTCTTTTTATCTTCCTACTTGAGTAAGTGTTTACCAATAATCAACACCAGGTGTCAGTCAAACTCAGTCAATGGAGACACCAGGTTGAAGACATCTACCTTTTTCTTTGTGACACTTTTCTATGACGTGTGTTACCGTAAGAACATGACTGACGGAGACTTCAATTAAAAATCTCTCTCTAATGTTCAATATTTTCCAAAGATACTTTTCTAACTGTTTTATAGACACTTTGGAATGACCACTGCATTCAGTTTTTTTTTATGCTAGTGGAAATGTAAACTGATGTTTGTGTTTTTGCGCAGTACTCTATGAAAAATCCGTGTAGTGCTCTACTTACACAACTCATGGATCAGATAAGAGTTATCAGTTTAGAAAGAAAGATACAAGTCTATGTTGTATATCTCTCAATCCAAACTGATGATTCCAATGAAATTCTCAAGATTTTAGTGTTCATTATATTCATACCCTTATTATACCATGCTAGAGATGGTTGCACCATGCTAGTCATGATCATACTGTACTGAGAAGGTTTGGCAGAATATGGTGCAATACTTCCCTTGGGAGCAATAGTAGTTTTCTATGAGGTTTCATTATTTTTACTCTGCTTAACGCTTTCTCTAAGCAGAGACACCTTTCACTTTTTTTAGATGGTATATATAAGATTGGGAGGAGAACTTCAGGGGTCAGGGTCTAGGGTGTTAAAGGGGTTGTGGGGAATGGAATGGTACTGGACAAAGGGACACTTCCAGGGATGTTCTGAGAAGCCCTGAATTCCAGAAGTGCCTTCTAATGTCTCTGTCATTGTGCCCTCCATCTTTTTATGGGTGGCTGAGTGTAGGTGTCAAGTGTGCCCTGCTTGACTTCTCTCCAAAAGTGAGTCCCCTCCCAAACCCCCTACAATACTCCCTCCCCATGTCTTCCTCCGCTTCACACACATATGCTACTCTGACAATACGGGCCAATGGGAGCCACTTGAAGTGAAGCTGGAGTTGACTTGGGGAGCTCCCCCCGTGAGGCTATTGTTACTGTTAACAATGAGCTAGTCCACACAATCAGTTCTACATGTAGATTTCATAACTGTCTCTTCTGAGCTGTTTGGTTACCGTTGCCACCTCACTACATGCCTGATTTCAATGCATTTTATATCACTCAAATTGAAATACCCACACACAAAAATATCACTCCCATCTTTATTCACAAGCCCGTATTCATCAACCCAACTCTTATGATACATTCAGGGACACAAGCTGACTAAGACTGAATATATCATAGGTAGGTCCAGGACTTTTCTGGACCATGTGACCTGATAGAAAAAACTCAGGGTCCCATGGTTTTAATTTGGACAGCAGGAGTGGACAGAAGTCACAATGTGTTGTGACCTGAGGATCCTGCCTGGGACGTCGTTCCCTCTGGCTTGGGGTGGTGACACCACATGGTAGAAGTGTGTTTGACCCAAGGCTTGTCTGTTACAACAGATGTCCATCACTAATCAATGTCATTACTTTGTCCTATACGGACAGGGCCCGTGGGGGTCTCCTTCTAATACAATGATATATAATTATTCAAATCAAATCAAATTAGGGAGAAGATGGAGTACGCCAAGCTCCGCTCTGATCAATATGATGAGTAGGGGTGGAGGAGTAGAGGAGTGAAGGGGACAGTGTTCTGTGATGGTGACCTTGTCTTGTCTCCTCAGCAGACGTTGGCGACCTTTACCTCAAACTCTGTGATAGGCTAGAGTCCGACTCACCATTTATTTCCCCTTCACTGACTGCACTCCAGACCAGACTGGCGTCCTCACAGTTTGGAATTAAATTGGTTTGTCTTTCTACTTCATCAATGTTGTGTTTTAATTGTGCCATTGTAGCTAGATGAACCAGGCCAGTCTGTTACTACCAAAGTCACAGAAGCTCACAGAGTAGTCATCTGCCATTGCATCTTATTTTACCAGAAGATTTAAAAGGCTTTATAATCCCTTCAAAAAATTATTATGTTTCAGAAGGTGTTAAACATTCAGTTCTAAGTGAGAAAACCCCTAATTATTCATGGCGGAAGTGTTATCTTGAGGCAACGTATTGCGTCTTTCCATCATCTCTTTGCTGTGGTAAGGAGCATTTCAATCTGAAATCCAAACAGATTCTATTTTTTATTTTACCTTTATTTAACCAGGAAAAGCCCATTGAGACCCAGAGTCTCTTTTTCAAGGGAGACCTGGCCAAGAAGGCAGCAACAATCAATACATTACATAATTAAAACACACAACAATACAATACAACAACATGATCCAGACTTAAAAAAGCATTTACACTCATCTGTAACAGAGTCTCCCATCAATATTTTAAAATCATTCAGTGGCACTAACATATCTAGATGAAGCATGGATTGTAGATTATTCCATGCGTCTGGTGCACAAGAAGAGAAGGCAGTCTTGCCAAATAATGTGAATGTCCTGGGGACATTAAGTAGCAACCACGTATCAGACCCGGTATGGTAACTGCTGGTTGTGAAGGAGACCAGACTACAGAGGTAAAGAGGGAGTTTACCCAAAAGGGCTTGGTAGATGAACACATACACATGTGTTTTTCTGCGCGTATAAAGTGAGGTCCAACCTACCATTTGGTACAATGTGCAATGGTGGGTGAGGAACTTGGCATTTGTAATAATGTGCAAGGATGCATCAGGGCGGCAGGGTGGTTAGAGCGTTGGACTAGTACCGGAAGGTTGCAAGTACAAATCCCCGAGCTGACAAGGTACAAATCTGTCGTTCTGCCCCTGAACAGGCAGTTAACCCACTGTTCCTAGGCCGTCATTGAAAATAATAATTTGTTCTTAACTGACTTGCCTAGTTAAATAAAGGTAAAATAAATAAATGCATGATAAATAGAGTCCAGTCTCTGTAAGATGGTGGAGGTTGCATGCATATACAACAAGTCACCATAATCAATTACAGAGAGAATAGTGGCCTGAACAAGCTTCTTTCTAGCTGTAAGCAAGCCTTATTATGAAAATAAAACCCCATTTCAATTTCAAGCTTTGTCACAAGATTATCCACATGAACATTAAAGAACAACTTGTCATCCAACCAAATACCTAGGTATTTGTAGGATGACACTTTTTCAATAGATAAGCCACCAGATGTGACAATGCTAACGTTCTCTGGTAGAGTTCTAGCTCTGGTAAAGGTAATGAATTTCGTTTTTTGTACATTCAAGACCAGTTTGAGACCATAAAGGGAGGCCTGCAGTGACTGAAAAGCAGTCTCGAGCTCTTCAACAGCCTGAACCAGAGGAGCACACAATACATTTCCCAAATCATTCATAAAAATTGAGAACAACACAGGAGCTAAAATGGAACCCTGGGGCACACCTCCATTAACCTCAAGAAAGCTATACTTGTGATTATCAGTATATACATATTGTGTTCTGTCAGAAAGATAGTTCCTAAACCAATTTACCGCCCCTTCACTGAGACCAATGTTTCTGAGTCTAGCTAGCAACAATTCATAGTTAGCTAAATCAAAGGCCTTTGATAAATCCATAAACAGAGCAGCACAATGTTGCTTTTTATCAAGTGCATTAATGATTTTGTTTGCCACTGCAGTGGCTGCAGCTGTGGTGCTGTGCCCCAATCTAAAGCCAGACTGAACCCCGCTCAGTATGTTCTTTTCAATTAAGAAGTTTTTTAACTGTGAGTTCAATAGGGATTCATAGACTTTGGCCAGCATAAGGAGTTTAGAGTTTGGACGATAGTTATTAGCATCTGCGGGATCTCCACCCTTTAGCAGTGGAAGGGAGGACATAAGCTGATTTCCAATAGCTGGGTATGGAATTGGTCAAGAGACTCAAGTTGAAAATGTGAGCCACAGGTTCAGTAATAATACCAGCTGCTATATTTAAGAGGTAAGGGTCCAGGTTGTCTGGACCTGCAGATGTTTTAGTGTCTATAGCCTTTAGTGCTTTATAGACCTCAGCATAAGAAACAGGCTCAAAGTTAAAATGGTTCACATAAGGGCCTATATCATAGTTGACTGTATCAGAGCTTACATTAGAGGCCTGGGCCCCACCATTATCAAAAACTGAACCAGCAGATATGAAGTGCTTGTTAAAAACCCCTACAATATCTGCTTTATCCTTCACTTCATTAGAATCCATCATTAAATGGTCAGGAAGGCCAGAGGATACATTAGAACCGGACACTGATTGGATTAGCTTCCAGAACTTGGTAGGGTTGCTATGGTTCTCTGTGACTACATTTAAATAGTAATCTGATTTGGACGTCCTGATCAATCCTGTACATTTGTTTCTTAGGGCTCTGAAGGAGGCCCAGTCAACAGGAGCATTTATATGTCTAGCTTGAGCCCAAGAGATATTGCTCTTTCTAATTAATTCTGCCAAGTTATCTGGAAACCAGGGATTGTCCCTTCCACTGATTCTAAATTTCTTCACAGGGGCAGGCTTATCATAAATCGGCACAAACTTCATATAAAAATAGTCCCAAGCAGTGTCAACATCGGGAATCAGACTTACTCTGTCAATATTATGGGGGTTTGGCTTTGGTCATTTTTGTATTTCAAACACAAGCACAGTGATCACTGACATCATTACATAATATCCCAGTTGATGTGTATATGTGAGGGGTATTCATTAGAATAATGTCCAATAGAGTTGATTTGTTAGGTGCTCTGGGATTCGGTCTTGTAGGCGCATTAATTAATAGAGCGAGATTCAGAGTCACACAGTTCTTTAAAAGAGTCCAATACAGATGTAAGCATGTCCCAGTTAAAATCTCCTAAAATAATGAATTCGGAATCATGTAGCTTGTGCAGGACATCATAAAGAGAGTTACGCTCGTCTCCGGAAACCGAGGGCGGTCTGTAGCAGCTGACTACAGTGATGTGGGAGTCCTTCTGTACGTTCACTTTAACCGAAAGCAATTCAAAAATGTTGGCTTTGGTAATCGAGAGAATTTCAGAGGTGTTACACTCGGATTTCACATAAATTGCAACCCCTCCTCCTTTACTCATCCGATCCGTTCTAAAAACCCATCAATAGAAATCCAGTTATTCGACAAAGTTTTCTTTAGCCAAGTTTCTGATAACACTATTACGTCTCCATTTGTCGTTTTGGCCCATATTCTAATCATGTTTATTTTTGGAAATAGACTTCTGACATTAACATGCAAGAGGCCAAAACCTGCTCTGTTTTTAAAATCATAGAAATTCGGAAGAGATTGCTTGGTATCTACCCGCCCAGGGGTTGGTCGCACATTACCAGAGATCAACAATAAAAGCATAACAATATGTCTCACTTGCCCAATGCGTGAGGACTTGGTGGAGCCAACACCAGTGTCAATAAAATGAGCCGAGTGTTTCGACACAGAAAACAAGTCATTCAAGGTGAAAAGAGGAAAACTGACTTTAATTACACTCAAAGACAATTCAGCTCCCCACTCTAAACATTCGTTGTATCTTTCTTTTGTTTTTAGTTGTGTTCTGTTTGGTTCTTTTGTATTCCTAAACTCCTGTGCATTCTCTAGTCTCAAGGACCCACTTTTTAACAGTCTCAAGTCACAAAGAGATGACATGTCAGATGCACTAATTTGCAATTGCAATTCCCCCCATTTACATTCTCCACGGTGTGAATGTTTTGCAAATAGAGGGATTGTCCTTGCATATACTGCATAACTATTCAGCGAAGTGATGGATCTGCCCGATGTTCTCTGGTACTTGTCTTTTAGAATGCAAAATGAGTGATCAACACAACATTAAAATATTGCTTGTCACTTTTCTACCCATTTTGGGGCAATCAACAGAACACCCCCTTTGTCTGGCATACTATA
Organism: Oncorhynchus keta; assembly: GCF_023373465.1. Classification (NCBI taxonomy): domain Eukaryota; kingdom Metazoa; phylum Chordata; class Actinopteri; order Salmoniformes; family Salmonidae; genus Oncorhynchus; species Oncorhynchus keta. Next base: position 33,390,428 of record NC_068455.1, read on the forward strand.
TATTGATAGGTTATGCTTTTTTTAAAGACAATTATTTTTAAAATTCAACCAGTTTGTTCATCAGATTAAATCAATAATTCAAGTGAAGACTTCCAGTGACTGTGGGGTTTTCACTTCTATACTATACCAGAAACCTCTCTGTGCCTCTGCAGGGTGTAGATGGTTGGGGTCACACTGGCAGATGGGATGTGGAGGGCAGGACCAAGTAACCAACGTTTTGCATCAGGGTTAGCACATGCCCATCCTCACTTCTGGATAACCAATATTGGTTATTGATCATAGAGATTATATGCATCGCTAAAGCAAGAGGCACACAGGGACATCTGCCCTGCAAAGACACACGCCACCCTTCACTCAGAACTCTCCATCTGGGACTGAACCAAGCTGTTCTGCAATATGATTTAGAACACATCCCACAACACATCCCACAACCCACAAGCTTAAATTATGGATGCAAAGAAAAGGTTTATGTTTTTCAAAAGCAAGTTAATGACCATTGCAGTACAGTATAGCCTAAATATAATTTACATGATCGAGAAGCAGGCATCTTCTCATCCACTCTGTAATTGTTCTATGGGTACGTCAATAGAGGTTACATATACTCAAAACCACAGAAAATGCAATTCATACGGATTTGCATCTCTAAAAGACCTATCAATTGTAGTGGCTTCGCATGTAGCTTTAACTGGGCGTGCCCGTGTATGCTAATGAACCTCGGGGTTTACTCGGATAAGGCGCTGCAGATATTTACTCCCTACTTTATCATCTTCACACTGGCGCAAAAAAACGCTCTGTGTGGCTTCTATTTACCAGACTGTAGGCGGAATCAATTGCACCACTTTTTCTACACTACCCCGCTGAAAGAAATACCGAACTTCAACTTTGTTTTCATACATTTCGTTGGGGGTAACCTCTTTTACGGTTTTACTTATTTTCTCTGATGAGGAGTTCCAACTACTAGCTAGCGTACCAACTGATACGAAGTCGACTCCCATGCCGGAAATTGTGGATTGGGATCCTAAATAAACCGGTGAGTGTTTTAGATAACTAATCTAGCTACTTAGCCTAATGAAGAGAAAATTGAACTTTATTTCTCTAAGAATAAGTGGCTGCTACCCATTCCCTTTTAGCATCCACACAAGGCTAATATAGCCAACTTTAGTGAAGCAGCCTAGGCTACTTTGTCTTGTCCTAATGCACGGCTGCCCGAGATGGCGCTTTCAGCAATTAATGTGTCACCCGGCAGCGCATCTACAGAACATTTGACGTCTATGCGCAATGGCCAATTATGAAATTACCTTTAAGGAATTCAGCAAAATTATATATATTTTTCTCAATTGCTTGCATTGTCGAAGGTTACACTGGTGCATAAAACTACGTAGCTAATAACCTTGCCATGCCTGGACAGTCTCATTGCAAAGCACCCACAAGATGAAATAAATTATTAATGTAGTCCCATTTGTAGACGGCATCAGGCTAAGATTAGAACATGGGTGAAATCGTGAGGGAGATGGGGTCCCAGCGTTTGCCATTATTTATTGCGCCTACTATAAGGTACAATAACACCCCCCTCCATGTCACCATTTTTCAGTTTTAAAGTAACTGTTCAGTGAATCTCAGTTCGTATTCTATTAACACATATCCAAATAGTGTTGACCATTCTATACTCGTGGCCAAAGCATGAATTGGGAAGAAAAACCCTCATACAAAGACCATTTCAAACATGCTTGCTATTTCCTCATTGAGGAGGACTAGTATGAATATTTTATGACCTGTATACGCCCACACCATTCTGTTGTTGGTAAACGCCCACACCATTACAACCCAAAACAGCTGCTTTTAACATAATTACAGGTCATATTTCATAGGAATCTGTAAACAGTAGACAGTTAATTTAGCATTAGTCATTTTATAGTCATTTAGCAGATTCTCTTATCCAGAGCTATGCACAGTAGCAATTAGGGTAAAGTGCCTTGCTCAAGGGCACATCGGTAGATTTTTCACCTATCCGTCATACCAGGTCATTTAACGATTAAAAACATTTTAAAATAAATTATTTGAAGGGGGGAAATCAATTGGTTCTGAATATTACATGCCTATGGATTAGACTGCAATGTTTAAGCAGAGCCATGTTTAAAGGCAGTCTTGGAAGGGAAATTGATGATCCTTGTGTAAAGATTCTTGTGAATCCAAAGATTATCTAGATTAAGATGTGGGTTAAACTACTTTTCTAAAGAATAGGACTAATGCACTACTTCTGAATTGTTTCTTCAGGTCGTGTAAAGATTTTCTCAAAGATCAGTTGGTGATTATCAATGCTTGGAATAAACTCAAGAGCATTGCATTGTGACAGCTGGGAGATGGAGTACGACTGCTATCAGCACTATTTCTTAGATGACCTTGACAAAGAGGAGGATTTCTACAAGTCAACCGCACCAAGTGAGGACATATGGAAGAAGTTTGCACTATTGCCCACCCCTCCCATGTCTCCTAACAGGACAATCAGCAGTGGTACCTTGTACTTTACCCCTGGAGACCAGCTCGGCTGGCTGTCCAAGGTCTTGGGCCAGGACGAGGAGTACGAGGGACCTGACACCGAGGAGCTTTTTGGGAACATGAGTTCCATTATTATCCAGGACTGCATGTGGAGTAGTTTCTCAGCCAGTCAGCACTTGGAGAAAGTCAGTGAGCGCATGTCAGCTGCAGCCCAGGCTCGTCTCTCCCCACCAGCACCCCAGAACAATGTGACTATGAGTGCCAGCAAAGCGCAGTGCACCCCGCTGACCCCACCTGACTCTCCACTGCCCAGCACTATGGCAACAGAATGCGTTGATCCAGCGGCTGTGCTCACCTTCCCAACCATCAGCTGTAGGAAACCGGTGTCATCGGGCTCTGAGTCTCGCTCCGATTCCTCTGGTAAGAAACTGACCATGCAGTAAACCAATTCACCTCTGCTAGATGTTGCCCACTCAATGCGTCAAGTGGAGGCAGCCAGGGAAACTCTCACACTAGGCTGGATGTAGCATTTTGCTGAATCAACGTATTCAGCTGTACTTAAGCCTGTATCTCGATCACAAACCATTACCTCTGTTTCTCACTCTCAAAGGAATGTCACTTTTCCACAGTCAATATTTGTAAACGGTTGCTGCAAATGCTTTGGTCCCAGGTGCAGGCCTAGTTTTAACCCCACACACACACACACACTTTGGGGGGTTTCTGTCCTGCAATTGCATGACAATTGAAATGTGGTATGGGTAGGAGATGGGGTACATGGCGTCAGACCGTTTATGTAAACTATTTCCTATTGCTTAAATTCCTCTGTGCAATGATGTGTGGTTGTTTCTTTTGATGTAACAGACGACGATGAGGTGATTGACGTGGTGACTGTGGAGAGCAAGCAGAGCCGAGCCCGACTGGGCCGTAAGCCTGTGTCCATCACTGTCCGAGCTGACCCCTGCCCAAAGCGTTTCCACATGTCTGTGCACCGGCAGCAGCACAACTACGCAGCCCCTTCCCCTGATAGCGACCCTGAGGATGATGAGGAACCACAGAGTAAACAGTCCTGTCCAGACTCCAGCCTCCACCAGCAGCCAGACTCCCCCACCACCATCTCCCCCACAGCTTCCTCTGCAGACAGCCCCCAGAGCTCTGACGCCGAGGACACTGACCGCCGGAAGAACCACAACTTCCTGGAGCGGAAGAGGCGGAACGACCTTCGCTCTCGCTTCTTGGCACTGCGGGATGTGATCCCGGGCCTGGTGGAGTCGGCCAAGGCCCCCAAGGTGGCCATCCTGACCCAGGCCACAGAGTACCTTCTCCAGCTGCACAGCAGAGAGAAGCACCAAGCTCAGGAGAGGAAACGTCTCAAAGCCCGCCAGCAGAAACTCCTCCGGAGGCTAGCCGACCTTAAACGCTCCTGAGGATAGAAATATCTATGTAACAGACTCTTAACAAATAAACTGCCTCATTCTCAGAAGCCAAATGCCTATTCTCTATAAGCAAACTTAAAAAAAAAACTGAATGTTGTGCTATGGACTTCTTTTAAAACTAGGTGGATCTCTTAGTCTGTAAACCCATGGTGGGAGAGGCTGGCGCTAAGGGCCTTTGTGTTTTTTATTTATGTTGTCTCTCTTTGCACATTGAGTGATGACAAGGTGGTAGTGGACTAGATGAGACAGAAACATGTTTGTTCCTGGTGATATTGGTAGATGATGCTGTAATTACACCAGAATGAAACTTACTTCCAAATGTCATGTCTCTTGTTTGCCAGTTAAGTTCCTTGATAGCATTGTCTGTTTATTTCTGTGATGAATAGTCCATGCACACTTGGATTGAAGTTTATTGATGAAATGCTGTAATGTGTACACTGGGAGGGACTAATCTTTTTGTTTTCATGACTGTGATTTATTTTGATGTACAAATTGTTCTGTAAATAATAGCATATTGCTCTGTTAAGGAGACATGAATATTGCTATTCTCTAAAACCGGCGTTAGAGCTTCTACTTTTGTCATTTTAACAAAATAGAACTGCTATACTTTATAATTACACATGTCACTTTGCGATGCTATTTTTACTGCTTCTTCCTCTTGGGTTGAATTTGATTTGTGTACACATGACCAGATGCATAAAATGTTGATACCAGATTCCAAGAATTGTGATTTTCTTCTTTTCTTGGGTCTTTCAGATTCTATTTCAACAGCATAGTTACACTGCTTAAATTCACTAGCATGTTATTTCCTAGCTAAAATGACTTTTTAAACAGGACCCGACTGATTTTTTTAAAAGAGACCGCATGACACACTGTCTAAATCATGAATGCATAAAGATTTTACAAAAGGCTTGTTGTATTCACTCTGAAGGTAGTATTTGTTTTAGTTTGTCCCATGCTTAACTGTCATGCTCTTGCCAGATTGAAGCATGCTGTCGCTTGGTCTCCATTTAGAGGGAGTGTGTCATTGATGTGTCCTTGAAATGTGTGATACCTCAGAGGATCCTCCCCTCTGCAGTTGCTGCTGCATGCAGGGCAACTGATGTGCTCTCAACTAGGTTACACACACACACACACGGTATCTTTAGAACATTCCCTGGGGTATGGAGAGAGGGTCTGTGTGTGAGCTGCTACTCTGGGCTGGGTTCAGTCGTCCTATTATAAGCAGTCATGTAGTGACTGAGCCCTTGCTCTCGCTTCCCCTGCATGCATGGTGGAGAGTGGTTTGAACATTGACTGCAAAGGGGAGAGGTGCTGTGAATGGTCAAGTAGAGAAGCTGGTGTAAGAAAGGAGCTCTCCTGCGTTGTCTATACACTGAGTGTACAAATCATTAGGGACACCTCTTTCCATGACAGACAATCCAGGTGACATCTATGGTCCCTTATTGATGTCACTTGTTAAATTCATGTCAATCAGTGTAGATGAAGGGGAGGAGATACGCTAAAGAAGGATTTTTACATCTTGAGACATGGATTGTGTGTGTGCCACTCAGGGTGAATGGGCAAGACAAAGGTGCCTTTGAACTAGGTATGGTAGTAAGTGCCAGGTGCACCGGTTTGAATGTCAACTGCAATGCTGCTGGGGTTTTCACGTGCAATAGTTTCCCGTGTGTATTAAGAATGTGCGAAGCATTGGCGTTAACATGGGCCAGTATCCCTGTGGAACGCTTTCGCCACTTTGTAGGATCCATGCCCTGATGAATTGAGGTTTCTTGGGACAAAAGGAGGTGCAACTCAATATTAGGAAGTTGTTCCTAATGTTTTGTACACTGCATATTTCTACACTATGAGTTTGGAATAATACTGTTAAAATGATGAGAATGCCCCTTTAGTGTTAGAGCTGTTTGAAAAGACTGCCTGACATTTCAGCTTGTTTTGGTGGGATGGAGTTTTGGCCTGCCTGATGATGTCACCAGGTGGAAAATTGACCAATAATAAAGAGTGTTCCGAACCTCCGTGCCAATAACATCTAGTTTTCCACTCTCAGACAGTCCTAGCATAATTCTTGCTTGAGAAATTGGTCTTTGCTATGAAGCTATTTTGGTTTTTATTTTTGGCTATTTTAATTGACAACAAATCACAGTAAGGTACTTAATGGTTACCCAGAAATGATTTGATATTGAGATGAAAATGGCTGCATTGGACCTTTAAGGCCCATCATCTTTTGTATGTTTTGTGAAGACCCAGTTGGTCCTTTGTTCTTACACCCATAAAGTGTAGCTAGCTGTCGCGTGCCATCCTACACAGCTGGTACTGTTCTCGTGTGCTTGAGAAGCACTTAGCTATGCATCCAAGGCCAATTGGCACCTAGATCTCGTTAGCATAAGAAGGTGGAACAGTCTTCTGCACTGGTGCCGGTTGCTTTGATTCTTGATTTAGCCTATAGCTATGGTCCACATAAATAATTCTGAAGCAATAATTGACCCTAAAGTGTTGAGAAGGAAGTACCCCAGGCTGCCATTGGTGAGATCAGTAACCTGTCTGAACAGGAGCTCGGTGAATGTCTGAATTTAGAGAATTAAGATGATTTGATTATCAGTTGATAGACCAGTCAGCCTTAACCGTCGCACCTCACATCCCTTTGTCCCACTGTTGACGGTTGGTAGTTAACCTGCATTCACTGAGCCCTATCCGAGCCCTAGGGGCATCCTGTCTCTGTCCCTATTCAGCTGTGGATGTTTTCTCTAAAAGCTTGCTCAACACGTTAGAATGTTTGAGAGCATTTCAGTTAGAAATGCATTGCATAGAGCTGCTGCAATTCTCTATTTCATATGGTTGTGAGTCTTTAGCCAACTCCCCTGACTATAAATGTCATGCCACACAGAATAAAGCACACACAGATCTGTGACCATGCCAGTAGTAGATTGTGTCTCTTCCTGTGGTGTGTTAATAACTGGCTTACATGTTTGGATTGTACAGGTTATAGTGCTTTACCATAAGAAAGGGTCATTACTTAACAGTAAACTATGAGATACTGCGGTGATAGTGATCAACAGCAGGTTGTGTGTGGTAATGTGGGTGTATAGTTCTCAAGTCAAGGCATCCTGAGATCAGATAGCATGGTCTTGGATCAGATAGGAGCAACCTGCTCTGTGTGTTTTCTGTTCAGTCGGCTGTGCATCCAGAGAAATGCACTGCAAGCGTGTGAAAACAGTGCCGTCTATACACGTTGGATACTCTCATTCATCCTTATGTCATCCTTACAAAACTTTATGGGAAAGCAATATATTTTACTACAGAAACCACACTGTTGTTTCTGACAACACAGTTGTGTGTTGCTTTAGTGGTTATGCAATTGCGGTTATGCATCAAGCAACTAATATGCAAACTACACAGCCCACTGTGTGTTTGTCTTTATTAACAGTCACTGAAATCAGTTTCCAAATGGTACTGCACTTCCCAGTGACAGTAGTAACGATAATGAGGGAAAATGCATGTGAAACACTGTCTGTTAAGAAATGTCTGGATGTGTGATCTCTTCCACACAGATGTTCTGGAGGTGTGGTTTCTTAACACTCACATGTGTTTCATTCTCACACATCTGTGTTCTACGGTCATCCCCATTACAACCCAACTCTTTTTATCATTACCAACTGCATGTGTGTCAGTTCACTTGCGTGTGTCTGGTGTGAAGGCATTGATACTGTATGTCTGTTTGGGCATATCATGTGTGTGTCATGGAGGCCCCCTGTATCCTGAATCAGTGTGTATGTGAGCTCTAGTGGTGGTCAGACCCCCGTGTGTATGTCTGATCAGGGTGGGGCAGAAGGAGAATTTATGATTTTGTCGGCTAGCTGACAGGGAACTGTCTTCTTCCTGATTTATAGGTCCTCCCCTCAGTACACTCTCTATTGTCTATTTCCACCCCAGGAAGCTGCTGAGGCTCCTAATAATGGCCAGAATGGAAGGAATGGGATGTATTTGAGAAGATTCCACTCATTCTGCTCCATCCATTACCACAAGCCCCCCCCAGACTTTTATTCACTAATTCTCTATGTCTTAAATACGTGACCCTCATATGTCACTATTACAGATAGATTCTCCTTCACCTCTCCTGCCAATACACTGTTAGTCAGCACCATCTAATCATTCATTCCAGTGTACACAAACACATGGACCTTGTTCTGACGTTGCCTTAAATCAAGAATAGAGTTCAGCAAAGCGGCACACATACAATACAATAGGGAATCTATGAGTGGAGGGCTGACTTAGCGATGCTAAATGGTTGATTGGCTGTGGTTAATTGGCTATGTGTGGTTAATTGGATAATTGTGGTTAATTGGATCATTTTGATTAATTGTGCTCAATAGGAGGATCAGGGCTGAGATCAGTTGGAGAACAGAGTCACCTTGTATGAAGCTTCTCTGAGTGTCTGCTATTTTGTCAGTAGGTCAAAAGTATCCCAGCTCAGAGAGAGTAGCACCGACGTCCTCAGAACAGCCAGATTAGTGTGTGTACGCTACACTGCAGGATAGCTTTCTGGGGAAGTAGACAATCCTATATGATATACAATATAGTTCTACACGCTACCCTCTGTGTGTAACGCAAATAATATAAAGCACTTCTGGAGCCGGAAAAGCCGGTGTGACAATTGCAACACACTTCAGTAACATATTAGGCTTTAACCCTATCAGTCCCCAGACCACAGCAAAAATCGGCTTTTCAATTATCTGACATTCATTTATCCGCATGTTCAGTCCTTATATTTAGCGTCAATGATAGTTGTTTTCAGGACAACCAGGGCTACAAGTAGAACACAAAACAATTTGACATAAACAAATCAAATCACATTTGTTTCATGCATCGCAGACAACAGGGGTAGACGAACAGTGACATGCTTACTTACAGGTGCTTTTCCAACAATGCAGAGTTAAAGATAAGATAGAAAATAAATAATGCAAAATGGAAATAGTGACACAAGGAATAAATACACAGTGGCATTCGTGAGTTTTATTGACAAATGTCAATAAAAAAAAGAAGGTTCGCCAATTATGGAGGCTTATTACATTTTTATAGACATTGTATCCCAGGATTTCCTTGGAACTTCTAAGTAGAGGAACCCCTTACGTTCTAACGACTCTTGTGTAGCTTTTGAGCGTCATAGAACAAAACACGGTACATGTGTGTATTTGTGAGAGTCTCCGCTTTTCATAAATAGGTTTAAAGCTCAACAGACGTTTCTGTCAAAAGAAATAACGGCCCCTTCAGGATCCGCCCTTGTCCCACAAGCACCGCTCTACATCAGTCCCCATTAATCACCCCAACTGATGCATCTCCATTTTTTGTCAATGAAAGTTTCATAACATACCCTCCTTCAGCTGTCATGGTGAGGAATCTCATACCTCTGCACTTTAAGACAGACAGATATTGGACCATGTTATTTCAGCTATGTTCCCCAGTATTCTTCTCACTGGCCTGGTTATGCAGGGTATACAAAGTGTGTTTACATAGTGACTCCGAAAGGAAGACGACCATAAACACACAATAGCACAGGTTTATGACTTAAGTCTGGTTGAAACTGTACCTACAGTACCTTCAGAAAGTATTTATACCCCATTACTTTTCCCACATTTGTTATGTTATAGCCTGAATTTACAACGGATTACATTTAGATTTGTTTGGTCACTGGCCGACACACAATACACCATAATGTCAAAGTGGAATTATGTTTTTCGATTTAAAACAATAAATTAATACAAAATGAAAGCTGAAATGTCTTTAGTCAAGTATTCAACCCCTTTGTTATGGCATGCCTAAATAAGTTCAGGAGTAACTATGTGCTTAACATAATAAGTAGCATGGACTCACTCTGTGTGCAATAATAATGTTTAACATGTTTTTTAATGACTTCCTCATCTCTGTACCCCACACATACTATTATCTGTAAGGTCCCTCAGTCGAGCAGTGAATTTCAAGCACAGATTCAACCACAATGACCAGAGTGGTTTTCCAATGCATCACAAAGAAGGGCACCTATTGGAAAATGGGTTTAAAAAAAAGCAGACAATGAATATCCATTTCAGCATGGTGAAGTTAATAATTACACTTTGGATGGTGTTTCAAGACACCCAGTCGCTACAAAGATACAGGCGTCCTTCCTAACTCAGTTGCCAGAGAGGAAGGAATCCATTCAGGGACTTCACCATGAGGCCAATAGTGACCATAAAACATTTTAGCAGACGCTCTTATCTAGAGCGACTGACAGTAGTGAGTGCATACATTTTCATACTTATTTTCCATACCCATGGGAAACAAACCCACTACCCTGGCATTGAAATCAGCATGCTCTACCAACTGAGTCACACTGAGCCACATGGTTACAGAGTTTAATGGCTGTGATAAGGAAAACATGAGAATGGATCAACAACTTTGTAATTACTCCACAATACTAACCTAATTGAAAAAACATGCATCCTGTTTGTAACAAGGCACTAAAGTAATACTGCAAAAAAAAGTAATACTGCAAAAAATATGGCAAAGCAACTAACTTTTTGTCCTGAATACAAACTGTTATGTTTGGGACAAAACACATTACTGAGTACCACTCTCCATATTTTCAAGCATAGTGGTGGCTGCATCATGTTATGGGTATACTTGTAATCGTTAAGGACTGGGGAGTTTTTCAGGATAAAAAATAAATGTATTGGAGCTAAGCACAGGCAAACTCCTAGAGGAAAACCTGGTTCAGTCAGCAGGACAATAATTTAAAATGCAAGGCCAAATCTACACAGACATTCCTTACCAAGAAGACAGTAAATGTTCCCAGCCTGGTCTCATAGACTAGATGTCACATAGTAAATATAAATCCGGGACAATCTAATTATTATGATATGTTACGTTTGGTATGGTTACATAAGACAGATGGTTACTTAAGGCAAAAAATGAAAGTAGGGTGATTGGTCAGGGTAGAGGGTAGGTGTATGACGCAAACGTTTAGCAACCCAAAGTTTGCGAGTTTGAATCTCATCACAGACAACTTTTTAATTTGAGCTAATTAGATACTTTTCAAAAAACTACTTACGACTTTTTTAGATACTTTGCAACCACTTAGCATGTTAGCTAACCTTTCCCCTAACCCTAACCTTAACCCTTTTAGCTAACCCTAACCTTAAACCTTTAACCTGGCTCCTAAACTTAACCCTAACCCCCAGCCTTGCTAACATTAGCTAGCTAATTGTTTGCCACCAAGCTAGAATTCGTAGCATATCATATGTTTTGCAAATTTGGAACAAATTTGTAAATGCAAATTCGTAAAATATAATACAAATTATCATTTGAAACATATAATTTGAAATGGTTGATGGACAATCACATATTAAATCATACCATACATATACTAAATGGATTATCTCAAATTTACATAGAGAATAATACGAAATGCTCTGAGACAAGGTTGATGTTCCTGAGTGGCTGAGTTACAGTTTGGACTTAAATCTACTTGAAAATCTATGACAAGGCCTGAAAATGGTTTTCTAGCAATGATAAACAACCAACTTGATAGAGCTGGAAGAATTTTGAAAAGAATAATGGGCAGATCCAGGTGTGGAAAGCTCTTAAGAGACTTACCCTGAAAAATCCACAGCTGTAATCTCTGCCAAAGGTGCTTCTAACTCAGGGGTGTGAATACTTATGTAAATGAGATATTTCTGTCTTTCATTTTCAATACATTTAAAAAAAATGTCTAAAAACATGTTTTCACTTTGTCAGTATGGGTTGTGTAGATGGATAGTCTATTTTGAATTCAGGCTGTAACACAACAAAATATGGAATAAGTCAAGAATGAATACTTTCTGAAGGCACTGTAGATGTTGTAAAACATGCTGCTGTCTTGGTATTTTTAGTTTCTGTTTCCCTTAATTAGATTATGGTGCTGCAATTATCAATTTGACTTCCTGTCCCTTATACTTTATCTTATGTCTACTTTGAGTGTAAGACTGGACGTCTTTTGGGACTTTCCTTTCCAGTAAAATAGCTTCAACAATAGCAGAATTTCAGCTGAAGGATGCAGAGAATATCGCTGGGTGAACCTATGTTCATTTCTGAATTACTCAACATCAAACATTTTCAGCACACAACCTTCCCTTATTCTATTTTAAAGTGCCTGAGATAGCAGTCAAGGGAGAGAGGAGAGGAGATTGTGCCTGTTTTACATGGCTGCACTCACTCGCGCATGCATGCACACACAAACAAACTTCCTGATTGCAGTCCTCCATTTCTCTCTCTCTCTCTGCCCACTGAACAACATTCCATCCTGGTTGTGTCACTGGAACTCTGTCTGGCCCCTGGCAGTCACTGTCCATCTGATCCTAACGAGGCCATGGGGCTGCAGTGGTACACACACAGAAACACACACAGACACACACACACACACACACACACACACACACACACACACACACACACACACACACACACACACACACACACACACACACACACACACACACACACACACACACACACACACACACACACACACACACACACACACACACACACACACACACACCATCTCCCTGTCTCCAGTGCCTATCTTTCTCTCAAAAACAGGTTCGTCCTAATCTCCAGCTATTCCCTCTGGTCCATATTTCTGTTACTCAAGTCCTCTCTGATATACATTGAGTGTACAAAACATCAAGGACACCTGCTCTTTCCATGACACAGACAGACCAGGTGAATCCAGGTGAAAGCTATGATCCCTTATTGATGTCACCTGTTTAATCCACTTCAATGAGTTTTAGATGAAGGGGAGGAGAAAGTTTAAATAATGATTTTTAAGCCTTGAGACATGATATTGTGTATGTGTGCCATTCAGAGGATGAATAGACAAAATATTGAGGTGCCTTTGAACGGGGTATGTAGTTGGTACCAGGCGACACCGGTTTGAGTGTGTCAAGAACTGCAATGCTGCTGTGGATTTAACAGGTGACATCAATAAGGGATCATAGCTGGATTGACCTGGTCGTCATATTTGATTTGTTTTAAGTGTGTCAAGAACTGCAACACTCAACAGTTTCCCGTGTGTATCAAAAATGCCACATTAATAATGATGTTTACATATCTCGCACTACTATCTTGCACTACTTATCCCAGATGTATGTGACAAATAAAATTTGATTTGATTTGATTTGATGTATATACTGTATTTTATACCATTTATTGCATCTCGTCTATGCCGGTTGGTCATGACCCATCCATATATTTATATGTACATATTCTTATTCCATCCCTTTACTTAGATTTGTGTGTATTAGGTAGTTGTTGTAGAATTGTTAAATTACTTGTTAGATATTGCTGCAGTGACGGAACTAGAAGCACAAGTATTTCGCTACACTTGCAATAACATCTGCTAACCATGTGTATGTGACCAATAAAATTGTATTTTATTTGATTGTTGGTTTTATTAATGTATTTTTATTTCACCTTTATTTAACCAGGTAGGCCAGTTGAGAACAAGTTCTCATTTACAACTGCGACCTGGCCAAGATAAAGCAAAGCAGTGCGACAAAAACAACAACACAGATGGGATAAACAAACGTACAGTCAATAACACAATAGAAATATCCATGTACAGTGTGTGCAAATGTAGCAAGATTAGGGAGGTAAGGCAATAAATAGGCCATATAGGTGAAAAAAATTACAATTTGGGAATGAGGTACAGTGATCGGTAAACTGCTCTGACAGCTGATGCTTGGTACACCACCCAAAGGACATCCAGCCAATTTGACATAACTGTGGGAAGCATTGGAGTCAACATGGGCCAGCATACCTGTGGAACACTTTCTACACCTTGTGGATTCCATGCCCTGACGAATTAAGGCTGTTCTAAGGACAAAAGAGGGTGTAACTCAATATTAGGAAGGAGTTGATACTATGAAGTGGCATGTCTGTCCTCTCAGCTTGTTTGTTTAATCTGGAGATAATCCCAACAACATAGCCATCTGTGCCCAGACAGTGCTGAGAATAAAGATCCTGTCAAAAGGTTCCCAGACCTGGACAACGAGTGTACCACTGCCTAGCCAGGGACTGGTAGAACACAGATCCACTCTGAACCAATCAGAGGGTTACCAGAAAGTTGTAGTCAAGACAGGGCCACAGGGTTCACATTTCATCCCAGTTCCATATTCAAAGGGCAAGGTGTGATATTGGGAAAAATGTAGATGAATGTAAAAACAATATGATAGTCAGTAGTGTTGTTGGAAGCATGCAGGAGTCAGAGGAGTAGGCCTACTGTAGGTTGTCCTAGCAGTGACGTGAGAGTAGGTTTAGCACTTGTGATGTAGGCTAGCCATGGAGCTGAATGGTTGATCAGGGCTACAAGAGGGGGAACGGGGCCTCAGCTTGGACAGCTGGTCTATTACCCTCACCCTGGCAACGTTGCATACAGAATGTGTGAGAGGGTGTGTAGTGTGTTCTTGTGCATGTGTGAGGGAACTATGAATACTAAGATTGATCTCGAGGGCTGTGGTTTTTGTTTTGAAACCGAAAGAAACCTTGTACTCCCATATCACTTATTGGAACAAAACATGCAAAATAGAGTTTAAACCTCTTGATTTTTGAACAAGCACCTTTGTACATGAACTCAGCAAAAAAAGAAACGTCCTCTCACTGTCAACTGCGTTTATTTTCAGCTAACTTAACATGTGTAAATGACTTAAATGTAAATGTAAAATTTGTATGAACATAACAAGATTCAACAACTGAGACATAAACTGAACAAGTTCCACAGACATGTAACTAACAGAAATTAAATGTGTCCGTGAACAAAGGGGGGGTCAAAATCAAAAGTAACTGTCAATATCTGGTGTGGCCACCAGCTGCATTAAGTACTGCAGTGCATCTCCTCCTCATGGACTGCACCAGATTTGCCAGTTCTTGCTGTGAGATGTTACTCCACTCTTCCACCAAGGAACTTGCAAGTTCCCGGACATTTCTGGGGGGAATGGCCCGAGCTCTCACCCTCTGATCCAACAGGTCCCAGATGTGCTCAATGGGATTGAGATCCGGGCTCTTCGCTGGCCATGGCAGAACACTGACATTTCTGTCTTGCAGAAAATCACGCACAGAGCGAGCAGTACGGCTGGTGGTATTGTCATGCTGGAGGGTCATGTCAGGATGAGCCTGCAGGAAGAGTACCACATGAGGGAGGAAGATGTCTTCCCTGTAACGCATAGCGTTGAGATTGCCTGCAATGACAACAAGCTCAGTCTGATGATGCTGTGATACACCGTCCCAGACCATGACGGACCCTCCACCTCCAAATCGATCCCGCTCCAGAGTACAGGCCTCAGTGTAATGCTCATTCCTTTGACGATAAACGGGAATCCAACCATCACCCCTGGTGAGACAAAACTGCGACACGTCAGTAAAGAGCACTTTTTGACAGTCCTGTCTGGTCCAGCGACGGTGGGCTTGTGCCCATAGGCAATGTTGTTGCTGGTGATGTCTGGTGAGGACCTGCCTTGAAACAGGCCTACAAGCCCTCAGTCCAGCCTCTCTCAGCCTATTGGGGACAGTCTGAGCACTGATGGAGGGATTGTGCGTTCCTTGTTGTTGCCATCCTGTACCTGTCCCGCAGGTGTGATGTTCGGATGTACCGATCCTGTGCAGGTGTTGTTACACGTGGTCTGCCACTGCGAGGACGATCAGCTGTCCGTCCTGTCACCCTGTAGCACTGTCTTAGGCGTCTCACATTACGGACATTGCAATTTATTGCCCTAGCCACATCTGCAGTCCTCATGCCTCCTTGCAGCATGCCTAAGGCATGTTCACGCAGATGAGCAGGGACCCTGGGCATCTTTCTTTTGGTGTTTTTCAGAGTGAGTAGAAAGCCCTCTTTAGTGTCCTAAGTTTTCATAACTGTACCCTTAATTGCCTACCATCTATAAGCTGTTAGTGTCTTAATGACCGTTCCACAGGTGCATCTTCATTAATTGTTTATGGTTCATTGAACAAGCATGGGATGAAGATCTGTGAAGTTATTTGGATTTTTACGAATTATCTTTGAAATACAGGGTCCTGAAAAAAGAGAGTTTATTTTTTTGCTAAGTGACAACGATGAAATAGGTTTTTTTTCTCCTACAATGTCTACCATAAATCTGACCTAACTCATGTTTTATTCTATATATTTCCTTAATTGTTAAAGATGTACTCCAGCTATTTTTTATTTAATTTTTTTGTTGAAAAATAATACCCCAACTATACTGTACCTACAGTGATGTACACAAAAATATGTTTGGAGCAAAATGTATTTTTTTTAGACACAACTGCAAACTTCAAGGATTAGGCCGTTCATAGAGTTGGACTGATGTGATGTCATTAGGCACCCCCCTTCCTTGCAAGAACAATAGAGGAGCAATAGAGGACAAAAGAGGAAAAGGCACATCCCCCCCACTTGGGCCATGTCATTTTCATGTCATACCTGGACCATCTATTGAGATTAAGTTCTGATTAAACATTTAAGTAAAGCATGTGATAAATGAGGTGAAAATGAGACTGGAGTGCCACTTTAACCTGTTGCTAGTTTTTAAACCAATCTGAAGCATCTCAGCGGAGAGCCGTTGATGTGTCTGAATGCTTTGTCAGTAAGCAGATGTTTCTTTGTTCAGCTCCGCAACGCTTCACAGAATAAAATTGCTTCAGTTGTAGTCAGGAGTAGGAAACTTGATGCATCTTTTGAATTTCATCCCATTGAAGATCTTCCTCCCCCCTCTACACCCTCGGAGCTCCTCAGAGGGGAATGAACCCCTCCCCCACCCCATTTAACCCCCTGCATACCCCTTAGTTGTGTAACTCTGTGTTGTCTGTTCACACTGCTATGCTTTATCTTGGCCAGGTCGCAGTTGCAAATGAGAACTTGTTCTCAACTAGCCTACCTGGTTAAATAAAGGTGAAATAAAAAATAAAAAAACATAGGCTCTTTTTGGCCCCCCTGTTCTTTGTCCCTAATGAAGCAACAACCAGACCCAAACTAATCATTCTCTCTCTCCCCCCACCACCA